>NC_143050.1:34417500-34733750 GCF_057628025.1 Oncorhynchus mykiss | reverse complement strand
GAAGTGCATTTACAAAAGATGTCATACAATATACACTTGGCAGACTAGGCTTTTTATTTATTTTTGCCTGGAGGAAAAATAAAGCTTTAAGCTTATATTCCCCTTCACTTTGAGATAGGAAGTTGCTATCATTCTGGAGAGTGAGAATCACAGGCTGACCATGTAGATATGGACTGTGCCCACATGAGTGTCTAGGGCAGTATATAAAGCTGAGGTGTCCCAAACATGCGGCCCAGGAGCCAAGTGTGGCCCACCACCATCCGTGTCCCCTACCTGTGCCCCAAAACTAGCCTCCACGCTTATTAGAAATGATTGTACTTTGTAAGAAATAAGAATTATCACCAAGGTGGTGAAGTCAGTTATGTTCGTTATGTTACAATGTAAGTATATTTGGGGGGAGAGAAAATATATTTGACTGTCTCTGTTGTAGCCTTCATGACATTGGCCTGAACGGTGATGGCCCCTTTACGCCAAATGAGTGTGACACCCCTGGTTAAAGACAGGATGGTGGTAAGAGAAGGGCTGTAGAGGGAGGGGGGGGGGAGAAACACAACACAGGAGGTTGTGCAGCTGTTTTACTGTGATGGATCTATTATCCAGCCATTACAAGATAAATGATCGATCCCTCCCATCCCGCCGCCCTGCCTCTCCCTGCACCTCCTGCAAAATTGAAATGAGAACAGGGAGGAGTGTGTGTGTGGTAGTGTGTGGTATGATTAGAGGCTAGGTGGGATGCCCATTCATTTAAGAGAAAGAGGAGGGAGGAGATGGAAAAGGGGGAGAGGATAGAGCGAAGGCAGGGAGGGTAGGCCGACCGACCCTGCGCCGTGCCATCAATCAAGGCGGCGCGCCGTCTCTGGCGTGATGACCCAGCACTCGCCGCCTCCCTGGCGCCCTAATTAGAATTCATGACAAAATAGATGCAAGGAAATGGTTTGGGCCCTTCATAATTTTATACCAAATTTATTGTTATTAGAGGAACCATTTGCTTAGTGTGATTTTTCCATTACTGGCTTGTCACGTAGTGTAGATAATACGGTGGAAGTGGATGGGGGAGGTGAGGGAGGGAGGGATGGATGGTTGTGGACTCCATAGATTGGGGTGTCAGTTTTGTTGATGGCGCGTGTAGTTTACCTGCGTCTAATGGGGGAAGTTGAGAGGGAGATGGGGGAGGGAGGGATAATGCACAAAGAGGCGGAGGCAGGCCCAGAGACACTGTAATAGGCTGAGAGAGAGAGACAGACGTCGAAGGGAACATAACACAGGGCTGAGATACTAGGAACCTCTGTAATGTCCATTGATGCACACAGGCACAATTTTCGCAAAGTTCCTGTTCATTCCTGTCAGTACTTTACTCCAATATAAGGGCTATGCACTAGATGAGGTTTGCGGAGTTGGAACTTTACATCAAGCATCTGTTAGTTCTGAGACCAACCGCGCTGTGCATGACAATTAAAAGCCACACATACATTTCCCAACTAGGCCCCTTTCCAATTATAAACCACAAGCACATCCGTTAAACTCTGCTTATATGAGGTTTCTTAATTGCTTGCTAAACCAAGTGTTTAAACAATGCCTCGGTTTTGATTTGTTTCGCCCATGTTTTTTAATTTTTTTACGAACAGCTTGTTTTTTAATGTATTTTTTTTAATGTCATTCTGGTTGCAAAGTTAGGCTAATTCCAAACACGTATTTTACCTCACACCTTTTTCTATGGTTTTTACCAGTCATTTAGAAGCCTACTCCCTAAAGCTGTCCAGATTGTTGAATGATTAGCGCTTCGGGTTCCTAGCTCCCCAGTTGTCAGAGGGCCTCAAACGCATACGCGCACACACCTACGCAATCTATGCAGCTGCACGGCAGGGATGATGGGTAAATGTACAGGGTTTCCACAGGGGCCACCAGGGGCCAGTCTTTTCTAATGGGAGAGACCGGATTCCGCTACCCCTCTCCTCGCCGACTCCTTCCTTGTCCCCCCCTCGCCTCTCTGCGTTAATGCTGTTTGCATATTAATACACAGCCATGTCAATCAGTCAGTCTGCCAGCCAGCAGCGCTACAGAAATAGAACACGGACCAGACAAATGGATTTTTCTCCCAATAAAATGTACTTGATTGCCTCCCTTTCCTCCCTCTCTCCCCTCCATTCTCCCATTTGCCCCTTTCTCTTGTCTCATGAATAGAACATTCAATTAGTTATGAGCTGAAGGGAAAAATTAAAAGTCTGTGGTGAAATGTTTTGGCTGTGTGTGGGCGATTTTAGAAGGATGCCTTTTACCATGGTGATGCCAAATTAGATTTGTTCAGTAAAGACTTTAAAAGCGGTAATTTTTCACCCAGTTACTCCTCTCCTGTTTGGTGCCTGGCTCTTAGATTATAGCTAACTGTTCATAAACAAAATTCTTGCTCTTAGATCATGAAGTACACTGTCTTTCTAACCAAGACGAAACCAGGCCTTTCGGTAGGCCGTCATTGTAAAATAAGAATTTGTTCTTAACTGACTTGCCTAGTCACATAAATACACAGACAATGGTCTCAGGCTAAAGCAGGGCTGCCCAAGTTGTATCCTGAGAGTTACTGGGTGTGCAGGCTTTTACTCTAGCCCTGCAGTAACCCAACGTCTCCCCCTATAGCTGGTAGCGGGCAGCGTGGTGATGGCCTTTGAGGAAGTGTGTCCAGACCGTATTGACCTGATCCATAAGAACTACCGTAAACTCTGCAACCTGCTGGTGGACGTGGAGGAGTGGGGTCAGGTGGTCATCATCACCATGTTGACCCGCTACGCCAGGACGCAGTTCACCAGCCCCTGGAAAGAGGTGAGAGATGGGAGGAAGAAAGATGGTGGGGGGGGGGGGGGGTCAGATTGACACAGCGCACCAGCCTGTGGAAAGAGGTGTGAGATGTGGAGCGAGGGAGGCGAATAAGTGGTTTGTGTCAGAACGGCGTCGTGTGGCGTGAGCTCTAATGAACGTTTTTTTCATTTAGATTTGAGATGATTGAGATGTAGTGGCTTCTCTTGAACGTCTCATCAGCGAACAAGGAAAGGGCTCAGTTAGGGACTAAACGCCGGATATCTATCAGACATCAACACTGAAGTAATAATGTCATTATTGCTTCAGTGTGACGAGTGAAATATAGCCTATAGTAAATGAATCAAAAAAGACTAAGGAGACATTTGTCAGTCAGTGTGTTTTATTTTTTGTTTACTATTAAGTTATTTCAATAATGAACAAAGCAACCCTACGCAAGATGTGCTGTCAGTGTCCATCTGTTTTGTCATTACTTGACGAAGGTCAGAGGAGCAAAATGTTAGCGCGGTTAAAAAAGTGAGCGCACTTCTCCAACTCACCTGCAAGCAACTTCTAGATGTGCGTATGCATCTGGCAGGCGTTGGCTAGCAGGCGTTGGCTAGCAGGCGTTGGCTAGCAGGCGTTGGCATGTATGCGGTGAATAACAGAATGAAAGACACGTGTGTGTGTGTGTTTCAGGACGGTCTGTTTGATGAGAACAGTGAGACGGCGTTCTATGAGTCTGATGAGAAGAAGACGACAAATGGGGACGAAAAGAAGTCCTACATGATGGACCCCGACCACAGACTGCTTCTGAGGAACACCAAGCCTCTACTACAGAGTAGAAACACTGCCGTGAGTCTCACCACACACACTGCTCTGAAGCACACTGGTCCGAGACTCTCTCTCACAAACAGATGCATAACCACACACGCATCCAGTGTTGACTGCTGTTGAACTTGCTGGCTGTGAGGGATACAGGCAGCCTTGATGAAGGCGTCTGAGCATGGGGTTCTGTTGTCACTCCTTCCGCACAGCTGTCTCCGGAACCGAGGCTACGCCACGACTGATGCTGCACACACACACACTGAGCAGGTCTCCATCACCCAGGAGACTTAAGGTCTGTGCGGCAGTGTAGCAGCGGGAGGAAAAATGGTCCCAAATGAACATGTTGATTTTAAAATGTGACGTGTTGTGTCTTTTTAACAGAGAACGCGATGCGGCCCTCCGCCGTACCGTCACGTCTTCCAGATGTGACTCCTCAGTCCTTACTCTGGCTGTCTGTTACCTTCTAAATGACATTCCTCACATTACAAAAAAACGCATGACTTTGGTGTTGCTATTTGATATATGGAGCTTTTTAAAGAGCTTTGTGTCCTGAGGGAGGATGAAAGACCCTACACGAGGAGGAGATACACACAGACCTGGGATCAGGCAGTGCTGTATCGTCTTGCCGAATCCTAGGGTCTGTGACGCCAAACAATGGCGTGACAATGACCACAGGACTCGGCAAGACGGCACAAATTCAACTGGGACCAGGCTAGATAGGGGCATGACTGGAGTTGAGAAACAACCTCCTGTATCTGAGGCTAGAAGGGCCATGTTAGAGGGGGAAAAAACAAGTTGACGTCTGTCGTTTCAGGTGGTGGTGTCAGTAGCTCAGCTGTACTGGCACCTGGCTCCTAAACACGAGGTCGGCGTCATCACCAAGTCACTGGTCAGACTGCTCCGAAGCCACAGGTACACCCCAACCCCTCTCTTTACGTTTTTTTCTTTCTCTTCTCTCTCCCTCTCTGTGTGTCTCTATTGTGAGGACAAAAAAAAGGGCACTCCATAATGTTTCCCCTCTCTCTCCCTGTCAGAGAGGTGCAGTACGTTGTGTTACAGAACATAGCCACCATGTCTATCCAGAGGAAGGTAAGGCTCGAAACATGGCTCCTCTCTTCAGTGTCTGCTGCGGGACAGATAATGGGGTGTGTGTGTTACCTGTTACTGTTTTACTAACGGAGTGGCTGCGTGACCGGATTGTCTGGACGCCTCTTGCCCGAGAGCTTAACCACCGTACCTTCATCGCCAGACGTACTGTAGCACATGCTCAGAGGAGAGACCATTCTCACCCGTTGTCTGTGGTTATAAACGGCATGGTCGACCATGTTGCACGCACTTTGTCCGTTGTAAACGTCACGATTGTGACGATGTGGACTGCTGACTTCAGTTGTGACTATAATAAACGACACGTTGGGCGAACTTTTCCGTCGTTTTTGAACGAATAACATTGCAGTATTACAAAGCGGTGGGCGGAGCCGGGCAGTTTAATCCAGTCGCTCGGCCTCTGCCTTTTTTATATTATGAAGTATCATTATGGATTTATGTTCTCTCGCCAGGGCATGTTTGAACCTTACATGAAGAGTTTCTATGTGAGATCCACAGATGCCACTCACATCAAATCGCTCAAGGTAAGCTCCCTCGTGATGACCAAGCTAATGTAAAAGTAAACCATGAGATGAGGTCAGGTGTGTGTGTGTGTGATCAGACCCATCTTGTCTCCCCAGCTGGAGATCTTGACCAGCCTGGCCAACGAAGCCAACATCTCAACCATCCTTAGAGAGTTCCAGGTAAGTCTCTGTGTCTCTCTCTCTGGGTTACATTCTGTCTCAAATTCAAGCTGCTTTATTGGCATGAAAAACATTGTCAATATTGCCAAAGCAACAATGTATACAATATACACTGCTCAAAAAAATAAAGGGAACACTTAAACAACACAATGTAACTCCAAGTCAATCACACTTCTGTGAAATCCAACTGTCCACTTAGGAAGCAACACTGATTGACAATAAATTTCACATGCTTTTGTGCAAATGGAATAGACAACAAGTGGAAATTATAGGCATTTAGCAAGACACCCCCAATAAAGGAGTGGTTCTGCAGGTGGGGACCACAGACCACTTCTCAGTTCCTATGCTTCCTGGCTGATGTTTTGGTCACTTTTGAATGCCTCATCAGGAGCATACCCAGGCGTTGTAGGGAGGTCATACAGGCACGTGGAGGCCACACTCACTACTGAGCCTCATTTTGACTTGTTTTAAGGACATTACATCAAAGTTGCATCAGCCTGTAGTGTGGTTTTCCACTTTAATTTTGAGTGTGACTCCAAATCCAGACCTCCATGGGTTGATAAATTTGATTTCCATTGATAATTTGTGTGATTTTGTTGTCAGCACATTCAACTATGTAAAGAAAAGTATTTAATAATAATATTTTATTCATTCAGATCTAGGATGTGTTATTTTAGTGTTCCCTTTATTTTTTTGAGCAGTGTACATTGTAATAAAATTATAAACAATAACAAATGATACTTGAAAATGGTAGTAAAATTAAATCTGAAAATAATAACAATAAAATGGTAACAGTCAACAGTAGAAATGTAATACATATTTAAAAAAAATCTAAGTATTCAACTAACTTATAACTAAATAATGGTCATCCTCACCATTTACATCAGTACTACAACTACTATCATCATTACCACTACTACTACCACCACCATCACTAAACTGTTACCATTACCACCCATACCACTACTATTTGGAATGATAAACAATAATAATAATAATAATAATAATAGTAGTAACAATAATAGTAATAATAAGTAAGTTACTGCTTACTATGCAGATGTTATTATTCAGTGTCCCTATGGCAGGCAAGTGCATATTTGGCTGCAAGAGGAGCCATTGCTCCTTCGCCCATGAGTGTTAGTTTTTTAGTTTTTCCTCTGTGTAATAAGTTCAAATTTGGAATAAATGTAGTAATTTCTGTGAATAAGGATAAAGTGCATCTCTGTCTCTACCTCCCCTGTTGTGCAGTGACCACATACACGCTCCTCTTTTTATGTCTGCCGGTTTCTATTGCCAGTTGGTGGTCACTCAGCCTGTACTTGTTAAGGATCTCTCTGCTTCGTATCTCTGAGTAGAGTAGAGATAATCAGCTAATTCATATTCTCTGTTTAGGGTCAGATAGCAATTTAGTCGGCTTTGGGATTTTGTTTCGTTTTTCCAATGTTGTAAATATGAGTCCTTTGATTGGTTCATGATTTTGCTTATTGGAATTCTTTCCCTTGAAGCAGTGCTGGTGTCAGCCTTGTTGGTGAGGTCCAACACCAGCTGACTGAGAGGGCTCGTTTCTGGGCTCAGCTCTTGGGTTTGAAGTGCTTTAACTTGCAGACTTGAATTTGGACTTGAATTTAGATGTAACCAACATTTTAATGATCTTTTCTGTATTTTCATTACTACTGGAAAGCGGCCCAATTCTGCCCTACATGCATTATTTGGTGTATTTCTCTGGACTTGTAGAATTTTCCGACAGAATTCTGCATGTAGGGCTTCAACTGGATGTTTGTCCCACATTTTAAAGTCTAGTTTATTGAGTGGCCCCCAAACCTCATTTCCATAAAGAGCTATTGGTAGGATTACACTGTCAAATATTTTGGTCCACATTCTAATTGGGATGTTGATTTGGAATAATTTCATTTTTATTGCATACATTGCTCTGCAGGCTTTTTCTTTGAGTGCATTCACTGCCATATTAAAGTTTCCCGATGCAGATATGGTCAGACCAAGGTAGGTGTGATTTTTAGTGTGTTCAATTAAGGTGGTGTTCAGGGTGAATTTATATTTGTCCACCTGACATGTTTTTTGATTTACGTTTTTTGTAAATTTACTGCCAGGGCCCAGTTATGTTCAATATTGCTCTTGAATATTAAGGTTCTGTTGAAGACCTTCTTTGGTTGGTGATAGAAGTACCAACAGCATATAGCAGGTATTTCACCTCTGTGTCAAATAGTGTGAGTCCTGGGGCTGGAGATTGGTCCAACATGTCTGCTAATTCATTGATCTAAATGTTGAACAGATTTGGACTCAAACTGCAGCCTTGTCTCACACCTCGACGTTGTGAAAATAATTATGTTATTTTTTTTATTTTTTTTTATTGCACACACATTTTATTAAGTCATACACCTTACCACCATGCCCACTTTGGAGAATGTTGTAGAATAGCCCTTCCTGACAAATAGAATCAAATGATTTTTTAAAGTCAATAAAGCACGTGTTTATTAATTAGTGTGTGTAAGGTGTATACATAACATATGGTTAGGGAGAAAGCCAATTTGATATTTACTTAATACATTTTTTTCTTGAAGAAAGGTTTGAATTCTTGAATTCAAAATGCTACAGGAAACCTTTCCCAAGTTGCTGTTTACGCAAATTCTCCTGTAATTATTGGGGTCTGATTTGTCTCCACTTTTGTGGATCGGGGAGATGAGCCCCTTGTTACAGCCAGAAGTTAAAACCATGTTGAACAATTTAAGCACAGCATTTTGCAACTCAGGTGTGCTCTTTTTCAGCATCTAATTTCTGATGTTATCTAGACCACAAGCCTTCTTTGATATTATAGATGTGAGCTTTTCATTTAGTTCTTGTTGGCTTATTGGGTAATCTAATGGAATTCGGTTGTTTTTAATGACTGATTCAAGGAAGTTCCATTTTCTTTAATATCTAATTGGTTCTGTTGTAAGTCTTTTTGTGGGATTTTTTTGTATAGATTATCAAAGTAAGTTTTCCAAATTCCTACATCTTGTATGGCTAATTCTAGTGGCTTTGTCGTGCTTAAATGGTTCCACATGTCCCAGAACTGATTTTGGTCAATTTACGTGTTCAATAGGTGTTCACCTTTTTTAGATACAATGAATGGCTCCACCTTGTGCTTTGATTTGAACAGACTTATGTGAAGAGCCAAGACAAGCAGTTTGCAGCCGGTACCATCCAGGCCATCGGCAGGTGTGCCACCAACATCTCTGAGGTGACAGACACCTGCCTCCAAGGACTGGTGCTGCTGCTCTCCAACCGAGACGGTACGGAACCACTGACTGATTTGATTGATTGACTGATTGGTTCTCTTTGTCCAGAGAATCAGTCGATGGGTTGTCTTTGTCCAGCTCCGGTTCAAAGTTGGATATATGTGTCAAACCCTCTCTTTTGTATATATTGTTTTAACCTCTTAGATGCGAAGTCTCCAGTTTGAGGCACTTGCGTGGTTCTGGTAGTATTTGTTCTAAATGGATATGTGGACACAACACCTGGCTGAACCCTACTTCACAGCCACTAACACTGCCTGGAATCCTTACACCCTAACGCAGCAGGAGAGATTGGTTTTGTAGCTGTAGCACATTCAGAAAGATTTTTTGTTGTTGTCAGGGACAAGATTAATATGAGATGAAAGGCGAGTCCCTAACGAGTTTAGGAAGCTAAACTAGAGCTCTGGGAGACGCGATGGGGGCAGATGTTTTGCATATTATAAATAGTCATTTTATAAATTGATTATACTATATTTAGTAAACGTAATTTCAAGCCTTTTTCATACTTTTGTTGAATAGGCAATACATCATTTACAATATTTCATATTTTTATTATGTTTGTGCTGTGTACTTCAGCTTGTGTCCTCAAGTGACTACACCTCAGCAATTTATTAAAAAAATTACCAGAAAGGTGAGATTTTCACCTTGGAGTATGCAGCAACAATCCCCCAAAAAGTAATGATTTATCATGAGGGCCATAAACAATAACTAGTAACTGTTTATGGCCCTTCTCATGATAAATAATTACTTTTGGGGGATTTCGTATATATTAAATTTTTTGATTACATTTAGTTACATTTTGAAACCGAAATGTATCGTCTCCTCACAGAGACGGTGGTGGCTGAGAGCGTGGTGGTCATCAAGAAGCTTCTCCAGACCCAGCCCACCCAGCACAGTGACATCATCAAACACATGGCCAAGCTCTTCGACAACATCGCTGTACGTCTACCGCGACCTCAGTGCGTCTGTGTACTTGCCCTTGCGCCCGAGCGAGTCGGGACTCAAAATGCACCCCCCCCCCACCCCCCCCCAAAAAAAAACCAGACTAACCCCTCTTGTGTGTCAAGGTGCCGATGGCGCGGGCCAGCATCCTGTGGCTGATGGGGGAGTACTGTGAGAGGGTCCCTCAGATCGCCCCCGACGTCCTCCGCAAGATGGCCAAGAGCTTCACCTCCGAGGAGGACATCGTCAAGCTCCAGACTGTCAACCTGGCTGCCAAACTCTACCTCACCAACTCCAAACAGGTACATTAGCCTACGCTAAACAGTAGGTACACCGAACAGTCAAGTCGGCAGTACACGTTGCAGCGTTATTCTGCCCTAACATAATTCATCTTATTCAACTGTTATTGTCAAAGAAGTAAACAGCCTCCAGTTTCTTGTTATTTGGCTCCCGCAATCTAATTTTCCCCACTTCCTTAAGTGCAAGCTTTAACGTTACGCGTCGTGCCATTGCCTTGCCTCTGTTTGGTAACTACAGATCCGTTCTATCGGATGCAGAGCAATATGGCGGCCAGGCTGAGTTTATGACCACACTGCAGATGCTGCCGCCTCAAATGAGCACGTTATTAGACCTCTTTCCCCTTGCTAATGTTTCAGAGAGATGAGGGCTGGGAGGGAAGAGAGTGGGATGGTGAGAGGGCTGGGAGGGAAGAGAGTGGGATGGTGAGAGGGCTGGGAGGGAAGAGAGTGGGATGATGAGAGGGCTGGGAGGGAAGAGAGTGGGATGGAGGGAAGAGAGTGGGATGGAGGGAAGAGAGTGGGATGGAGGGAAGAGAGTGGGATGGAGGGAAGAGAGTGGGATGGAGGGAAGAGAGTGGGATGGAGGGAAGAGAGTGGGATGGAGGGAAGAGAGTGGGATGGAGGGAAGAGAGTGGGATGGAGGGAAGAGAGTGGGATGGAGGGAAGAGAGTGGGATGGAGGGAAGAGAGTGGGATGGAGGGAAGAGAGTGGGATGGAGGGAAGAGAGTGGGATGGAGGGAAGAGAGTGGGATGGAGGGAAGAGAGGGATGGAGGGAAGAGAGTGGGATGGAGGGAAGAGAGTGGGATGGAGGGCTGGGAGGGAAGAGAGTGGGATGGAGGGAAGAGAGTGGGATGGAGGGAAGAGTGGGATGGAGGGAAGAGAGTGGGATGGAGGGAAGAGAGTGGGATGGAGGGAAGAGAGTGGGATGGAGGGAAGAGAGTGGGATGGTGAGAGGGCTGGGAGGGAAGAGAGTGGGATGATGAGAGGGCTGGGAGGGAAGAGAGTGGGATGATGAGAGGGCTGGGAGGGAAGAGAGTGGGATGGAGGGAAGAGAGTGGGATGGAGGGAAGAGAGTGGGATGGAGGGAAGAGAGTGGGATGGAGGGAAGAGAGTGGGATGGAGGGAAGAGAGTGGGATGGAGGGAAGAGAGTGGGATGGAGGGAAGAGAGGGATGGAGGGAAGAGAGTGGGATGGAGGGAAGAGAGTGGGATGGAGGGCTGGGAGGGAAGAGAGTGGGATGGAGGGAAGAGAGTGGGATGGAGGGAAGAGTGGGATGGAGGGAAGAGTGGGATGGAGGGAAGAGTGGGATGGAGGGAAGAGTGGGATGGAGGGAAGAGAGGGATGGAGGGAAGAGAGTGGGATGGAGGGAAGAGAGTGGGATGGAGGGAAGAGAGTGGGATGGTGAGAGGGCTGGGAGGGAAGAGAGTGGGATGATGAGAGGGCTGGGAGGGAAGAGAGTGGGATGGAGGGAAGAGAGTGGGATGGAGGGAAGAGAGTGGGATGGAGGGAAGAGAGTGGGATGGAGGGAAGAGAGTGGGATGATGAGAGGGCTGGGAGGGAAGAGAGTGGGATGGAGGGCTGGGAGGGAAGAGAGTGGGATGGAGGGAAGAGAGTGGGATGGAGGGAAGAGAGTGGGATGGAGGGAAGAGAGTGGGATGGAGGGAAGAGAGTGGGATGGTGAGAAGGCTGGGAGGGAAGAGAGTGGGATGGAGGGCTGGGAGGGAAGAGATTGGGATGGAGGGCTGGGAGGGAAGAGAGTGGGATGGAGGGAAGAGAGTGGGATGGAGGGAAGAGAGTGGGATGGAGGGAAGAGAGTGGGATGGAGGGAAGAGAGTGGGATGGAGGGAAGAGAGTGGGATGGTGAGAGGCCTGGGAGGGAAGAGATTGGGATGGAGGGCTGGGAGGGAAGAGATTGGGATGGAGGGCTGGGAGGGAAGAGATTGGGATGGAGGGCTGGGAGGGAAGAGAGTGGGATGGAGGGAAGAGAGTGGGATGGAGGGAAGAGAGTGGGATGGAGGGAAGAGAGTGGGATGGAGGGAAGAGAGTGGGATGGAGGGAAGAGAGTGGGATGGAGGGAAGAGAGTGGGATGGAGGGAAGAGAGTGGGATGGAGGGAAGAGAGTGGGATGGAGGGAAGAGAGTGGGATGGAGGGAAGAGAGTGGGATGGAGGGAAGAGAGTGGGATGGAGGGAAGAGAGTGGGATGGTGAGAGGGCTGGGAGGGAAGAGAGTGGGATGGAGGGCTGGGAGGGAAGAGAGTGGGATGGAGGGAAGAGAGTGGGATGGAGGGAAGAGAGTGGGATGGAGGGAAGAGAGTGGGATGGAGGGAAGAGAGTGGGATGGAGGGAAGAGAGTGGGATGGAGGGAAGAGAGTGGGATGGTGAGAGGGCTGGGAGGGAAGAGAGTGGGATGGAGGGCTGGGAGGGAAGAGAGTGGGATGGAGGGAAGAGAGTGGGATGGAGGGAAGAGAGTGGGATGGAGGGAAGAGAGTGGGATGGTGAGAGGGCTGGGAGGGAAGAGAGTGGGATGGAGGGCTGGGAGGGAAGAGATTGGGATGGAGGGCTGGGAGGGAAGAGATTGGGATGGAGGGCTGGGAGGGAAGAGATTGGGATGGAGGGCTGGGAGGGAAGAGATTGGGATGGAGGGCTGGGAGGGAAGAGAGTGGGATGGAGGGCTGGGAGGGAAGAGAGTGGGATGGAGGGAAGAGAGTGGGATGGTGAGAGGGCTGGGAGGGAAGAGAGTGGGATGGAGGGAAGAGAGTGGGATGGTGAGAGGGCTGGGAGGGAAGAGAGTGGGATGGAGGGAAGAGAGTGGGATGGTGAGAGGGCTGGGAGGGAAGAGAGTGGGATGGAGGGAAGAGAGTGGGATGGTGAGAGGGCTGGGAGGGAAGAGAGTGGGATGGAGGGAAGATAGTGGGATGGAGGGAAGAGAGTGGGATGGTGAGAGGGCTGGGAGGGAAGAGAGTGGGATGGAGGGAAGAGAGTGGGATGGTGAGAGGGCTGGGAGGGAAGAGAGTGGGATGGAGGGCTGGGAGGGAAGAGAGTGGGATGGTGAGAGGGCTGGGAGGGAAGAGAGTGGGATGGTGAGAGGGCTGGGAGGGAAGAGAGTGGGATGGAGGGCTGGGAGGGAAGAGAGTGGGATGGAGGGAAGAGAGTGGGATGGAGGGAAGAGAGTGGGATGGTGAGAGGGCTGGGAGGGAAGAGAGTGGGATGGAGGGAAGAGAATGGGATGGTGAGAGGGCTGGGAGGGAAGAGAGTGGGATGGAGGGAAGAGAGTGGGATGGTGAGAGGGCTGGGAGGGAAGAGAGTGGGATGGAGGGCTGGGAGGGAAGAGAGTGGGATGGAGGGCTGGGAGGGAAGAGAGTGGGATGGAGGGAAGAGAGTGGGATGGTGAGAGGGCTGGGATGGAGGGAAGAGAGTGGGATGGTGAGAGGGCTGGGAGGGAAGAGTGGGATGGAGGGAAGAGAGTGGGATGGAGGGAAGAGAGTGGGATGGAGGGAAGAGAGTGGGATGGAGGGAAGAGAGTGGGATGGTGAGAGGGCTGGGAGGGAAGAGAGTGGGATGGAGAGCTGGGAGGGAAGAGAGTGGGATGGAGGGCTGGGAGGGAAGAGAGTGGGATGGAGGGAAGAGAGTGGGATGGAGGGAAGAGAGTGGGATGGAGGGAAGAGAGTGGGATGGAGGGAAGAGCGTGGGATGGTGAGAGGGCTGGGATGGAGGGAAGAGAGTGGGATGGAGGGAAGAGAGTGGGATGGAGGGAAGAGAGTGGGATGGAGGGAAGAGAGTGGGATGGAGGGAAGAGAGTGGGATGGAGGGAAGAGAGTGGGATGGAGGGAAGAGCGTGGGATGGTGAGAGGGCTGGGATGGAGGGAAGAGAGTGGGATGGAGGGAAGAGAGTGGGATGGAGGGAAGAGAGTGGGATGGAGGGCTGGGAGGGAAGAGATTGGGATGGAGGGAAGAGAGTGGGATGGAGGGAAGAGAGTGGGATGGAGGGCTGGGAGGGAAGAGAGTGGGATGGAGGGAAGAGAGTGGGATGGAGGGAAGAGAGTGGGATGGTGAGAGGGCTGGGAGGGAAGAGAGTGGGATGGAGGGCTGGGAGGGAAGAGATTGGGATGGAGGGAAGAGAGTGGGATGGAGGGCTGGGAGGGAAGAGATTGGGATGGAGGGAAGAGAGTGGGATGGTGAGAGGGCTGGGAGGGAAGAGAGTGGGATGGAGGGAAGAGAGTGGGATGGAGGGAAGAGAGTGGGATGGAGGGAAGAGAGTGGGATGGAGGGCTGGGAGGGAAGAGATTGGGATGGAGGGAAGAGAGTGGGATGGAGGGAAGAGAGTGGGATGGTGAGAAGGCTGGGAGGGAAGAGAGTGGGATGGAGGGCTGGGAGGGAAGAGATTGGGATGGAGGGAAGAGAGTGGGATGGTGAGATTCGAGGCAGACGGAGAGGGAAGAGGTTAAAAAAAGGGGGGGTGAAGAAATAGTGAGAGTGGTAATGTCGACCTTCTGGGGTCGTAACTCTTGGTTTTTATACCTCCCTGAATAATATATGTTAAAGGCAAGCGCTCCCCATCTCGGACCATAAACCCACCTGGCACAGAGAGAGGTTGTCACTCATACTGCTGGAGAGGGGGAGCAGACTGGAGGAGAACAGTGTGTTTGTATGAAGAAAATGTAGTGGGAAGCACCATACGGATTCATGAGCTTACCTTAATGGAGCTATGTGCTTCTTTTTTTTTATGTTGGATTGGCGGCGTCTTCTCTCCTGCTTCCTCCCCTCCCTCTCCTCCTTCCCTCCGTCCTTCTGTCTCTCCCAACACCCAGACCAAGTTGTTGACCCAGTACATTTTGAACCTGGGGAAATATGACCAGAACTATGACATCAGAGACCGCACGCGCTTCATCCGCCAGCTCATTGTGCCCAATGAGAAGAGCGGCGCACTCGGCAAGTACGCCCGCCGCATCCTGCTGGCGCCCAAGCCGGCGCCCGTCCTCGAGTCCACATACAAAGGTACCTTTGGAAGTAGTGCACTAAATAGGGAATAGGGTGCCCTTTAGGAGACACACGGGTGTTTTTAATATGCTGGTGTGAGTCTGTGAATGGCAGAGGGGTCCAGGGCCCTCTCTCTCTCGGCTCTGATGAGATGGGTGAATTATTACCTGGCTAATGATAACCTTTGAGATGCAGATAACACACACACACACACACACACACAGTTAACTTGAATCCAGATGAGAGAAAGACAGAAGCAGCCTCCAAAACATTATTATTCTGCAGTGGTCTCTGCGTCTACTAGATGTTTATGGAAAACGTTACCACTCCTGTCATTCTTAATATTCACCCTTTTAACTCTTGATTTCTTTTCTCCCTCTCTGTTTCGTTAGAGAAGGCCGACCTCCCCAGGCACTTTGACTGATTACACCTCCTATATTGACCATTAGGGAGGGAGAATCGTTTTACTCTTGTGCGTGTGGGCTCCTGGACCCTTTATTAAACAGCAGTGTGTGTGTGTGTATACAGTGACATTTCAGAGTGTTTAATGCCAATTACTCTCTGTCCTGCTGATTGAGAGAGCACTGCTGTGACATTGAGACCCCTGCCTCTCTTTCTCACCCCCTCTCCCTCCTCCAACCCCCCCCCCCCCCCCCCCCCCCCCCACCTCCACCATTTCCCCTTCGTCCTCTCACCCCCTCTCCCTCCTCCAACCCACCCCCACCATTTCCCCTTCGTCCTCTCACCCCCTCTCCCTCCTCCAACCCACCCCACCATTTCCCCTTCGTCCTCTCACCCCCTCTCCCTCCTCCAACCCACCCCACCATTTCCCCTTCGTCCTCTCACCCCCTCTCCCTCCTCCAACCCACCCCCACCATTTCCCCTTCGTCCTCTCCCTCCTCCAACCCACCCCCACCATTTCCCCTTCGTCCTCTCACCCCCTCTCCCTTCTCCAACCCACCCCCACCATTTCCCCTTTGTCCTCTCACCCCCTCTCCCTCCTCCAATGTTACTCATTATGTTTCTCCTCTGACATTTTCCCTTCTCTTTGTCTACCCTTTTTCCTTTACTTCCTCCCTCTCTCCGTCTTCTCCTCTCCCCTCCATCACTCTCTGTCAGACCGTGATCGTTACCAGTTGGGAACGCTGTCCCACACCATCAACACCAAAGCCAGCGGCTACCTGGAGCTCTCTGATTGGCCTGCTGTGGCTCCTGACCAATCAGTGAGGAACGTGGAGGTGATTGAGCCGGTAAGGATCCATCTTTACTTCTACTGCCCGTTCCCGCTCATCACCCAGGCCCTACACCAAGGGTGGCCATGGTCAATTCAGACATTTTAATACAGCTCCGTGTTGATACACTATGAATACAAGCGTATGTGGACACTCCTTCAAATGAGTGGATTCGGCAATTTCAGCCACACCCGTTGCTGACAGGTGTATAAAATTGAGCACAGAGCGAGCCATGGGAGCTCCATAGACCAACATTGGCAATAGAATGGCCTTACTGAAGAGCTCAGAGACTTTCAACGTGGCACCGGCAGAGGATGCAACCTTTCCAACAGTTAGTCAAATTTCTGCCCTGCTAGAGCTGCCCCGGTCAACTGTAAGTGCTGTTATTGTGAAGTGGAAACATCTAGGAACAACAGCTCAGCCGCAAATTGTTAGGCCACACAAACTCACAGAACGGGACCATCGAGTGCTGAAGTGAGTTCAAAACTGCCTCCGGAAGCCACATCATAAAATAACTGTTTGTTGGGAGCTTCATGAAATGGGCTTCCATGGCCGAGCAGCCGCACACAAGCCTAAGCTTACCGTGCACAATGCCAAGCGTTGACTGGAGTGGTATAAAGCTCACCGCCATTGGACTCTGGAGCAGTGGAATGGCATTCTCCATCTGGCAGTCCGACGGACTAATCTGGGTTTGGTGGAAGCCAGGAGAACGCTACCCGCCGCAATGCGTAGTGTCAACTGTAAAGTTTGGAGGAGGAATAATGGTTTGAGGCTGTTTTTCATGGTTCAGACTAGGCCCCTTAGTTCCAGTGAAGGGAAATCTTAATGCTGCAGCATACAATGCCATTCTAGACGATTCTGTGCTTCCAACTTTGTGGCAACAGTTTGAAGGCCCTTTCCTGTTTCAGCATGACAATGACCTCTCCCAACATCAGTGCCCGACCTCACTAATGCTCTTGTGGCTGAATGGAAGCAAGTCCCCGCAGCAACGTTCCAACATCTAGTGGAAAGCCTTCTCAGAAGAGTGGAGGCTGTTATAACAGCAAAGGGGGGGCCAACTCCATATTAATGCCCATGATTTTGGAATGAGATGATGAGCAGGTGTCCACATACAACACCAGTCAAAAGTTTGCCCACCTACTCATTCCAGAGGTCTAATTTATTTGTACTATTTTCTACATTGTAGAGTAATATTGAAGACAAACTATGGAATCATGTACGAACCAAAAAAGCATTAAACAAATCAAAAATATATTTTAGATTCTTCAAAGTAGCCACCCTTTGCCTTGACAGCTTTGCACACTCTTGGCATTCTATCAACCAGCTTCATGGGAAATGCTTTCTTGTAGGAGTTCCAACATATGCTGAGCACTTGTTGGCTGCTTTTCCTTCACTCTGCGGTCCAACTCATTCCAAACCATCTCAATTGAGTTGAGGTCAGGTGACTGTGGAGGCCAGGTCATCTGACGCAGCACTCCATCACTCTCCTTGGTCAAATAGCCCTTACCCAGCCTGGAGGTGTGTATTCGGTCATTGTCCTGTTGAAAAACAAATTATAGTCCCACAAAGCGCAAACCAGATGGGATGGCGTATCTCTGCAGAATGTTGTGGTAGCCATGCTGGTTAAGTGTGGCTTGAATTCTAAATAAATCACTGACTGTGTCACCGGCAAAGCACCTCCATGCTTCACGGTGGAAACCACACGTGCGGAAATCATCCATTCACCTATTGTGTTCATGAAATTTTACGAAGTGACTGATTTTCATGTCTTAAAGTAGTGATGGACTGTTTCTCTTTGCTTATTTGAGCTGTTCTTGCCATAATATGGACTTGGTCTTTTACCAAATAGAGCTATTGTCTGTCTGTATACCACCCCTACCTTGTGTTGTGACAACTGATTGGCTCAAAGGAAAGAAATTCCACAAATGTACTTTTAACAAGGTGCACCTGGTTGAGAGAATGCCAAGAGCGTGCAAAGCTGTCATCAAGGCAAAGGGTGGCTACTTTGAAGAATCTCAAATATAAAATATATTTTGATTTAACACGTTTTTGGCTACTACATTATTCCATATGTGTTATTTCATAGTTTTCATGTCTTCACTATTATTCTACAAAGCAGAAAATAGTAAAAAAATAAATAAAGAAAAACCCTTGAATTAGTAGATTTGTCCAAACCTTTTGACTGGTACTGTACTACTTGTTTCAATCTTTCCTTACTTCCTCTTACTGTACCTCCCTTTCTCTGACCTCACTTCCTAATCTGTTGCCAGGTAAAGGAGTGGGCTCCGTCGCTAGGGAAGACTGGAAAGTCCAAGCTGTCCAAGTCATCAGATGATAAGTTCTACTCTGACTCTGGAGAGGAGAAGGAGAAGGGCTCAGGGAGCAGTAGCAGTGATGACAGCAGCAGCAGTAGTGAAGGTCTGTTTGGCCATGTGTGTACCATAAAGTGTAATGTTATTTTCTGAGTGTTTGCAATGCCAGTCAAGGTTGTATTCATAATCGTACGAGATGAACGTGTGTGTGTGTGTGTTAGAGTCAAGCAGTGAGGCGGAGAGCGATGAGGAAAAGAGCAGTAGTCAGAGCAGTGAAGAGTCCGACAAGTCCTCCAGCCAATCAGAGAAGAGTTCCAGTGAGTCCGACTCTGAACAGAAGAAAACAACTAAGAAACCACCACAGAAGAAGACAGTCAAACCAACGGCCAAAGACAGGTACTATAATGAATTATTCAACACGTATAGTTGCGGTTAAGTGTGTTGGCACCTTTGTACGTTTCACTATTTTAGTGCTGAGGGGCTAGTGCCTTCTGAAGTCGGCTCAGTCTTTGAACAATCCTCGCGGTTTTTGATTTGGGTTTCGATTCATATATTTTTTGCAATAAATGCATTAAGTCAGTTGAATTCTGTAACGACACAGAATACAACTATTAATAAAAGCCCATTGCTCCTTATCGCTTATTTGTTTTTTTTCCACATTACTGTACTTTAATAAAATAGTTTTTAGTTGGCTATGTTAAATAGCTGTTTTAGTATGATGGTGACTTTAGTAGCAGTTTCATTAATAAAAGTAATGACTTCCCATCCTTTATCACATGACTTTAATAAAATATTTCAGTTGTGTAATATTACATTATTTTCTTATGATGACTTTGGTATTTCATGCCGAGTCATCACACCTCTGCTCAGGCAGTAGCAGCCACCATCTATTGCTCTGCTCCCCAATGAGTCATCCTAGTTAGGCTAGCTAGCTGGTGGACGAAATCACTATTTTAGTAGTTCTTCAAAGTACGTAATTCATACCTTCAAACCTGTTTGTAATGCCAGCTATCAGTCAATTCGATGTATTGTTGGCTAGAGATGGGGCTACCTCACGAAGCAACTTTTTCCATTTCTGTCCCACTCCCTCATCTCACGCTCTTCTCTCTTTCTCGTGTGCCTGTGAAGAAGGCTACGTAATGGCCATTGTAGTTAAGTACCACGTTTTCTGCGGTAAACTTGGTTGAAAACTACGACTTCCTACTAAGTCCAACAACAGTGCTTTGAGCTCACAGAAAATACCAGAACTAAATGGAATTAGAATCATTGAACAGACGTTGTTTTTTTTATTTGTTGTTTTTGACCGGAAATAAAACGACATTTCAGCACTATTTATTCAAAATGTTGAAATTCAAACTTTTGGTTTCCATGTATTTTTGTTTGATTTACAGCTGCACAGGACCAAGAAATTCAAATGAATTTGGTTGGAGGCAAGTGATTTTCGTTTACTGTGTAATTCGTCTCCCCTGTGGTAAATAGCCGTTCAACTAGTTTTGAAAAGAGGAACTTTCTACTTTATTGTGCTCCATTGTGAAGGGCTCTCATAACGGCAGTGCAGCTGTGGATTGGTCATTTAGCTTCCTGTTGGTAGCAATGAATGAGATCTGAGACATTACTGTTGAACACAGACACACACTGGCAAATTTAGTCCCTGACACGTTCTATTTCACTCTCTCACACAATGCTCTCTCACACGTACACACACCCTACCTGCTCACGCTGTGTGACAGGCCAGCAGCTGACCCTGTTCCCTCCATTAGAGGGTGTAATTAGACCAGCTCACCCCAGTGCTTCCACACACGCACGCACCCACACATGCTATACCCACTATCCCACACACACTATCTCGCTCTCAAACACACACACACAGTAATTATCCCAGCTCACCCCAGTGCTTCCACAACAAACACAGCATAATGCCCTCATTACGGCCCAGTCATTCCAGGCAGGGCTTAATCAGGCCCGCTCTGATTTATATCGCTTTTTCCTGTTCGCAACAAATGAAATCTGTAGGCCAAATTAATACTGGCTTCTCATCATCGGCCAAGTTAAAAAGCCAGTTACCGTCACAATTCTGCTCGTTAATTTAACAGCTGAAAATCCCAGGCAGCCCGAGTAAACACTCATTATCAGGACAAATTGGAGAGAGAGAGAGATGGAAAGAGGAGAGAGAGCGAGCGAGGGAGGAGGAGAAAAAAGTTTCAACGAAAGCGATATTAAATTAAGTGGGCAAACCAAAACAGATTGATCTTGGTTGTTCTGACAGAGTTTTAGCATGAGCTCCAGCAGACTGCAGTACGCGGTGGGGGTGGAGAGGGTTTTGCTTCCAGTGCCTTTAATGGATAGATTCATAACACGTTCCCCTTTTTATAATGAAACTTTTCATGTTTTAAAAACCCAAGTTGATGTTATATTTCAATCTGTGTTAGACGGAATCCGCGGTAGGGGAAACGGCGCCACCGTCTGCCCCAAGGCCGTTATGTTTTGTTTTTGTTGACGAAGTGGAGGTGAGGAGCATCGCACAACGTGAAATCCACATGTCTTTTCAGTACATATTCTGCTGTTTGATCACGCGTGCAATGATGTCGGAGGGGGAAAAAAAGCCTGTGTTCATTGTTTGTCGTAACTTGTTTGTTATATAGCAAACGGTAGTGGCAGTTTCACCGCTAAGGATTCCATATTACTTTTTTTTTCCTCCCACGGAATAACCCTTCAAGATGCACTCCTTAATCTCACATGTACAGTGCCTTGCGAAAGTATTCGGCCCTCTTGAACTTTGTGACCTTTTGCCACATTTCAGGCTTCAAACATAAAGATATAAAACTGTATTTTTTTGTGAAGAATCAACAACAAGTGGGACACAATCATGAAGTGGAACGACATTTATTGGATATTTCAAACTTTTTTAACAAATCAAAAACTGAAAAATTGGGCGTGCAAAATTAGGACCTTTTAAAGATAAGTCCCTCTGTAGCCATTGATTTAGATTCTTCTGGGATTTTTTAATAAGAGGGTTCAAATTTAGTAAGCCTCTAGACTTTTGATCCTTTAATGGTTATGCCTAAATATGTAAGTTCTTCCTGTACTGGAATACCATAATATGAAGGTGTCACACAATCTTTGACAGCTATGAGTTCACATTTCTTAATGTTAAGATATAGACCAGACACTTTGGAAAAGGATTGTATCACATGGATCCATATGGGAATTTGGTTAGCGTCTTTCAGAAAAAGTCTAGTATCGTCAGCCAGCTGGCTTATAATCATTTCTTTACCAAGTATGGAAATAACTTGTACAGGGCTATTATTTAAAGAATTTGCAAGAAGTTGGGTGATTTCATAAAAACAGGTACGGAGAGATAGGACAACCTTGCCTAATTCATCTCTTTAACTCAAATCTAGGTGAAGTGCCATATTTCAATTTGATAGAGGTGTTACCATTTGCATAGAGTCTTAATAGCCTTGCAGAAAAAATCCCCAAAGCCATGTCTCTCAAGGGAGTGGAAGAGAAACTGATGCTCTACTGTGTCAAATGCTTTATAAAAATCTAAAAATAATATGAAGCTATCCTCAGTTATTAGGTCTGAGTAGTCAAGTACGTCTAATACTAGTCTGACATTGTTAGAAATATGTCTGTTCTTCATAAAGCCAGACTGTTTCATCAATGATTGCATCCAGGACTTCTTTAATTATTTTTGCAAGTAGTAAGTAAGTAATATCTTAGTCATTATTAAGAAGACAAATTGGACGCCAGTTATATTGTATAAAAATACTTTTTTGTTTTTAGATGAGCAGCACTTATTTTTTAGGCATCAGTGTTATAGGTAGGAGGGAGAACATTGTTTGTAATACTGTCTAAAAACACTTCAAATAGGAAGGGAGCTACTTGTTCAGGAAATAATTAGTCAAATTCTGATGTAATTCCATCAACACCTGGTGATTTATTGTTCTTTAGATGTTTGATAGACTCTCTATAATCTCTTCAACTTTGATGGGTTCATCACACTGTTTAGATTCTATATCACTGATAGAGTGAACATTATTCAGTGAGTTAAAAAACACATCTGTGGATTCCTGACAGTACGTAGAGCTATACAATTTTCTGTAAAAATTGCTACAGTATTTTAGCGATTTAATTGTTGGTCATCTGTAATAACACCATCAATGTTTAACTTATGGATAGTGTTATTTTTACAGTGAAATTTCTCAAGTCTAAAGAAATAGGATGAATTCTGTTCTCCTTCCTCAATCCATTTATTCCTAGATCTAATAAAGGCTCCTTTTGCTTTTAATTTATATACATTATCCAGTTTATTTTGTAACTCAATTAGTTCCATCTTCTCCTCCCCCGAGAGGTCGGCTGGGGACCTCTGAGAAAGGGAAGTTATCTTTAATGATCACCTTTTCCTCCTCATCTCTTCTGGTCTTAGCAAGATTACCACCATATTTTCTAAGGTATTTGGACACCTCAAATTTAAAGAGCTCCCAGTTCTTGCAATAAGATTTTTCTTCACAAGCCCTTTCCCTAAAGTGTGAGAGCAGATCTTTAACCTCAAATTGAACTTCATCATTATTTAATAATGAGCTATTTAGCTTCCAGTAGGATGCTCTACCAAGGTTAGTATCGGGGGTAAATATTTTGATATCAATGTAAATGGCCCTTTGGTCTGTGAGGGGAGTAGTACAAATATTTGTAGTAACACACTCCCTGTCAATACATTTTGGATATAAGCCAAAAATTCCCATCAATCTGTGCTGAGATTTGTTGATTCAACTCCACTGACGAAACGAAACAGAGACAATCCACGAGCCACATCCGTTAACTGTAATTTGAATGAAAATGTTAATTGGAAATGATTGCCTCACACTACCAGGCAGCCATTGCGAGTTTACCAGTCAACTTGCCAGGGTTAAGGGGTACCAAGCCAGTTTTACTCATTCTATTTCTGTGTGCTGTTGCTGCGGTAAAGGGGGGTGTTGCCTAGGCAACCGAAGACTTGGAGCAAACAACACGTCGCTGGTTTCAGCTCGGAGCACCAAATTGTTACAACAGTCAACCACAAGAATGTCCCGACGTCCCACAACAACAACAAAAAAAGAAGAAATCACAACGGTTATTTTATTTCCATGACTGTCTTCAGCCATAACCGTCGGTTATACAGTAATTGTACCAGCCCCCAGTCGTATTGTGATTAGGCAGTTGGTAGCTCTCTGACACCCTTTCATGTTATTTCTCCTCTGTCAGTGATTCGGACGAGAACGGGAACGTTGCTAAAGAAACCAGCAGTTCGTCTGCAGAAGAGACCTCGTCTGGTTCCGAATCTGGGTCCGACGCAGACTCCCATTCAGGCACCGAACGCAAGAAGAAAACCAAGTCTAAAGCCAAACCCAAGGTGAGACATCCAACCGTCAGGGCAACCGCTTGCTGGGGGCTTCAGTTTTAGCATGGTTAACACCTCCAGAAGTAACCCCTGGTGGGGGTTTTCCTTTATCTGCAGCGGATTTGAATTGAGGCCATGGTCTGAGTCTGAACAGATGAACTTGTGTTGACTTGTGTCCAATCTGAGCTCTTCTCCACACTGTAAATAAGAGTGTTTGAACCAACCTTCTGTTTGTCATAGTACAACGCTATATAATGTGTTAGCGTGAACCGTGGGAGAATCTCAATTGCATCCTCTCTCCTCACCACCTTCTCTCATCCCATTGGAGGAGAAGGTCAGATGGGAGGGACTTCTGGCTTTCTCATCCAATGGGTTTTGAGAAGGTGGTGAGGAGAGAGGACGCGAGGGAGTATGCAATTGAGATTCTCCCACGTCTTTCTCCGAGCTAGTGGAGGCCGAGAAATCAGATTCTACACAGTGGAATAGGATTTGGTCTGCTTCTTTGCAGTGTCGTCTTCCCCATCTACCCCCCCCCCCCCCCCGTCTTTTCCTTCACTCATCCTTCCCTCTCTGTCCCTCCCTCTTTCGTTCTCTGCTATGAAATTCTAATTTTACATACTTTGCTTCTGTGACCTATGCATCTCTCCTTCTTTTCTTTTGCTCTTCCACTTTCTTTCACCTCGCTCACTCCGCCTGCAAACAAGGGTTCCTTCTCTATTATACCGCCACCAAGCATCAATCAGAGACAATCTGATAAGATACGCCCTCAAACTTCATTGTTTGTTTTCACTATTACACCTTCTGTCTCTCGCTCTCTGTCCGTTAGTGGATCCCGCAGTAAGCAGAGTGGAATTATACTGTTCTTTTATAAGATGTGAACAGGGCCGTGGTTGGTTAGGAGGGCATGGAGAGCGAGAGAGAGCCGTAAAAGCGCTCTTATGTTTAATAGCGTTTTAAATGTTGCCCGTTTTGTAGTGTAGATCTGGCGACGCACATCCTAATATTCCGAGTCGCCGTTTGACAAGCCTGGCCTAGTGGTTGGAGGTAGAGTCACTAGAGTGCATCAAGTTGTGACGGGACGCTCCTCATGGCTGGCCCATGCAGATCAGAAACACGCTTCAGATGTGTGGTGTGTGTGTGTGTGCACAGCAGCCTGAGAAATAGAATTGATCTCGAATTGAATTTTATGTACATAGCAGATATGTTTAGAAATGTCATGTTACATTGGATAGACGCTGTCAGTCAAATTTAGGTAGTGTAGACTACACCCCCCCCCCCCCCCCCAAACAATACATACAGCGTTTACTTCCAATATTCTGCTTGTCATCTTTTCTTTCCTCCACTTGTTCCTCTATCTCTTTCATCTATATCCTTCATTCGTCGTGCCGTTCATGTTGAAAGATTTATCTAAAAAGGGGAAACTGTGTATATGTTATGATATACCGTTCTGTACTCAGCCAAGTGTGTTTGACTATCAATGTATTTCCCAATCCGACAGAGACCTACGGGTCGCACATTTTGAATGAGTATTTATTTTCGTTACCCAGCACCTGTTCCAAGCCCGTGGAGATCTGTATGCTCTAGAGACAGTTTGTTTCTCACATAGGTTTCTGGTTCTCTCTCCCCCCCCCACCCCCCCTAGATGGAGGTGAAGTCAACAAAGGAGGTGTCCTTGTTGAAGGAGGTGTCCCTGTTGGATTTGGACGACTGTACGTTTTCTGTCTGCGCTACAGCAACGTAACTGTGAAAAATACATCCAACTGTAGTCATCACAATATTTCCTGTGTGTGTGTATATATATATATATGTGCATACATTTGACTTAAGGCTGGTCCCCGGGCCTTCTCTTTGTCCTGTAGTCACTCCTACACCAGTGACCCGGCCCAAGATGTCTGTCCTCTCTCCCAGCCTGCTCGGAGACCTGGAAGGCCTGTCTCTCTCCAACATCTCCTCCACCATACAGGTGTGTGTACTGTCTGTGTTGGTTTGTCTATCCCTCCCTCTGTGTGTAAGTCCACTGGGTCCTGTGTGTGTGTCTGGTTGACAGAGCTTAGAGAGAGAGACAGCATCCAGTAGTGTGTCTCCTGAATGAGTCGGGTCTCTCCGACGGCTGAGATATCTCCTCCTGAGGTTGGCTACTGACTTTTTTTTCTTCTCCTCCCTGAACACATTCAGTACTCCTCTCCTCCTCCCTATCCCTCCCTCTCATCCAGGTGCAGTGCCTGTGCACTGCTCCGATGCCAAACTCCGTCCATCCGTCTCTCTTTCCACCTCTCTCTGTCGCTCTTTCCCTGTCGTCCCTGCACAGCGTGTCTGTGCGTGACGCTTGACCTTTCTCCCCAGTGTAACAACTGTCTTTTGGTTTGAGATTTATGTGCACGCGTTGGCCTCGCGCTAGTTTAGCTGAGGACCGTGCGTGACCAACCAATCGGCTAATCCATTAGAGAGCCGATATGTCCCCATAACGTCGCCGTACGGACCCGTAAAATTCCCGTTTACTTTCCTCATCTTAACTACAAAGAAGTTCCCTCATGTAGCCAGTCTTTGTGTCTTTTTGAATTGTTCTGTCATCACTCGTCCAAGGCGTGTGTGTGTGTGTGTGTGTGTGTGTGATTGACAGCCCTTCCCAGGCCTGTCTGTATGCAGAGTGGTGTGTGTACTGAAAGGTGAAAGCCCGGGCAGTAATGGAGAATAGAATTGCAGATTAAACAGGGTGCTGTTTTCACATCAGCGTCTGATTTGAGAGTCAATCCTATGCATACATACATGATGGCCATCAGGATTCATAGACTGGGGGGTAAATAACCTCAAAACCCTCTATTGCTACTTACTTTCAAAAGCGTACGAACAGACACACACACACACACACACGAGCAGTGTCACCCACTCACTCACTATCTCGCTCTTTCTCACACACTTACCCTGTGTTTTTTCCTTATCTCACCAATCCGCCCGCAGAAGCGGTGTGTGTCTCAGCTGAGCGCTTCGGCCCTTTTTTAGAGAATTACTGCCTGGTTATCAAAGATATTTACATTAACCCTGGTCACTGTCTCTGACCCCCCCCCCCCCCCCCCCCCCCCCTTCTATCGTCCTCTCTCCTCTCCACCCTCTTTTTCCCTTTGTCTCTCTCTTTTCTCTCTGTCATGCTCCCTCTCTCTCTAATAACATTTTGACATTAGAGGATCTCTCAAATGCCTTTTAAACCAACCCACCCTGCCACACACACTCTGTCCGTGTGTGTGTGTGTGAGGGGGGGGGTTGACTAAGGCTGATAACTTTTCATTCATAATTAGCATTGGGCGAATGGGGCTGCGTTGGGGGGAAATTGAACTGTCAGCAGCAGGGCGCGGGCCGTTTGACCCCATCACACCTGGAGGGGGCCATCATAATTTGTTCATTTGGTGCCCATCAGACGGGCCTCTCCTCCCCCGTCTCCCCTCTCTGACCTCCTCCGGTGTGGGCGCGATGGGTTAAGGTCTAATTATGAATCAGCAGTGGGCCGGGAAAGGCTGGAATATAGCAGCCCTGCCCTCCACACACCCCTACCTGCCACTCTCTCTCTCTAACACACACACACACACACACACACACACACACACACACACACACACACACACACTGGCGGGGTATAAAGAGGTTTAAATGCCCTGTAGGAAATAGTGCAATATGCAACCGGTTGGTTTTGATGGGATGTGGCTGGGTGAGTGTGTCGGTTGTCTGTCTGTCTCTGAATCAAGTCCCTGATGCAAAGGCTTCAATTGAACTGGTGTACTGTGCCGTAACTATCCATGCTGGTTTGAAAGTAACCAAGTGAGTCACTTAAAACAAAATCCCATTCGGTGAGGATTTACCCCAGATGCGCTAACCTCTCTCGATGTGCTTTGGGCTAACTAACTCTTGTTGGTTTAATATGGTTGTAGGTGACTGTAGTGACATCTAGTTGACTCCTTCTAGTCAAGGTCTTCTGATAGGCTGACTCAATTAATTGTCCTGACTGGGGGGGGGGGGCATTACAATCAGACACACGTCCCTTACACCCCTTTCTCTTTCTCTCTGTCTCTCTCCGTCACACAATCTCACAACGTGATGAAATCCTCTTTCGCAAGTAACAAGCCGCCAGTGTCACAAAAGCAGAAATGGATTTTCAATACGTCCTCATACATCTCCTAACACGCACTCTTTCTCTTTAAATTGGACATCTTATGCGTCCACATGCTCGCCAGACGCCCGGTTACGGTTAGCCCCTTTTTGAATTTGTCAGCGGGATTTCCAGGTCATTTACCAGAGAGGATGCTGGGAGGGAGTGAGCGCGTCGTCCCTGTGTGTGAGTGCGTGTGTATCCGGGCTCTGAAGGTGACTGGCGTGTGTGTATCATCCATCACAGTAGCATCCTTTAAGTTGAGACCTAATAAAGCCTCTCAATCAACTTCCTCCCCCCATTGTCAGCTTCCCTCAAGTCCAGGAGAGCCAAAAAGAGCGACACTGTGTGTGTGGAGTCAAGGTTACATCCCTAGCCTGCTGTTATTTACACTTTGGGTCTGGGGGATGCCTCCGGTGGCGGGAGACAAGGGGGGGGGGTGTGCGTTAAGCCGTCACTGTCCGTTGTGTGAAATTGGTGATGATAAGCGCTTTAAAGCCCTGTCCTATCCTGCATCCCTCCCTCTTCTCGGGTTGTGTCAGACAGGACCTTGAGCGCGGGTTGGAGGCAAGGATGTGCTTGTCAGGAAGGTAAATCTGCTTTGTGACGGGGTGGCAGACGTTACGGCCAGCTTTATCGACAGCGACTGCTCTGACACGGACAAAAGTGGCCCGATAAATTCCCCTCGTTGGCGTGACGGGCAAGTGTGAGGAGGGCGCCACGCCGGCAAATGTTTGTTTGACCCCCCCCCCCCTCCCTGTCTGTGTCCAGGATGTCTGAGGGTACGCAACACAGAAACGTCATGTCAAGGCTGACTGTTACCGTAGGTTTGAGAACCTCTTCTGTCGTCGTATGAAGATTAACACCTCTTCTACTGTGTTTTTTAAAATGTTATTTATTTGTTGTTTTTGTTTTTTTAACAAGGCAAGTCGGTTAAGAACAAATTCTTATTTACAGTGACGGCCTACCCGGGGAACAGTGGGTTAACTGCCTTGTTCAGGGGCAGAACGACAGATTTCTGACCTTGTCAGCTCTGGGATTCGATCTAGCAACCTTTCAGTTACTGGCCCAACGCTCTAACCACTAGAGCCTGTATTAAGACCCTTTGACTGTGATTAGCCTGTTTCTGTTTACTAAAGTAAGCAGTGTCATTGAAGGCAGAGTCAGTTAGGGACCCGGGACGGTAACGCCCCAGAGACGACACTTTGACTTCCAGTTCTTCAGCACCCGGTTGCATTTCAAACCTGATTCTCCACACTCACACGCCATGACAGTCCTGAGAATGTTTCACACACATCTCTTCTCTCCTTTCGTCTGATCCGCCCACCTCCTATCTCCTGTCAAACAACGCGTTTCTGACACCTCTCAAAACCGGGTTTGTGTGTGTATTCCCATTTCAGAACTGAGTTATATTCGCCCCCTCGTTTCACACGTTTGTTTTTCTTGGGCCTGTTTTATCTTGCTTGTTGACACTTTTGATGGTTGCGTTGTGAGATTTCTCACACCTTTCTATTGTCGTCGTCCCCCCCCCCCCCCTCTCAAGCGCTCTCCCCCCTCCTCTCTTGAGCGCTCTCCATCCCTTCCCCTCACTTCCTTTCTATCCCCCTCACTTCCTTTCTATCCCCCTCACTTCCTTTCTATCCCCTCACTTCCTTTCTATCCCCTTCACTTCCTTTCTATCCCCCTCACTTCCTTTCTATCCGCCTTTCCCCCCCTCACTTCCTTTCTATCCGCCTTTCCCCCCCTCACTTCCTTTCTATCCGCCTTTCCCCCCCTCACTTCCATTCCCCCCCTCACTTCCATTCCCCCCCTCCTCACTTCCTCGCTCTGCCTTTCCCCCCCTCACTTCCTCGCTCTGCCTTCCCCCCCTCACTTCCTCGCTCTGCCTTCCCCCCCCTCACTTCCTCGCTCTGCCTTCCCCCCCTCACTTCCTCGCTCTGCCTTCCCCCCCTCACTTCCTCGCTCTGCCTTCCCCCCCTCACTTCCTCGCTCTGCCTTCCCCCCCTCACTTCCTCGCTCTGCCTTCCCCCCCTCACTTCCTCGCTCTGCCTTCCCCCCCTCACTTCCTCGCTCTGCCTTCCCCCCCTCACTTCCTCGCTCTGCCTTCCCCCCCTCACTTCCTCGCTCTGCCTTCCCCCCCTCACTTCCTCGCTCTGCCTTCCCCCCCTCACTTCCTCGCTCTGCCTTCCCCCCCTCACTTCCTCGCTCTGCCTTCCCCCCCTCACTTCCTCGCTCTGCCTTCCCCCCCTCACTTCCTCGCTCTGCCTTCCCCCCCCTCACTTCCTCGCTCTGCCTTCCCCCCCTCACTTCCTCGCTCTGCCTTCCCCCCCTCACTTCCTCGCTCTGCCTTTCCCCCCCCTCACTTCCTCGCTCTGCCTTTCCCCCCCCTCACTTCCTCGCTCTGCCTTTCCCCCCCCTCACTTCCTCGCTCTGCCTTTCCCCCCCCTCACTTCCTCGCTCTGCCTTCCCCCCCTCACTTCCTCGCTCTGCCTTCCCCCCCTCACTTCCTCGCTCTGCCTTCCCCCCCTCACTTCCTCGCTCTGCCTTTCTCCCCCCCCTCACTTCCTCGCTCTGCCTTCCCCCCCCTCACTTCCTCGCTCTGCCTTCCCCCCCTCACTTCCTCGCTCTGCCTTCCCCCCCTCACTTCCTCGCTCTGCCTTTCTCCCCCCCCTCACTTCCTCGCTCTGCCTTTCTCCCCCCCCTCACTTCCTCGCTCTCCCTTTCTCTCCCCCCTCACTTCCTCGCTCTCCCTTTCTCCCCCCCCTCACTTCCTCGCTCTCCCTTTCTCCCCCCCCTCACTTCCTCGCTCTCCCTTTCTCAACCCCCCCCCTTAATTCCTCGTTCTATAGCCTAGTAAGTGTATATATAGCCACAATAGTCCTAATATTTAGTTTCGACAGCCACGCCGTCTTTATACTCTGAAGGCAGCTTGGCTGTCGCAACGTTGGTTGTAAAATGATTGCATCTGAGTGTGCAACTCTCTCCTTTTTGTTTTTCAAGTGTTCTACTCCGCTAGCCAACACCTCGTCGAAACAGGTGTGCGTTTGTTTCGCGTCCTGATAGTTTGACAGTTGTGTTTCTACTGCATGGCTGGGCTGAGTGTCAACACGGCAGCCTTTTACTGCTCATGAGGATGGAGCCACAAAGCAGCAGCGTTTTACTCCCCTATTCGCACGTAGATGCGACATGAGTGGTTACACATCAATGTTACGAAATGCAACTTTTCAACCCTCCATTGGAAAGTAGCGTTTTGATTTTTGTAACCGTTGTTGATGGCGATATTGCAATGCAGGGTCGTTTTGTGCCGACGCAAAGTGTTACGAAACCACCGAGCCGACTTAGGTTGATTTGTTTTGGCATGGAGCTTAATTGTTGTTGCGCCCGTCTTCGTCTGTGACGTAGATGACCTGTACTGCAACACGTCGGCCTAGGTGCACGTCCATGTACAATGCTAATGTAGGGTTGGTCCTCTTGAGTCGAGAGGAGGCCGTCGCCACTGTCAAATGGGCGAGTCGAGCCGGTTTATGCACCGGGAAAAAGAATGAAAGGAACAGAGTAAGAGCGGGACCATGCTAATGCAGGGAACGGGAAAATAAAGAACAAGCAAAACACTCCAAAGATCAAGGAAAACCACTCCTCTTAAACCCAAGAATGTCTCTCTAAAGTGTCTTCTCCTCCTGGCATGGTGTTTTGTCCTGCCTTTCTGTGCTATGGTAATTCCATTTTCTGCCGGTGAAAAGGTAAAAGCTCTGTTTAATGGAGAGTTGAATGGCAGGCCTCTACTGTTCCCATTCATTAAGCCTGAGCAGTCCTTCAGCCTGCCATCAGGCCCACTCACTACTAGCCTGCCTGATTGGGGAATAATACCAATAATAATACAGTGGGTTTATATGGGGCTTTTCTAGAACAGTGGAATGGGCCCTTTTCAGGGGAGAAAGGTTGTTTTAATGAACAGAGCTAGGCTTAAGTTGTCAACAAACCCTCAGTTCTTTTGCGGTCGAAACAAAATCGAAGAGCATAACCACTGAATTGTAGATGGTGAATACATATTGAGTGCTGGGCCTACGCTATCGACCAGCAAATGAAAAGAGTAAATAAGTATTTGTATGTGTACCTTTTACAAAGACCATGTCGGTCAGTTATCAACCAACCTTTTTTTAAGATCATACCTTCTTCCTATTGTCTGTGGTCCCGGTGAGCGATTACACGGTTTTGTCTCAAAACAAGTGCCTGTCTCGCTCTCTCTGTTTTCTCTCTGTATCCTCACCCCCTGCCCTCTTTCCTGTGCCGCCCTCCTCCTCCAGGTGAGCGGCCCAGCGTTTGTCCCCGAGAAGAGCCATGACCTGCTGCACCGTATGACTGGTAAAGGTCTGTCAGCCCAGTACCAGTTCCCCAGACAGCCCTGTCTCTACCAGCCCACCATGGTCTCAGTCCAGATCAGCCTGACCAACACCACAGACCACCCTCTGGAACAGATCCACATCGGAGACAGGGACCCCACAGGACTCGACATGCACTGCTTCAATGCTATAGGTGGGTTAGATAACATAATACACTGCTTCAATACTGTAGGTGGGTTAGATAACATAATACACTGCTTCAATACTGTAGGTGGGCTAGATAACACAATACACTGCTTCAATACTGTAGGTGGGTTAGATAACATAATACACTGCTTCAATACTGTAGGTGGGTTAGATAACACAATACACTGCTTCAATACTGTAGGTGGGCTAGATAACATAATACACTGCTTCAATACTGTAGGTGGGCTAGATAACACAATACACTGCTTCAATACTGTAGGTGGGCTAGATAACATAATACACTGCTTCAATACTGTAGGTGGGTTAGATAACATAATACACTGCTTCAATACTGTAGGTGGGTTAGATAACATAATACACTGCTTCAATACTGTAGGTGGGTTAGATAACACAATACACTGCTTCAATACTGTAGGTGGGCTAGATAACATAATACACTGCTTCAATACTGTAGGCGGGCTAGATAACACAATACACTGCTTCAATACTGTAGGTGGGCTAGATAACACAATACACTGCTTCAATACTGTAGGTGGGCTAGATAACACAATACACTGCTTCAATACTGTAGGTGGGCTAGATAACATAATACACTGCTTCAATACTGTAGGCGGGCTAGATAACATAATACACTGCTTCAATACTGTAGGCGGGCTAGATAACATAATACACTGCTTCAATACTGTAGTCGGGCTAGATAACATAATATACTGTAGGCGGGCTAGATAACATAATAGAGTGCATTCAGAAAGTATTCAGACCCCTTGACTTGGCTGGCTGGGCCACTCAAGGATATTCAGAGACTTGTCCCGAAGCCACTCCTGCGTTGTCTTGGCTGTGTGCTTAGGTTCGTTGTCCCGTTAGAAGGTGAACCCTCGCCCAAGTCTGAGGTCCTGAACGCTCTGGAGCAGGTTTTCATCAAGGATCTCTCTGTACTTGTACTCTGCTCTGTTCATCTTTCCCTCAATCGTGACTGGTCTCCCAGTCCCTGCTGCTGAAAAACATCCCCACAGCATGATGCTGCTGCCACCATGCTTCACCGTACGGATGGTGCCAGGTTTCTTCCAGAAGTGAAGCTTGGCATTCAGGATAAAGAGTTCAATCTTGGTTTCATCAGAGCAGAGAATCTTGTTTCTCGTGGTGCCTTTTGGCAAACTCCAAGTGGGCTGTCATGTGCCTTTTACTGAGGAGTGGTTTCCGTCTGGCCCCTCTACGATAAAGGCCTGATTGGTGGAGTGCTGCAGAGATGGGAGAACTTTCCAGAAGGACCTCCATCTCCACAGAAGAACTCTAGAGCTCTGTCAGTGACCATCGGGTTCTTGGTCACCTCCCTGACCAAGGCCCTTCTCCACAGATTGCTCAGTTTGGCTGGGTGGCCAGCTCTAGGAAGAGTCTTGGTGGTTCCAAACTTCTTCCATTTAAGAATGACAGAGGCCACTGTTCTTGTGGACCTTCAATGTTGGATAAATGTTTTGGTAATTCACTGCTTCAATACTATAGGTGAGTTATATCCTTTTTGTCATGTAGTGTATGTGGGTACCTGCTCGTCGAACATAATGCCATTGATTTTGGACTAATATGGAGTTGGTCCCCCCTTTGCCGCTATAACAGCCTCCACTCTTCTGGGAAGACTTTCCACTAGATGTTGGAACATTGCTGTGGGGACTTGCTTCCATTCAGCCACAAGCATTAGTGAGGTCGGGCACTGATGTTGGGCGATTAGGCCTGGCTCACAGTCGGAGTACCGATTCATCCCAAATGTGTTTGATGGGGTTGAGGTCAGCGCTCAGTGTAGGTCTCTGTGTATGGACACAGCGCTCAGTGTATGGACCTCTTTGTGCACAGGGACATTGTCATGCTGAAACAGGAAAGGGCCTTCCCAAAACAGTTGCCACAAGGTTGGCAGCACAGAATTGTCTAGAATGTCATTGTATGCTGTAGCGTTAAGATTTCCCGTCAATGGAACTAAGGGGCTTAGCCCGAACCATGAAAAACAGCCTCAAACCATTTTTCATCGTCAACCAAACTGAAGTTGGAACCGTGCATTCTTGAAGGTGGTGTTCTCCTGGCATCCGCCAAACCCAGATTTGTTTGTCAGATTGCCAGATGGTGAAGCATGATTCATCACAGAGAACACGTTTCCACTGCTCCGTAGCGAAATTACTTTACACCGCTCCAGCCGATGCTTGGCATTGTGCCTGGTGATCTTATGCTTGTGTGCGGCTGCTCGGCCATGGAAACCCGTTTCATGAAGCTCCCGACGAACAGTTCTCTTGTGTTGACGTTGCTTCCGGGGGCAGTTTGGAACTCGGTAGTGAGTGTTGCATCCGAGGACAGACTATTTTTAACGCGCTTCAGCACTCAGCGGTCCCGTTCTGTGAACTTGTGTGGCCTACCACTGAGCCGTTGTTGTTCGTAGACGTTTCCACTTCACAATAACAGCACTTACAGTTGACCGGGGCAGCTCTATCAGGGCAGAAATTTGACAAACTGACTTGTTGGAATAGTTGCGTATTATGACGGTGCAACATTGAAAGTCACTGAGCTCTTCAGTGAGGTCATTCTACTGCCAATGTTTGTCTATGGAGATTGCATGTCTGTGCCCTTTAATTTTATACACCTGTCAGCAGCAACGGGTGTGGCTGAAATAGACAAATCCACTAATTTGAAGGGGTGTCTATACAGTTTTGTCTATATGGTGTGTCTTCATTCATAACACACACACATCCCTCTGAGCCCAGACATTAAAGAAAAACAAAAGAAAGGGGGGGGGCCAAGATGAAAAGGTGTGCGCTCAAGCGCGTTAAAAGCATCAATTGGCTGTGGATTGATTGGGCATTGAAGGAACTCCGGCAGCCAAACACTGGGTAATTGGGATCGATTGAGCTTAGAGTGTGGGTGTGCGTGAGAGTGGAGTTGCTTTTCATATTGAGCAGGAGAAAGTGAATGCAGACAGAATACCTTACTTTACCCCACAGTGTATTTAACCTCAAAGACATGTTACAGACGAGCGCTTGGCTATTCCTACAGCAGCATAGCCCACAATGTGTTACAATAGATCTGTCTCTTCTATATGTCAGCATCTACTGGAGTAAAGTCCACGTTTCTCTTAAAACTCAAATGGAGAGGGAGAGAGTGAGACAAATGGGAAGATGGTGATGGAGGGATAGAAAGCAGCTTTGAGAAGAGTGGAGAGAAAGAGAGTGTATGATGGCTCTGGTGTCCAGGGTCCTCTCCTCTGTGTGACAGAGTTCCGCTCCGCAGAGACAGAGAAACACTTGGTTGCTCAGGAGACCGTGGAGGATCCTTCTCTCTCCTCTTGGCCTATGACTCCCTCTTTCTCTCACCCCTCGGTCTCTCAGATCTCTCTCTCTGCTTCATGTCTTTCTCTCTACCCTCGGTCTCTCAGATCTCTCTCTGCTTCGTCTCCCCCCCCTCCCCTCGGTCTCTCAGATCTCTCACCCCCAATCTCTCTTCCTCCTTTATACATATCCATCTCCCCCTCTTTCACTTTCTCTCTCTCCTCTTTAGACCCTGACATTCTCTTTGACAACCCTGTTGTTTTGGAAATATGCTACTCCTTCATTTTTTGTGTTCTGTCTCGTTGTGGAGGATGAGATTGAAGGATGGATTTGTCACACGTGGTGGCCTTGCTTTGTGAAGTAGAAAACACAAGTGGCGTCTGCATGCCTGTCTGTTCCACTCTAATGACCTCTCCCTTTCCCTCTCTTCGTCCTCTGCCCTTGTCACTCACTCATCTCTTTTCATCCTCCTCTCCTTCCTTCTCTCCGTTCTCAGAATGTCTGCTGCCAGAGGCCTCGGTGACTGTGTCTTTGGGCGTCGACTTCAACGACTCAACACAAGCAGCCAACTTCCAGCTGTGGTAAGATACTCTGGCGTCGAGTCGTTTTTAGACAGTGAGGCTGAAACAGCTATAGCCTCTTCTTCCTCTTTCCTATCCTGTTTTTCTTCCAGCTGTAGAAGGAACCTCTCCTCCTTCTTCTCATCTCTTCTCTTATCCATGTCTCTGCTCGCTGATCAATAGGTTGATCAGAGAACCTGTTTGGGACCGAGCAAATCAATCTTTCCTAAAATGCCAATCGCCCAGTGTGTTTTGCATGACAATCACAACGGAGATGGAGAGAACGTCAAACACGCACGCAGCTGTACACACACACACACACACCACTAATTTCAACGAGGGGCTTGTTGGTCTGTCGTCCTGTTTGTCCATCAGTACGAAGGAGGACCAGTTCAGTGTGTCCATCCAGCCTGCCGTAGGAGAACTCTTCCTACCCGCCACCATGACCGAACAGGACTTCCGCAAGGAGCAAGGTAAGTTATCATACGCTGTTAAATCCCGAAAAATAAAAAAATATCTGAATCATTATCTTACACAATCAGACAGAACATTAGCTGCATTATCGTCACCGTGACCAATCACGGGTGTTTAGGATTAGTCACTGTGAAAGATGTGTGCCTTAGTCCAAGCAGCAACATATGTAGTGTGTAGGTAATGGCTTCGTAAGTGGGGCCAATAATGACTGGACTGCTTTCTATGGAGGCTTTCTACCAATTGAATCAATAAGAAACATTCAACTTTGATTCGCCTCCCAAGAGTGGTTGAATATCTTTTACACACACACACACACACACACACACACACACCTCACTCTCCTGTGAATATAAGAGACATTGAGAGAATGCAGCACTCTTAAGTGTCTGCTAAATGCCTTCCTCGTCTTATTAATTCATTAACGAATCTTCATTCACTATAGTCCTATTCATAGCAATCAGAGGGAAGAGGATAGGAGACCGAACGGCTAGAATTAACCCGCCCTTCGCCTTTTAAAGATGATTATTTCAACCAAACCACTTTACTTCTCTTCAGGTGGTCTTTAGAAACAGATTTGTTGTTATTTCGACCTGAATGGGGTATTTTCCCTTGGCTAACTTGTGCCCCCACCACCCCACTCACTCTAAACTCCATCCCTCCCTCCCCCAGTCCTCATTAAATGCTCTATCTGGAGTGTTGGGAGCTCTTGTGTTGTCCAAAAGTGCACTTTCTTTCTTCGTCTCCTTCACAGTCAAGCTCTTCAGAACTAGGTTCATTTCCTGTCGTTTGTCACAATCAGACTGGCTGTGTGTGTTGTGAACAGTTAGTGAGGATTCTTCTTCCGCGCACCTGCAGCACAACCTCCTCGATGTGATGCGAGTGCATCATTTCACTTGTTTCTGTTTCTCACCCAATCAGGGAAACTGCTGGGCATGAACGAGAGCTCGGCAACCATCACCATGGCAGCAGAGAACACGACCCGCCAACCAATCAGCAGACAGGTGGCAACCGTGGCCAACCTGGGAGTGGTTCCATCCGGTCAAGACAACATCCACAGGTGAGATGTGTGTGTGCGTGTGAAGGCTTGTTGTGTAATTGGGGTACACATGGTGTGCTAATGAGCTTCCTCCTCTGTCACGCACACCCACACACCTGACGGATAATTACCCCTCCCTCTGGCTCTTTCTCTCGCTCTCTGTTTCCTTATGTCTCTTTCACTTCCTCTCTGTCTCTCTTCCTGTCGCTCCTTTTATCTTTCCCTCTGTCTCCCACTCTGTCCCTCTTTCACTTTATCTTTACCTCCCTGTCTGTCTCTCTATCCTGGATGTCCGTCTCTCTCCCTCCTTTCCTTTGTCTCCCCCGTCTCTTTCTGTTTGAGCGCGAGGATGAGTAACAGGGAGGGGAATGCGGGAGAGGATGAATAAGAGCACGCGAGAGAGGAAGAAAAAGAAGAGAAGGGGATGGAAAAATAGAGGGGGGTAGAAAAGGTGAGGGAGAGTGGGAGGGAGATGATAGGAGACACCAGCACAAGGTTACAGGGAGCTGGGAGGAGAGGAGAATCAGTGGAAATCAATGTTAGCCGGTGGGAGAGGCCTGCCTCCAATAACCCCATACTTCATTTAGAATAACCAATAGGACAAATGACTCTGGACTATCAATCTCTGTCTCCTGGCTGGCTGACGACTGGTGAGGAAGCTGCACTCTCCTCACCGTCCCTTAATGATGACACGCTCTCTTCTGGTCTCACAATGATGACCTGGGCCTGTATCCACAAAGGGTCTCAAAAGTTCCTAGGAATTCCTGTTCACCTGTTGTTTTTTTGAAGACAAAAAAAATCCCAGCTCAGAGTTGGTTTTAGGATGTTCAGACAAACGTTTTTTGTCAGACAAACAGTTCAGACAAACGGTTCAGACAAACTGAGCCAGGAGTCAAATCACCTCCTAAAAGTATCTCAGCTGGTCATCACGACAGTTTGAGGTATTGCAATGGAAAGGTGACAACCAAAGATACAAGGAGCATCTATATGCTTCTTCTTCTGATCGAAATAGAGTATGGTGGGTGCTAATTGACATTGTTGCAAATGATGGGGAATAACCAATCCCGATGAGGCATCGCCAGCTTGATTGTGAATGTACATCCAAATGTTGCGATGGTAAACCGTTTTATATAATTTTCACCTGACATGACCACTTTGCCAACTCTTAATTCTTGGTTAATATGTTGGCATGCATAACCTTTAAAAATGTTGGTGTGGCTGTCTTTCGGGTTAAGCGAGCAGTGTCTCAAGAAGCAGTGCGAAACACAACCCTGCCAAGCCGGAGGACGCCCGGCTCTCGACCTTCGCCTCTCCCGAGTCCGTACTGGAGTTGCAGTGATGGGACAAGACTAACTACCAATTGGATATCATGAAAAAGGAGTTTAAAAAAAGTTTAAAAAACAGAAACGCCTTATTTACTTAAGTATTCAGACCCTTTCCTATGAGACTTGAAATTGAGCTCAGGTGTTTCCATTTATCATCAATGTTTCTACAACTTGGAGTCCATCTGTGTTAAATTCAATTTATTGGACTTGATTTGGAAAGGCACACACCTGTCTATAGAAAGGTCCCACAGTTGATGGTGCATGTCAGAGCAAAAACCAAGCCATGAGGTCGAAGAAATTGTCTGGAGAGCTCCGAGAGACAGTATTAGGGAAGGGTACCAAAACATTTCTGCAGCATTGAATTTGCCCAAGAACACAGTGGCCTCCATCATTCTTAAATGGAAGAAGTTTGGAACCACCATAACTCTTCCTAGAGCTGGCCGCCCGGCTAAACTGAGCAAGCTGGGAGACTAGTCGGGATTGAGGGAAAGCTGACCGGAGCAAAGTACAGAGAGAACCTTGATGAAAAGTCTCAATGTCCTTGAGTGGCCAATCCAGAGCCCAGACTTGAACCCGATAATGACCATCATTATGTTTGGAGGAAAAAGGGGGAGGCTTGCAAGCCGAAGAACTCCATCCCAACCGTGAAGCACGGGGGTGGCAGCATCATGTTGTGGGGGTGCTTTGCTGCAGGAGGAACTGGTGCACTTCACAAAATAGATGGCATCATGAGGGAGTAAAATGATGTGGATATATTGAAGCAACTTCTCAAGACATCAGTCAGGAAGTTAAAGCTTGGTCGCAAATGGGTCTTCCAAATGGACAATGACCCTAAGCATACTTCCAAAGTTGTGGAAAATGGCTTTAAGGACAACAAAGTCAATGTATTGGAGTGGCCATCACAAAGCCCTGACCTCAATCCTATAGAACATCTGTGGGCAGAACTGAAAAAGCGTGTACGAGCAAGGAGGCCTGCAAACCTGACTCATTTACACCAGCTCTGTCAGGAGGAATGAGAAGCTTTTGGAAGGCTACCCAAAACATTTGACCCAAGTTAAACAATTTAAAGGCAATGCTACCAAATACTAATTTGAGTGTATGTAAACTTCTGACCCACTGGGAATGTGATAGAAATAAAAGCTGAAGTAAATCATTCTCTCTACTATTATTCTACCATTTCATTTTCTTAAAATAAAGTGGTAATCCTAACTGACCTAAAACGGGGATTTTTTACTAGGATTAAATGTCAGGGATTGTGAAAAAATGAGTTTAAATGTATTTGGCTAAGGTGTATGTAAACTTCCGACTTCAACTGTATATAGGGCAGCTGCTTCTAATGTGCTAGTGATGGCTGTTTAACAGTCTGAGGGCCTTGAGATGGAAGCTGTTTTTCAGTCTCTCGGTCCCAGCTTTGATGCACCTGCACTGACATCGTCTTCTGGATGATAGTGGGGTGAACAGGCAGTGGCTCGGGTGGTTGTTGTTCTAGATTATCTTTTTGGCATTCCTGTGACATCGGGTGCTGTCGGTATCCTGGAGGGCAGATAGTTTGCCCCCGGTGATGCGTTGGGCAGTCCGCACCACCCTCTGGAGAGCCCTGCGGCTTCGGGCGGTGCAGTTGCCGTACCAGGCAGTGATACACCCCAATGGGATGCTCGCAATTGTGCATCTGTAAGATTGAGGGTTTTAGGTGCCAAAACAAATATATTCAGCCTTCTGAGATTGAAGAGGCGCTTTTGCGCTTTCTTCACCACACTGTCTGTGTGGGTGGACCATTTTAGTTTGTCAGTGATGTGTACTAGAGGTCGACCGATTAATCGGAATGGCCGATTTTCAAGTTTTCATAACAATCGGAAATCGGTATTTTTGGGCGCTGATTTAAAAAAAGATATATATTTTTTTTAAATAAATATACCTTTTATTTAACTAGGCAAGTCAGTTAATAACACATTCTTATTTTCAATGACGGCCTAGGAACGGTGGGTTAACTGCCTTGTTCAGGGGCAGAACGACAGATTTTCACCTTGTCAACTCGGGGGATCCAATCTTGCAATCTTACTCTTAACTGTTACGCGAATGCAGTAAGCCAAGGTAAGTTGCTAGCTAGCATTAAACTTATCTTATAAAAAACAATCAATCAATCATAATCACTAGTTTTAACTACACATGGTTGATGATATTACTTGTTTATCTAGCGTTGCATATAATCGATGCAACGCTGGGGGATGATTTAACAAAAGCGCATTTGCGAAAAAAGCACAATCGTTGGACGACTGTACCTAACCATAAACACCAATGCCTTTCTGAAAATCAATACACAGAAGTATACATTTTTAAACCTGCATATTTAGCTAAAAGAAATCCAGGTTAGCAGGCAATATTAACCAGGTGAAATTGTGTCACTTCTCTTGCGTTCATTGCACGCAGAGTCAGGGTATATGCAACAGTTTGGGCAGCCTGGCTCATTGCGAACTAATTTGCCAGAATTTTACGTAATTATGACTTAACATTGAAGGTTGTGTAATGTAACAAGAATATTTAGACTTAGGGATGCCACCCTTTAGATAAAATACCGAATGGTTCCGTATTTCACTGAAATAATAAACGTTTTGTTTTTGAGATGATAGTTTCCGGATTCGACCATATTAATGACCAAAGGCTCGTATTTCTGTGTGTTATTATGTTATAATTAAGTCTATGATTTGATAGAGCAGTCTGACTGAGCGATGGTAGGCTGCAGCAGGCTCGTAAGCATTCATTCAAACAGCACTTTCGTGCGTTTTGTCAGCAGCTCTTTGCAAGCACATCGCTGTTTATGACTTCAAGCCTATCAGCCTAATGGCTGGTGTAACCGATGTGAAATGGCTAGCTAGTTAGCTGGGTGCGCGCTAATAGCGTTTCAAATGTCACTCATTCTGAGACTTTGAGTAGTTATTCCCCTTGCTCTGCAAGGGCCGCGGCTTTTGTGGAGCGATGGGTAACGCTGCTTCGAGTGTGGCTGTTGTCGATGTGTTCCTGGTTCGAGCCCAGGTAGGGTCGAGGAGAGGGATGGAAGCTCTACTGTTACACTGGCAATACTATAGTGCCTATAAGAACATCCAATAGTCAAAGGTATATGAAATACAAATGGTATAGAGAGAAATAGTCCTATAAATACTATATTAACTACAACCTAAAACCTCATACCTTGGCATATTGAAGTCTCATGTTAAAAGGAACCACCAACTTTCATATGTTCTCATGTTCTGAGCAAGGAACTCAAACGTTTGCTTTTTTACATGGCACATATTGCACTTTCACTTCTCCAACACTTTGTTTTTGCATTATTTAAACCAAATTGAGCATGTTTCATTATTTATTTCAGACTAAATAGATTTTTATTGATGTATTATATTAAGTTAAAATAAGTGTTCATTCAGTATTGTTGTAATTGTCATTATTAAAAAATTGGCCGATTTTTAATCGGTATCTGCTTTCTTTGGTCCTCCAATAATCAGTATTGGCGTTGAAAAATCGTAATCGATCGACCTCTGTGTACGCCGAGGAACTTGAAGCTCTATCGGCAAGTCTCTGTTGTGCAGCACACATGAGATAATGAAGTTACACTTGTATGCAAGTCAATACTAAATATTTGCCATCAGATATCTTATGGTTTTCTGCCAGAAGTCAAAGAGCTCCGTTTAGGTTGTCATTTTTTCCCCTGTGCTTCCAACTAGAGGTTGTTTTTTTATCTCCTCTGTTCTCTGTGTACACATGTTGCCCTTCCTTCAGAAAAGCATGCATCACTACTTTGTTCATTTGCAGAATTTCTCTCGTTCACTTTTTCTTGTAAATGCCCACACTCACCGAACATTTTATTTGGTAGCTACCAGCTATGCTTGTATAACTTTATGAGCTTTTCAAATTCTTTAGCTAACAGCATCTGTGATTTTGCTATTCGTTTGTGCTGATTTGGATAGCATTCTGTTAGTCCTAATGGGATTTTCTAGCGCCCCCTTGTGTGCTATGCCGGTAATACCATACATTCCTGTATGAGAGGAAGATGGAATGACAATATGAAAATCTGGATGCCACCAAAGCCTACCGAAGAGCCTCCCCTTCTGTGTCTGCAGAGCTGAAGGGGTCAGGTATATACTGTAAGGTTAGATGGAGCCATCTACGGTTTCCTTCAGATCTGAAAATCCCAAATGGAAGGTTGTATCTCATAGGTGGGGTTATGTCGATGCTGCACAACTACTAGTGCTCACAGACAGACCCACAGACTAATGCTTACAAACACACACAGTAGGAATGAGAGGGATCGATATGAGTGGATACACACGCTGAGAGCTCATTGTGGAGGTCACTTTGCATTAATATTACTGTGATGGAGGTGACCTCCACTAGGACCCCCTCTCCCCAGGGACAGGCCTCTCTGGCCTGGGCACCAGCACATCCATGCCTGGGGGTCAAGGTTTAGAAATAATGATCTGAAAATGGTATCATGTGATACCATTTTATGTTCTTTTGTGGTGCTTTACTGCACACACACACACACACACACACACACACACAATCTACCTCTCAGACATGTAGTCCCGTTAATCACCAGCAGGGTGCAGCCCTGTTGTAACCGAGGAAACCCAGACCACCACTTCAACACAGCCCAATTGATTGCTGGAAAGGAGGCTGGCAATAAATCAAGCAGAAAAGCAAATGTAGAAAAAGCTGTTCTTGTTTGTGTCTAAACAGGAGGAATAGAATAAATCTGCTCTATTTTTCACTCAGTTTGAAAGCAAATTTGATTGTATTTGTATGCTTTGGTTGGTTAGAGACCTTCATTTTTAAAAGTGCACCTTTGGAATTGTAAGCTATGTTTTCGCTTTGCTTCAATATAATCGTTTCATATATCCAGTTTTTTTTTTTGTTTCCATTTGACGATGACTGATATACGAAGTTAAATACAAATAAACGTTTTGTCCTATTAAATGAAATGAATGAGGATGTTCAATATGTTATTCCATTATTTAAATAATCTTAACTGTCATCGTTATTTGATAATACCAACAATTTGCAGTCTAAAGAACTTTCCTGGCGTCATAATATTAGTTTTATTATTCTGCAGCTTCCAATTTGTATTGTGGTTTTTGAACTTTATTGCTGAATGTGCAACAAAATAAGTATAGCTGTGAGCTGCAATGAACGGGGTTCACAGGATGACAAAGGGGGAAACAAAGTGGGCACGATCATGTAGGAACTATCGTCCTTAAAGTGCAACCAGTGGAAGCATTACCGTGTTTATCTCTCAATACCACAAGGATGATGATGCCAGTTAAGTTTTGTCTGTAGGTCTGATGACGCAGGTAATCGTTCTTAGTGTTGCGATTATACACCAACTCTGGGGTAAATTTGACGAATGGTTTAGGTTAAGATTTGTGAAATATTTTCTGTATTGGTATACAGTGCATTCTGAAAATATTCAGACCCCTTACCCTTTTCCAAATTGTTACTTTACAGCCTTATTCCAAAATTGATTAAATCATTTTTGCGAATGTATAAAAAAATTAAATACTGAAATACTTATTTACATAAGTATTCAGACCCTTTGCTATGAGACTTGAAATTGAGCTCGGGTGCATCCTGTTTCCATTGATCATATTTGATGTTTCTACAACTTGATTGGAGTCCACCTGTGGTAAATTCAATTGATTGGGCATGATTTGGATAGGCACACACCTGTCTATATAAAGGTCCCACAGTTGTCAGAGCAAAAACCAAGCCACGAGGTCGAAGGAATTGTCTGTAGAGCTCCGGGACAGGATTGTGTCGGCACGGATCTGGGGAAGGGTACCAAAACATTTCTGCAGCATTGAAGGTCCCCAAGAACATAGTGGCCTCCATTCCTAATTGGAAGAGGTTTGGAACCACCAAGACTCTTCCTAGAGCTGGCTGCCCAGACAAACTGAGAAATCGGGGGAGAAGGGCCTTGGTCAGTGACCAAGAACCCGATGGTCATTCTGACAGAGCTCCATAGTTCCTCTGTGGAGATGGGAGAACCTTCCAGAAGGACAACCATCTCTGGAGCACTCCACCAATCTGGCCTTTATGGTAGAGTGGCCAATCCGAAGCCACTCCTAAGTAAAAGGCACATGACGGCCCGCTTGGAGTTTGTCAAAAGGCACCTACGGACTCAGACCATGCGAAACAAGATTTTCTGGTCTGAAGAAATCAAGATTGAACTCTTTGGCCTTAACGCCAAGCTTCACGTCTGGAGGAAACCTGGCACCAGGTTCCACACGGTGAAGCATGGTGGTGGCAGCATCATGCTGTGGGGATGTTTTTCAGTAGCAGGGACTGGGGCACGAGTCAGGATTGAGGGAAAGCTGAATGGAGCAAAGTTCAGAGATCCTTGATGAAAACCTGCTCAGGATCTCAGACTGGATCGAAGATCCACCTTCCAACAGAACATCGACCCTAAGCACACAGGCATGACAACGCAGGAGTGGCATCGGGACAAGCCTCAATGTCCTTTTAGTGGCCCAGCCAGAGCCCGGACTTGAACCCGATCGAACATCTCTGGAGAGACCTGAAAAAAGCTGTGCAGCGACGCTCCCCATCCAACCTGACAGAGCTCGAGAGGATCTGCAGAGAAGAATGGGAGAAACTCCCCAAATACAGGTGTGCCAAGCTTGTAGCGTCATACCCAAGAAGACTCGAGGCTGTAATCGCTGCCAAAGGTGCTTCAACAAACTACTGAGTAAAGGGTCTGAATACTTACGTAAGTGTTATCAGTTTTAAAAAAATATATATTTAACATTTGCAAAAATGTCTAAAAACCTGTTTTTGCATTGTCATTATGAGGAATTGTGTGTAGATTGATTGGGTGGGGACTATTTAATCCATTATAGAATAAGGCTGTAACAGTGGAAAAAGGGAAGGTTTCTGAATACTTCCCAAAGCCACTGTATTGCGGTGATCTTTGAATTATGGGACTTTAATCAAATAAACTCATTCGAGATTCATTTAAATCTACGTACCAAATATGTTTTGAATATGATTTTTATGGTTTTAGAATTCTTCTTTTAACACTTTTGTTCTTGACTCCTTGTGCATTTGAGCGTGTCCGTCATGTAGTCTCCTGTGTTACGGCGTGAATTTGGTAAGATTTGGGAATTGTATTGATTGTACACCCTTTAGTTAAGGCAATTGGGATTCTCCAGAATTTCTCAAGGCAATTTGTCCAGAGGTGAGAATAGCACACATTATGGTTCATTTCTTATAGGCTGTGAATATATTATGCCACTGGTGCCAATCTAAGGTTGCAGAGACTTCTTTTTTTATATTCGCACATCTTCTAAGGACGTTTACGTACCAAATTTCATGGCCCCATGTCCGTTGGTTCAGTTCTTATAGCCCTGGTCTGGTGTAGCGTGGCCGTTTTTTAAATGCGGCAACTAATGATTCTCAAGTTCTTTTTAGAGGCTAATTCATTGAGTCTATATGCGAAATCTATAGGTACAGGCCATATTTGAGTGCCGCATGAAGAAAAAAAATATCTAACCCATTAAGGGATACTATGGGATTTTGGCAATGAGGATGGATACCGTTTTTTGTCTATGCGTGCAGTTTGAAGGAAGTTGGTAACTAGCGCAATTGCTAACTAGTGTTAGCGCAATGACGAAGTCTATGGGTACACTATATAGACAAAAGTATGTGGACACCCCTTCAAATTAGTGGATTTGTTTATTTCAATCACACCCGTTGCTGACAGGTGTATACAATTTAGCATACAGCCATGCGATCTCCGTAGACAATTGGTAATAGAATGGCCAAACTGAAGAGCTCAGTGACTTTCAACATGGCACCATTATAGGATGCCACCTTTCCAACAAGTCAGTTTGTCAAATAACTGCCCTGCTAGAGCTTCCCAGTCAACTGTAAGTGCTGTTATTGTGAAATGGAAACGTCTAGGAGCAACAACGGCTCAGCTGCGAAGTGGTAGGCCAGACGAGCACCCAGAACGGGACCGCTGAAGCACGTAGCTCGCTAAAAATCGTCTGTCCTCAGTTGCAACACTCACTACCAAGTTCCAAACTGCCTCTGGAAGCAAAATCGGCAGAAGATCTGTTTGTCGGGAGCTTCATGAAATGGGTTTCCATGGCCAAGCAGCCGCACACAAGCCGAAGATCACAAGGCGTAATCCCAAGCGTCTGGGGCTGTTTTTCATGGTTCGGGTTAGGCCCTTTAGTTCCAGTGAAGGGGAAACTTAATGCTACAGCGTACAATGACATTCTAAACGATTTTGTGCTTCCAACTTTGTGGCAACAGTTTGGGGAAGGCCCTTTCCTGTTTCAGCATGACAATGCCCCCGTGCACAATGAGGTCCAAACAGTGTGAAAGAACTTGACAGGCCTGCAAAGAGCCCTGACCTCAACCCCATCAAACACCTTTGGGATGAATTGGAATGCTGACTGCGAGCCAGGCCTAATCTTCCTACATCAGTGCCCAACCTCACTAATGCTCTTGTGGCTGAATGGAAGCAAGTCCCCTCAGCAATTTTCCAATAGCTAGTGGAAAGTCTTCCCAGAAGAGTGGATGCTATTATAGTGACAAAGGGGTTACCAACTTCATATTTACTCTGGCTATGGAACCCTGACCTGTTCATCGGACGTGCTACCTTGTCCCTGACCTGCTGTTTTTGACTCCCTTTCTTTCGCACCTCCTGTCTTGACCGCTGAATGACCCTGCTGGTCTTCTATGAACGTTTAAACATCTTCAAGAACAATCTGGCCTTAATGGCCATGTGCTATCTCCACCCCTAGGAGTCTGGTTCCTCTCTAGGTTTCTACCTAGCTTCCTGCCTTTCTAAGTAGTTTTTCCGAGCCACTGTTCTTCTACATCTGCATTGTTTGGGGTTTATGGCAGGGTTTCTGTATAGAACTTTGGCATCTGCTGATAAAAGGGCTTTTATAAATACATTTGATTTGAATGCCCATGATTTTGGAATGAGATGTTCAACAAGCAGGTGTCCCCATACTTTTGGTGATGTAGTGTATCTGCTAGCATGTCTATGGACATCTGCAGGCTAGCATGTCTATGGACATCTGCAGGCTAGCATGTCTATGGACATCTGCAGGCTAGCATGTCTATGGACATCTGCAGGCTAGCATGTCTATGGACATCTGCCTGCTAGCATGTCTATGGACATCTGCCTGCTAGCATGTCTATGGACATCTGCCTGCTAGCATGTCTATGGACATCTGCCTGCTAGCATGTCTATGGACATCTGCCTGCTAGCATGTCTATGGACATCTGCCTGCTAGCATGTCTATGGACATCTGCCTGCTAGCATGTCTATGGACATCTGCCTGCTAGCATGTCTATGGACATCTGCCTGCTAGCATGTCTATGGACATCTGCCTGCTAGCATGTCTATGGACATCTGCCTGCTAGCATGTCTATGGACATCTGCCTGCTAGCATGTCTATGGACGTCTGCCTGCTAGCATGTCTATGGACGTCTGCCTGCTAGCATGTCTATGGACGTCTGCCTGCTAGCATGTCTATGGACGTCTGCCTGCTAGCATGTCTATGGACGTCTGCCTGCTAGCATGTCTATGGACGTCTGCCTGCTAGCATGTCTATGGACGTCTGCCTGCTAGCATGTCTATGGACGTCTGCCTGCTAGCATGTCTATGGACGTCTGCCTGCTAGCATGTCTATGGACGTCTGCCTGCTAGCATGTCTATGGACGTCTGCCTGCTAGCATGTCTATGGACGTCTGCCTGCTAGCATGTCTATGGACGTCTGCCTGCTAGCATGTCTATGGACGTCTGCCTGCTAGCATGTCTATGGACGTCTGCCTGCTAGCATGTCTATGGACGTCTGCCTGCTAGCATGTCTATGGACGTCTGCCGGCTAGCATGTCTATGGACGTCTGCCTGCTAGCATGTCTATGGACGTCTGCCGGCTAGCATGTCTATGGACGTCTGCCGGCTAGCATGTCTATGGACGTCTGCCGGCTAGCATGTCTATGGACGTCTGCCGGCTAGCATGTCTATGGACGTCTGCCGGCTAGCATGTCTATGGACGTCTGCCGGCTAGCATGTCTATGGACGTCTGCCGGCTAGCATGTCTATGGACGTCTGCCGGCTAGCATGTCTATGGACGTCTGCCTGCTAGCATGTCTATGGACGTCTGCCTGCTAGCATGTCTATGGACGTCTGCCTGCTAGCATGTCTATGGACGTCTGCCTGCTAGCATGTCTATGGACGTCTGCCTGCTAGCATGTCTATGGACGTCTGCCTGCTAGCATGTCTATGGACGTCTGCCTGCTAGCATGTCTATGGACGTCTGCCTGCTAGCATGTCTATGGACGTCTGCCTGCTAGCATGTCTATGGACGTCTGCCTGCTAGCATGTCTATGGACGTCTGCCTGCTAGCATGTCTATGGACGTCTGCCTGCTAGCATGTCTATGGACGTCTGCCTGCTAGCATGTCTATGGACGTCTGCCTGCTAGCATGTCTATGGACGTCTGCCTGCTAGCATGTCTATGGACGTCTGCCTGCTAGCATGTCTATGGACGTCTGCCTGCTAGCATGTCTATGGACGTCTGCCGGCTAGCATGTCTATGGACGTCTGCCGGCTAGCATGTCTATGGACGTCTGCCGGCTAGCATGTCTATGGACGTCTGCCGGCTAGCATGTCTATGGACGTCTGCCGGCTAGCATGTCTATGGACGTCTGCCGGCTAGCATGTCTATGGACGTCTGCCGGCTAGCATGTCTATGGACGTCTGCCGGCTAGCATGTCTATGGACGTCTGCCGGCTAGCATGTCTATGGACGTCTGCCGGCTAGCATGTCTATGGACGTCGTCATTTTTATACTAGACACAGAGAGCTAAAGATGGCATCCACAAGATCATCTGACTCTGGGGAAGTAGATAACGGGCCTCACTGCCAAAATCCCGAAGTCTCCCTTTTAAAGACTAATGAAATGAGTCTCTAAATCCAAAATCTGCAGTGAATCTGATGTGTGGTTTATGAGGAGATGATGATTTTGAGCATTACAGATGCAGAGAATGAGTCTTTTAATAGTTTCCTTGTCTTATGTCAATACCAAATTCGGTTTGGTTCATTATAGTGATAAGTTTCAAGTTGATAGAACGTTGTTTAGGGGATTTACAAAGGATTTCAATGGAAATGTGAAATCGGATTTCCTGGTTGATCAATAATCAATACCTTAGCTTATCTCGAAGTTAAGAGACATACCACGGGCCTACAAACCAAATTTGTGTTATTTGGACTTATGGTTCATGAGATGTTTTTCCAAATATTTTCAAAAATGTCCAAGGAGGAAAATCTATCCTGGAAGACCTTATGGGTCCTTGAGGCAAGTTCGTTCAGCATGAGGAAAGACGCCAACATACAAAGTTTTCAGTCGAGGTCAAACGATGTGACGGATAGGAGGGTTTAAGTGAGGCTTGTTATAACAGCTCCCCCTGTAGGCCAATCGGTGCCATTATTTTTGACCAAATTGCTTATGGCCTCTACTCTGTGTGCCAAATTAGTTACTTGACCGTGTAAAGAAAATAACAATGGGTATTCACAGCTTTGCTGTGAACCTCTAAATACAGTGGTAGCAATGGTTATTTATGAACAACCAATAACAATGTATGTGTGAGTACTCTCTCTCCCCAACCCCAGCTCTGCATTAGTTAACACATCTGTCCTTGTGAAGTTGAATATATCCACAAAATACAAAGCACTTTGAGCACCTGGAAAAGCTCTATATAAATCCAACCAGGCATGATTGTGAACTATCTCAGAGCCAGTTGGTTGTGGTGGGTGGCAGACTGAACGTTGTTCTTCCGGACCCAGCCTAAGGTTGAATGTAAAGGTGAAGCCCACTTAGTGTTTGCATGGTGGAGGAGAATGGAGGGAGGGATGGAGGTGCAGGGGAGGCAGATGGCAACAGGGTGAGGTTCTTTCCACTGAGGAGAAACACAGATAATTGGAGAGTGATGCTTAGCGGCAGCCTGGCGATCGATGCCAATCTCCCCTCTAAGTCCAGGGGTTATGATTTTCTTTTCATACACTGCAATTAATCGAGTGTTTAGCCCCACACACGCCTGCCTGAAGAGAGCACGGGCATACCAATGACCTGGTTTAGACCACCATCACCCCCGCTGAGCGCTCTCTCTGTGGTTGTGTGTGTGTAAGTAAAGAGTTGGGTCACGTCTGGTTTGTAAATGGATGCTCCTCGGGTCTCCACTGTGTGTGCCCCATTATGATTTTTCTCCTCTAGTCGTGTGTGTGTGTGTGTGTGTGTGTGTGTGTGTGTGAGAGAGAAATCAGAACCAGGCAGCATCCTGCCCTGAGGCCTTCAGCACAGAACTAATGGATCAAGTAATTGTCCGCCACTACCAAACTGACCTGTACAGAGAGAACACACACAAACCAAACTCTCTTAGAAGTACACACCATCCAGTGACAAATCCAACAGTCTTCCCTGGGCTGCAGTGTTCCAACCAGTGTCTCCAGAGAGAGAGAGAGAGAGAGAGAGCAGCCTCAAAGAGCAGCCTCGGGGCAGTGTTAGTGTTCATGATAGATTTATATCCTAAACCCATTAACAAAGCCACAGGGACCACACACACATACACCTCAGGCTGCTGGCATGGAAAGAGGCTAAAGCACAGAACACATTGGCTAGGTAGGACTTTTTAAAAACACTAGTTTGCAATTACATGTGATGTCCTGTGATAAATAACAAAGTTGGCTAAATTACATATTGAGGCCTATACAACTGCTGAACTTACATCACACTTTTTGGCTAATACTTCATATTTAACAATAAGAGAAAAGGGAAGAGTGGAGGGAGGGAGGGAGGGCAAGATGGGTGAGGGAGAGAGGGGCGAGGGATTAGTGGTGTTTTCAGTGGAGTGTGTATCCTGTTGAAGTGGCTAATATTTTAATTAAGTCTGAGAGGACTGTGAGAGCTGCCTGATAAACTCCCTCTCTTCTGTTGATGGTAATTTAGCCGCTCCCCAGAGGCACAGCCAGACACACTACTGTGTGTGCGTGCCACAGTGTGTGTTAATTGGTGGTCGTGCCGTTTATCTGTACCCGGTGACGGTGACAGCTGGTGACCCCTGGTCCTGCCTACAGGCTCCGCTCCAGCTCGATCTGCTGTGAGGGGCTCCTCTCTCCTCTGCTCTTTACTGGGGTATTATCAGGCCTGAAGGAGGGTCTTTGTGGGCTGGTTGTCAGTCCTAAGAACGGTTATTTGTGAGGCCTAACCAGGGGCAGGCAGGGGGTCTTTGTCCCAGGGATGTAGTGCTAAACGGAGGCAGATGGCTGGGTGGTGTCAGCCTGTCAGCCACGTGGGGCTCCAGAGGGAACAGGAGAGAGGGGGCTCAGCCCAGGCCTGTCACCCTAAATAGGGGCTGGGTCACCCCGGGTCAGGGCCCCTGCTTGGCTCTTGTTAGCACCCTCAATGGGCACCATGTGCACCCTATTTTGGTCCCCTGTCTGCGGGGCTGGTGTCCTAGGAAACTGGGCTGCTGAGAATTCTCCCAGGGGGAAGGAGGGGTGGGGGCTGTTCCTCAGGGGCCCACACTCTGGTCTCAGATTCCCCACACTGGGGAAGAAAGGGGTGAATGTGTTTGATTGACAGAATGGTGTGTCTCCTCCCTAATGGCTTTTTAGTTAGCTGGATAATAGACTCTCTCTCTCCTGTCTCTCTCTCTCTCTCTCTCTCTCTCTTCTCCCACTCACTCACACACCTTACTAATGCTGTGTAATTGCAGGATTTGTCATGTTTTGGAATGTTTCTTAGTTGAGGATTTATGACGGGCTCGGTGTGCATAGGCAGCTGGCACCCACATTGATTTTTAATTTCATGCAGTTTAGTTATAGGTCAGCTATTCAGCCTTTACTTTGGTCCCTGAACTTGGAGTACTAGCCCCAGATTAGACTAAATGTGTGTTCAGTAATTCTCTTGTATCCAGTCAGTCATGTTACCCTGTATCTACTCATTCCTGTAACCATTTCTCGTGTACTTAGTCTGTCCTGTTACCCTGTCTTCTACTGTATATCTGGTCCGTCATGTTACCTGTTCTGTAACCCTCTCTCATATACCTATTTGGTCGTGCTACCCTGTAACCCTTTATCCAGTCCGTGTTGTAACCCAGTCTCCGATCTCCTGTTCCCTGTAGGTTTGCTGGTAAGACGGCCAGTAGTGGAGCTCTGGTGCTGGTGACAGTGGAGCTGAGGGAGTTGTCTGCAGCTCTGATCACCATCAACACAGAGAAGAGTGTCATGGGCCCCATGCTGCTCCGAGACCTGAAACGTGCCCTGGCCCGGGCCTAGAGCGCCCCCTAGCCCCAGTCCTCCAACACACAGAGAAAAACACCGCTGCCATGATGACATCTCCATCTCATTCATCCAAAAACACACATGCACAATGTCTTTCTCTCTCCCGATGTCTCATTTTCTTCCTCTCTTGCATTCTGTCACACACATACCCACTTACATGCAGGCAAGGAGATCTCAGAACGGCTCCAGAAACGTTTTTTTTTTCTGTTATTGCTTAGAGAAAAGCACTCCTAGATTCCTTATAGCCTTATTTAAATACTGTTATTGGAATTTGAAACGTTTCAAGAGCCAAAAGCCAAGATGAATGAACTACCATGATGCTATATAGTGTATGACATTGATATAAACAAGATAGTGCTTTTCTTTTTAGCTGAAGGTAGCCTAGCGGTTAGAGCGTTTGGCTACTAACCAAAAGGCCGCTGGTTGTCATACCCCAAGCCAACAAGGTGAAAAATATTTGATGTGCCCTTAACCCTGATTTGCTCCTAGGGCGCCGTACTACTATGGCTGACCCTGTAAAACAACACATTTCACCCCACCTATCTGGTGTGACAAAATTTCAAAAATCCCACTGTTACTGTGCCTCATCCATTCCAAACCCTACTGTTGTTTTCAACGGAGCAACGCCTGTGAAGTGCCTTTATAAATGAAGAAAGCTATGTTTTTTTTTTTTAGGGAACCAAAAATGTGTTTATCAATCATTTGAGGTCTGTATCACTATTGGTGAAAAGAACTGAGTTTATTAAAATGGTTAAGTGAACGGACAGTGTTTTGTCTCTTGATTCTTGATGGCGGTGCGTGTGCTTTGGGTTGGTGTGTAGAGTTGTGGTGCAGTGTGTTTGTGTGTAGGGTTACTTTATAGAGTGTGTGTGTTGGGTTGCGGTGCTTTGGAGTGCAGTGTTACTGGCTGTGTGTTGGGATTGTGTAGTGGTTGGTCTGTGGGTTGGATTAGGGTGCAGTGTTACTGGCTGTGTCTTGGGATTGTGCAGTGGTTTGTCTGTGGGTTGGATTAGGGTGCAGTGTTACTGGCTGTGTCTTGATTGTGCAGTGGCTTGTCTGTGGGTTGGATTAGGGTGCAGTGTTACTGGCTGTGTCTTGATTGTGCAGTGGTTTGTCTGTGGGTTGGATTAGGGTGCAGTGTTACTGGCTGTGTCTTGATTGTGCAGTGGTTTGTCTGTGGGTTGGATTAGGGTGCAGTGTTACTGGCTGTGTTTTGGGATTGTGCAGTGGTTTGTCTGTGGGTTGGATTAGGGTGCAGTGTTACTGGCTGTGTCTTGATTGTGCAGTGGTTTGTCTGTGGGTTGGATTAGGGTGCAGTGTTACTGGCTGTGTTTTGGGATTGTGCAGTGGTTTGTCTGTGGGTTGGATTAGGGTGCAGTGTTACTGTGTAGTGGCTTTGTGTGCAGTGTCAAATAAAATTGTATTTGTCACATGCACCGACTACAACTTTACAGTGAAATGCTTACTTACTAGCCCTTTCCCAACAATGCAGAGTTAAAAAGTACCGGTACTGAGCCAATGTGCAGTAGTAACGAGACTATATACAAGAAGTACCGGTACCGAGCCAATGTGCAGGGGTACCAGGTAGTAACGAGACTGTTTAGAAGTACCGGTACCGAGCCAATGTGCAAGAGTACCAGGTAGTCACGAGGCTATATACAGTGGGGCAAAAAAGTATTTAGTCAGCCACCAATTGTGCAAGTTCTCCCACTTAAAAACATGAGAGGCCTGTAATTTTCATCATAGGTACACTTCAACTATGACAGACAAAATTAGAAAATAATCCAGGAAATCACATTGTAGGATTTTTAATGAATTTATTTGCAAATTATGGTGGAAAATAAGTATTTGGTCAATAAAAGTTTCTCAATACTTTGTCATAGCCAACAAAGGGTATATAACAGAGGTCAAACGTTTTCTGTAAGTCTTCACAAGGTTTTCACACACTGTTGCTGGTATTTTGGCCCATTCCTCCATGCAGATCTCCTCTAGAGCAGTCATGTTCTGGGGCTGTTGCTGGGCAACACAGACTTTCAACTCCCTCCAAAGATTTTCTATGGGTTTGAGATCTGGAGACTGGCTAGGCCAGTCCAGGACCTTGAAATGCTTCTTACGAAGCCACTCCTTCGTTGCCCGAGCGGTGTGTTTGGGATCATTGTCATGCTGAAAGACCCAGCCACGTTTCATCTTCAATGCCCTTGCTGATGGAAGGAGGTTTTCACTCAAAATCTCACGATACATGGCCCCATTCATTCTTTCCTTTACACGGATCAGTCGTCCTGGTCCCTTTGCAGAAAAACAACCCCAAAGCATGATGTTTCCACCCCCATGCTTCACAGTAGGTATGGTGTTCTTTGGATGCAACTCAGCATTCTTTGTCCTCCAAACACGACGAGTTGAGTTTTTACCAAAAAATGATATTTTGGTTTCATCTGACCATATGACATTCTCCCAATCTTCTTCTGGATCATCCAAATGCTCTCTAGCAAACTTCAGACGGGCCTGGACATGTACTGGCTTAAGCAGGGGGACACGTCTGGCACTGCAGGATTTGAGTCCCTGGTGGCGTAGTGTGTTACTGATGGTAGGCTTTGTTACTTTGGTCCCAGCTCTCTGCAGGTCATTCACTAGGTCCCCCCGTGTGGTTCTGGGATTTTTGCTCACTGTTCTTGTGATCATTTTGACCCCACGGGGTGAGATCTTGCGTGGAGCCCCAGATCGAGGGAGATTATCAGTGGTCTTGTATGTCTTCCATTTCCTAATAATTGCTCCCACAGTTGATTTCTTCAAACCAAGCTGCTTACCTATTGCAGATTCAGTCTTCCCAGCCTGGTGCAGGTCTACAATTTTGTTTTTGGTGTCCTTTGACAGCTCTTTGGTCTTGGCCATAGTGGAGTTTGGAGTGTGACTGAGGTTGTGGACAGGTGTCTTTTATACTGATAACAAGTTCAAACAGGTGCCATTAATACAGGTAACGAGTGGAGGACAGAGGAGCCTCTTAAAGAAGAAGTTACAGGTCTGTGAAAGCCAGAAATCTTGTTTGTAGGTGACCAAATACTTATTTTCCACCATAATTTGCAAATAAATTCATTAAAAATCCTACAATGTGATTTTCTGGATTTTTTTTCTCATTTTGTCTGTCATAGTTGAATTGTACCTATGATGGAAATTACAGGCCTCTCTCATATTTTTAAGTGGGAGAACTTGCACAATTGGTGGCTGACTAAATACTTTTTTGCCCCACTGTAGAAGGAGTACCGGTACCGAGCCAATGTGCAGTAGTACCAGGTAGTCAGGAGACTGTATAGAAGTACCGGTACCGAGCAAATGTGCAAGAGTACGAGGTAGTTGAGGTAATATGTACATGTAAAAGTGACTAGGCAATCAGGATAGATAATGAACAGAGTTGCGTGTGTGTTGGAGTGTCAATGTAGTGTGTGTGCATAGTCCGTGCAAAAATAAAGATGTCAATGCAAATAGTGCAGGTAGCCATTTGATTAACTGTTCAGCAGTCTTATGGCTTTGGGTTACTGGTAGAAGGTGTTCAGGAGCCATGCAGTTGCCATACCAGGCGGTGATGCAGCCAGTCAAGATGCTCTCAATGGTGCAGCTGTAGAACTTTGATAATCTGAGGGCCCATGCCAGTCATTCAGCCTCCTGCGGGGGAAGAGCCGTTGTCGTGCCCTCTTCACGACTGTTTTATTGTGTTTGGACCATGATCTGTCCTTCGTGATGTGGACACCAAGGAACATGAAGCTCTCAACCCTCTCCACTACAGTCCTGTTGATGTGAATGGGGGAGTGCTCGGCCCTCCATTTCCTGTTGTCCACAATCAGCTCCTTTGTCTTGCTGAGGGAGAGGTTGGTGTCCTGGCAGCACACTGCCAGGTCTCTGACCTCTTCCCTATAGGCTCTCAATGTTGTCGTGATCTGGCCTACCACCGTCGTGTAGTCGGCAAACTTAATTTATGGTGTTGGAGTCGTGTACGGCCACGCAGTCGTGGGTGAACACGGAGTACAGGAGGGGACTAAGCACGCACCCCTGAGGGGCCCCCGCTTTGAGGGTTAGTGTGGCTGATGTTTTGTTGCCTACCCTCACCACCTGGTCAGGAGTGATTTGTTTAGTTCTTGGGTCCTGAGCTTGGTGGGCATTATGGTGTTGAACGCTGTAGTCAGTGAACAGCATTCTCACATACAGCAGGTATATTCCTTTTGTCCAGATGGGAAAGGGCAGTGTGGAGTGCAATAGAGACTGTGTTATCTGTTGGGACGGTATGCGAATTCGATTGGGTGTCTTGGATAATGGTGTTGATGTGAGTCATGATCAGCCTTTCATGGCTACAGATGTGAGTGGTACAGGGCGATAGTCATTTAGACAGGTTGCCTTGGCGTTCTTGGGCACAGGGACAGGTTGAAAGTCTCAGTGAAGACACTTGCCAGCTGACCAGCGCATGCTCTGAGTATGCATCCTGGTAATCTGTCTGAATGTTAACCTGTTTAAAGATCTTACTCACATCCGCTATGGAGAGCATGATCATGCATAGAAGGCATTTAGCTCCTCTGGTAGGCTTGCGTCACTGAGCAGCTTGCGGCTGGGTTTCCCTTAGTAATTCCTAGTAGTTTGCAAGCCCTGCCACATCCGACGGCGCGGATCTTAGTCCTGTATTGACGCTTTGTCTGTTTTGATGGTTCGTTGCAGAGTGTCACAGGGTTTCTTAGAAGCGTCCGGATTAGCGTCCCGCTCCTTGAAAGCGGCACCTCTGGCCTGTTCGGTCGGATTACGGTGCTGTGTGCATTTGTGGTTTGTGTCTGGCTGCGTTTTGGGTCTGAATGTAGTGTGTGTTGGGTTTGGAAGAGGTGTTGCTGAGTGTGTTGAGTATGGGCGAAGTGTGTGGTTTGCATCTGGCCGTGTTTTCCGGCTCATAAGCGAGGTGTCTCCGAGGGCTGTAGAGAACACCTGTCAGATCATCTGTCAGCGCTGCACCGCTAGCATCCATCACCTCTCCCAACGTACCCATTCCACCTGCCAGCTGTTCCCAGCACAAACACACACCATGGCACATCATACACACACACACCTCGACAGTAGATACACACACACGACAGGCTGCATTCCCACCTCTACATACGTATACCCCATTGCACGTTCACACATATGCACTAAAATATAAACGGTACTAACACACACTAATGCCGTCTTCCCCTTTCACAGACAGCCACACTGTGTGCTGCTACTGTAGCTGGCAACTGTGGGAAAACGGCTTGATCTTCCATTATGGTGCAAGCCGTTAAGGCCTACTGCAGCCGTAACTTACAGCTCACTCTGAGCTACAAACACACGCGTTGGCATATAAATCTGGAGCTTTTACACTCCCGGCATGGTGACGTTTTTATGTCACATTTAGAGAGGGAACGGTCTGATGCTGATACACGCCGACTCGGGCAGCGAGGGACGAATGTGTTTCACTCTGCCGTCGTCTTCACAAACACACCTCCATCACCACTCTGTTGGTCCTAATGGAACTAGACCATTAGGCTGGAACACATAACAACCCATTCTATCTATTCTGTCGAACATTAGGCATGCTATCAGGGCTATAAGTACCACGGTCGGTTTCTAGTTGGTTTTAGAGTTGCTCTATAAATCAGCTGTATTCTTCCCACACTGACTGCTGGTTCGTACATGGACCTAGTGAGGCTGAGCCGAAGTCATGTATGTTTGCCTTCCACATTTCTCCCACTATGAAGAGAGTCACAGTGTTGTTATGATGAATGTGTTTTTAAGATGCGCTCATGTTCAAATTCACTTTATTAGCAACTTATAGGAATCTGCTTTGTGTGAGCGGCTGCGTTTGAACTGGGATTGACTGCGGGTCACAAGACTGTGTAAGGCCGCTTCAGTACTGTGAAAACAATTTCCCTTCGCGTTCGGTCATTAGGGGTGGCGTAGAAAAGAGCATCTTCGTGGTAGAGTTGTTTGACTAATGGAGTGTGTGTGTTTGAGAGGACCTTACATCTGTACATTGACTAGATTGGTATTTCCCATTAAAACACAAATCATGAAATATGGGAGAAAGAGAGTAGCCATTTATCATGTGATAACAACCAAATAAAGCTAACTCAACTAGCAAGGTGGCTGACTACCACACCCATGTTCATTTAATTCATCAGAATGGCTGCATGGCCGGGTTCTCTGGACGCTTCTTCCCGATTTGAAATAAACATACCTTCTGTGCATGTGCTACTTTACGTTGAAAGGCATGTTCTTCTTTGTCTGCTGTTACTCTAATGGCCTATTACAAACAGTATTACAAACAAGCAGGACACAGTCTAAGTAGCGATTTAGTGTTCTACATTTTTTCATATTCATTTTATCTATTTATTTTCACCTCAACAAAACAAACAGTTATTTCTGGTGAGTTTGCTCAATTTAAGCAGGATAGCGACATAACGCCGGTAGTTGTGTTGATAATGGTTTTCATCTGACCAGCTACATGGTCTGACTCTGATTACTGGAACGTAAACAGAGTCCTAATTATACCAGGCGTCGGTGGCTGTTTGTCTCCTTGTTGTGGTCGCCACGGCAACAGCGCCACATCTACTATCTCAAAGTTAAGTTCTCTTCCCTAATTTGATGTAGGCAGCGACTGAGTTGTGTGATTGTAGCTAGAGAAATGGAAACGACATGGAGAATAGCTAAACTGAGCCTTCATGGTTCTGTATTCAATGTCTTTGACTGAGTGTTAGCCCTCATAAGAAATTGTATATAGGCTGAGGTGGACAAACTAAGCGAACACACACACAACCGCTAGTCTAGCTTGTAGGCGTTGCTACAGTGGCAGTGTGGATGCGTGTGTAGCCTCTCCCTGTGTGTCTGATCCTTCTCCCAGGTTGGCACCAGCTATAATGGGCTGGGGGGGGGGCTGCGCCTCTCCCTCCTCACCCCTCTGGTCGGTGGTGACAGCTTGATTTTGTGCTCTCTCAGGGCAGCAGAGCGGTGACATGAGGGGCCTGTTAATATGGACTGTTCGTGGTGACTTGGGGTGGGGGGTGGAAAGAGAGGCTTCCATTTAAGGAAACCACCTTTCTTACTGCCAATTTGAGGGAGGGGTGGATGGAGGGATGGGGTAGTGGGGGGGTAGAAGGATGGATAGAAAGGGTCCCGGACAGACAGTAAAGGAAACGGCTGCCTGACCTGAGCAGAGAAGGCACTTCTAATTAACCACAGTGTCTCCCTCTGCCTTCCTCATCAGATGACAGGGAGACAGATGTGCCGACACACACACGCTACAACTCAAAGACACCTTCACTAGCAGCTTGCACTAGCGCACCTTTGCATGTCAGTGATATACGGTATAATACGGGGCCATTTCAAAGCCTAAAACTGGACTGAAAGGTGATGTTTGAACCTTTTTAGGTCTTTATACGTACACTAGCAGAAACGGGGCCTCCTCTCCAGACGCCTTCCTCACAGTCAGACCTCCTGCTCTTCTTTCCTCGCCAACGTCAAAGCTTTTCCTTTTCGTTCCATCCTCTTATTCTAGCTGTACATCAACCCATCTATTACAGCAGCTGTATTTGAAGTTATACATTGAATGTCCCTCTCTTTCAATTGCATTTGTTTTAGCCAGACTCCCCGCATTGACTTCTCCTAAATATGATAACAAAATCAAGGGAAATAGTTGCAAACAGGAACTCACACTTTTAGGCAATGCGTAGACCATTTGCAAACCACAATACTTAAATGTTGATTTTATTCATTTGTGAGGTAAAGTGGAACAGTAACAGAAGCGCGATTTCAGAATAGGGTGTAATGAATACTGTGTGTTGGAGGTAAGTGGAAAATGACATATCTACACCAAATACAATCTTCTGCCCCAAACCCATCTCTGTCTGTAACCAGGGGACCCCTGGGGATGGTGATTGTGGTGATTAGTCTTAAATGGATGCTTCACTGCTATTGTGTCTCTCCTTTATTGTAATTAGATTTTTTTTCCCCCGCACTGAAGTTTATTTTAAATGCTGCTCTGAAGCGTGGAGCCTAATGAACTACATGTCCCCCCACAGAAATGTTCAATCAGCTCCTTGTTAGGACCACAAGACACATTCAGGCTTTCAGTACTTTAGATTTTCCCGCTGTTACTTTTCGTTGCGTTCGCAACATATCTATCTGCTGTGTGGCGACGAGTAGGGGAGGAACATGTTCTGTAAGAATAAGGGGGGGGGGGGGTTTGATGGAGTGCCCATGCACACACACACTCGCACACTGATGGAAATGTCCATGAAGTGATAGAGCAACCCAGTCTCATGAGCTATACGTTCAATGTAGAAGAAAAACTACATCGAAGCAGTTGCATTTTAACAACAAACAAAAAAATGTTCAATGTTAATGTAGCGTGTCCACTTTCCTTTTATAACGGACGTGTAAACCATTCAGAAAGTACACTTTCATGTGAAGTGTTACCGAACCCAGGTATTTGAGGAGCAGCATGCAAGTCAGGTGCGGTTCTCCCTCCCCCTCTCTCCTGCCCGTGTCTCTTCTCTCTGCTCTCTAAGTGACTGCACCATGGAAACACAGAACGCCTTTATGATCGCCCTATGTAAGAACCCCCCCCCCCCACCCAGTTCTTAATTAGCGTTTGATTGTGCTGTAAAAATCAGCGGAGTGCATTAAAGAGGGATCAACGCAGTCCAAACGGAGACTGGCTTCATTAACGAGGATGGGGAAATAAAAAGCTTGAGTGTGTTGATTCAAGCCGAGGTAAACACATTTTGTGCCTCACCTACACACTCACTTTATTTACTGCGACCATCACTTATTTGCAAGCAGCGAGGATCTCAGGCACGAGGTCCCTGACAGGTTAAAATGAGTTAATGTAAGTTAATAAGTTAAAAGGGGTGAGAGGAAGGTGAGTGCCTTTTAAAGTGCTTGCCTGTCCTATTCAGGAGCAATTTGGGCCCATAAAGGCTTGCACTAAAACAGACTCCGTCTGACGTAGTGGAGTGTTAGCGACACAAAAGACACATAAACCTCTGTGATTCACGCTCACAAAAGCCCCTTGGCGGTTCTCCTGTCCAGGCAGGCCCCTAATGAAGACCTGTATTTCACAGCACCTACACAATAAAGCGGAGTGGAGTGCTCAGGGCTGGTACTCTGCCCGGCCTATACAAGCACTTTGCATCTGCCTCTTCCTCCCTCTTCACTCTTGACTCTAAAAGCCATAGCAGGGGGCGAGATAAGACACAACCAGGCAATATCTATTTGGGTTGATCCGCCATGTTGCTTTTTAAATTAGGGGACTCATTGATAGACAATTAGGGTTGTTAAGGTTCTGACCTGAGATACCGAAGTGTGCTCACATGCTCAAGAGCCAAGGTGAAATTCAATGTTCTCCCAGGTTTCTCTCCTTATCGGGAGATGACTTTAAAAAAAGGCCCCTAGGTGCAACGGTAAGCGCTGTCAGGCAGACCAGCAGTTTGCTAGGGCGTTGTGGACAGGGATGGTGGATGGGCATAAGATGCGAGCTCCGGCTCCGAGGGTCGGTTTCCAAGTCCTAGGCACTCGTTTTTATTTTGGGGTCTTAATCCTGCCCCCAACCTTAACCCTTAACTTAACCATTCGGAACGAATGCCTAAACTTAACCTTCGAAATTGTACATTTATGGGCAAACGTTGGATTCTGAAGTGAGACTGTGAGAGCTTGTTTGTGTGTGTGGTGCCTTTGTATTTTTTAAGGATCCCCATTAGCTGCTGCCAAGGCATCTGCTACTCTTCCTGAGGTCCACCCAAAAACGATATTTTGGTATTTGTTTCAGTAGTCCATTGTTGACATGGTCCCAATATGTTTTGCTTGTTAGCGGTCAAGTTTTCAAGATATGTAACTTTCAAAATACAAAAATCATCTCCATGTGATGCCTTTTGCATCATATGGTGCTACGTTTTGCATTATAGGATGCAAAATACATTATACAGGGACGATTTCGCATCTTGGAAACGTGATTGCTGACAAGCAAAACATTTTGGGACTATGTCAACAATGGACTACTGAAACAAACACCAAAAAAAAAATGTTTTTGGGTGAAGTTCTCCTTTAAGGCAGTTACAGTGCCTTGCGAAAGTATTCGGCCCCCTTGAACTTTGCGACCTTTTGACACATTTCAGGCTTCAAACATAAAGATATAAAGCTGTATTTTTTTGTGAAGAATCAACAACAAGTGGGACACAATCATGAAGTGGAACGACATTTATTGGATATTTCAAACTGTTTTAACAAATCAAAAACTGAAAAATTGGGCGTTCAAAATGATTCAGCCCCCTTAAGTTAATACTTTGTAGCGCCACCTTTTGCTGCGATTACAGCTGTAAGTCGCTTGGGGTATGTCTCTATCAGTTTTGCACATCGAGAGAGTGAAATTTTTTCCCATTCCTCCTTGCAAAACAGCTCAAGCTCAGTGAGGTTGGATGGAGAGCATTTGTGAACAGCAGTTTTCAGTTCTTTCCACAGATTCTCGATTGGATTCAGGTCTGGACTTTGACTTGGCCATTCTAACACCTGGATATGTTTATTTTTGAACCATTCCATTGTAGATTTTGCTTTATGTTTTGGATCATTGTCTTGTTGGAAGACAAATCTCCGTCCCAGTCTCAGGTCTTTTGCAGACTCCATCAGGTTTTCTTCCAGAATGGTCCTGTATTTGGCTCCATCCATCTTCCCATCAATTTTAACCATCTTCCCTGTCCCTGCTGAAGAAAAGCAGGCCCAAACCATGATGCTGCCACCACCATGTTTGACAGTGGGGATGGTGTGTTCAGCTGTGTTGCTTTTACGCCAAACATAACGTTTTGCATTGTTGCCAAAAAGTTCAATTTTGGTTTCATCTGACCAGAGCACCTTCTTCCACATGTTTGGTGTGTCTCCCAGGTGGCTTGTGGCAAACTTTAAACGACACTTTTTATGGATATCTTTAAGAAATGGCTTTCTTCTTGCCACTCTTCCATAAAGGCCAGATTTGTGCAATATACGACTGATTGTTGTCCTATGGACAGAGTCTCCCACCTCAGCTGTAGATCTCTGCAGTTCATCCAGAGTGATCATGGGCCTCTTGGCTGCATCTCTGATCAGTCTTGTCCTTGTATGAGCTGAAAGTTTAGAGGGACGGCCAGGTCTTGGTAGATTTGCAGTGGTCTGATACTCCTTCCATTTCAATATTATCGCTTGCACAGTGCTCCTTGGGATGTTTAAAGCTTGGGAAATCCTTTTGTATCCAAATCCGGCTTTAAACTTCTTCACAACAGTATCTCGGACCTGCCTGGTGTGTTCCTTGTTCTTCATGATGCTCTCTGCGCTTTTAACGGACCTCTGAGACTATCACAGTGCAGGTGCATTTATACGGAGACTTGATTACACACAGATGGATTGTATTTATCATCATTAGTCATTTAGGTCAACATTGGATCATTCAGAGATCCTCACTGAACTTCTGGAGAGAGTTTGCTGCACTGAAAGTAAAGGGGCTGAATCATTTTGCACGCCCAATTTTTCAGTTTTTGATTTGTTAAAAAAGTTTGAAATATCCAATAAATGTCGTTCCACTTCATGATTGTGTCCCACTTGTTGTTGATTCTTCACAAAAAAAATACAGTTTTATATCTTTGTTTGAAGCCTGAAATGTGGCAAAAGGTCGCAAAGTTCAAGGGGGCCGAATACTTTCACAAGGCACTGTATGTACAATTGGAACATTAACATTACATTTCACAACAGATTTCACAACACATTAAATGTGTGCCCTCCGGCCACTATCCCAATACCACATATCTACAACACAAATTCATATGTACGTGTGTATAGTGCGTGTGTGTAAAAGCATGAACAAATGCAAAGTGGCTACAAAAGGTACAGAATACTTTAATTTGCACCAAAGGAAAAAGGAAATGGGGCAGCTGATTTTATTAAAGAAGCACATGTCTATGTTAATGTAAGGCACATGTTAATTCTGTGGGTATTTTCTTTCTTGTGAACTGAGAACACTGTGTACTGTACATAGTGTGACTGGAAGCAGCAATGCAGTCAGAACCATGGGCCCTTCCAATGGGGGTTCTGTTGTTTTATAGTCTATCATTTATACAACACAACAAGAAATGAGGGACAACATGATTTTTCGTTCCATATTAATCGTGTGTAAAGATGATAAATGTTGGTCAATATGACAGAGCATTTGACATTTTGTTAGTCACTCTATGAATGGTGAGAAGATTACTATAAATTCTATTGGGAACCAACCATTAGCCTACTATAATTTATAACACAACACGCTCTCACAGTCTCACTGCTGTATTAGACGTTTATCCAAATGTCTAATTGAGAAGGTTAAGGTTTTGGTTAACCTTTCGGTTACTGGCCCAACGCTCTAACTGCTAGGCTGTCCACCTTCTGATCCAGAATGGTTAAGGTTTGTGATAAGGTTAACACAAAAAAAATGTTAAACCAACATACAACCTTCTGATCCAGAGTCATGAGATTACGCCCATCATCCACCCCATCCACCACACCCTAGCAAAATCCAAGCCTACTTGATGGTAATAGCGCTCACTGTTGCCACTAGTGGCCGGTTTTGAAGGCATTTACCGACGTCCTCAAGACATGGATAGACGTCCAATTTCGAAGTCACTCGAGTGAACTGCCTGTGGGAACAACCAGCTCAAACAGTGCCAAACCCATTCCAAGCACAACCACCCACCAACCTCGCCAGATCAGAATATGTTTTACAAATTGCCTATTTGTGTGAAAACTTTAGAACCGATCCAGCAGGGGACTAGGCTGTATAGCGTGTCCATGGCGGAGAACTCCATTTTTAGCATGGAGCGGCTGGAGATTATGTCACGGAAGTGCGCGCAGAGTCATTAATATACCTCCTCCCTGCTCCCTCTCTTTTCAGAGGCGTGAGGCCTCCCGTCCCAGTGCCTCCCTCCATCCATGCAGCTCTCATCTGAATGCTAATTTCCTATTTAAAATCCACCCTCGCGCGCGGGGATGGGGTGTGTAGGGGGGACTGAATGATTCTTCTAGAAACCACAGATGTAGAGTATCAAACCCTGGCTGCTGCTGGCCGCTCCTCGTGCTCTGTCGCATTCAGGACCAATTAATTAACCCGCGGGGCGAGCAGGTACCCTACTCCTGCGGTGGCCACAGGCGGTGGACTTGCTAGCGCTCTCAGATTTAAATGCACATCTCATTTTCACGCGATGAGCACGCATGCACCGCACAGCCAGGCACTTTTGTGTAGAGGGAGAGAAAAAAGCACAGTTTTGATACCCCTCCATCCCTCCTTATCCACCCCTTAATCCCTGAGGTCCATGGCCTGCGGTTTGGAGGATCTCAGGGGCGGCTCGTGGGACGGTCCAGTCGATCAGCAGTTTTGGAAACGCTTTTTAAAGGGTTCTATTGTTCTCTCCACGCACCCGCCTGGCTCTCCATAGAACGGCTCAAATAGAAAGTGACTGGCCTTTAATTGAAGTGGTCGGTAAGCAGTTGTCATATGGAAATATTTGAATAGAGATTATGTACGGCACTTCACTCAAATCCACTCCGTTTAGAGAATTAGAAGTAACCTATTTGGAAGGGCAGCGGCGAAGCCAAGGGGATTATATAAATGGACTATATTCAGACAATTAACACTTTAACGAGATCAGGAACAGGCTGGTTAACATTTGAAAGGAGTTCGGGGCACTTCGGTAGAGACCGTCTCGCATGGTGAATGACAGATGTGTCATAATAGCCTACCAGGGATTACTCGCTTTAATAGTTGTAATTTTGTCACTCATCACGCCTATAAATCCTGCTTCCAAATCACATATAAATGGACTACCAGAAAATAAGTCCACTGTAGCCTAAATAAAACAGTAGCCATATTGAAAAATGTTACTAATCGTCAATGTCATCTAGTTTTTATTGCAAATGATTTCTTATCTACTTTTCCAAACAACAAGGAAAAGCGGAAACAGCAGGCAGTGTAGTTTATATCGGGTTTAGTTTATATGGCATCCCTAATCATGGCGTTTCCAATTGTATGATTTATGTTGGGTCTCTAAATGTAGGCTATGATTAGGGGGCTTGGTGGTGGCGAGGCTTGGAGCCGAGTGCAGTTTGGATGTCTCCATGAGGCGATGCAGTAAATGGGCGTTTTATTTATTGCCGTGCCAGGGCCCCCCTTAGCGGAAGAGCGCTCTCCCAAATTGAAATATAGCGGAGTTTACTCTCCTGATTAGGGCCTCACGCAGCCCAAGGCTATCATCAAACAGAGAAGCCCCGCGCGCTCTGACACCTAATTGCGTGTGGATTAATGTGGTCGAGAGTGACAGCGGTAAAGCCTCAGTCTCATTCCCTCCCTCCTCTCCACCCCTCGCTCCGACACAATAACCACCAGCCAGACAGCAGGACCCTAAATCGAGGACTGGCCTTTTTGATAAGGACTTGTGCTAAAAAAAACATCCTTGGGACGTCAATACTCAAAACCCTAACCTTAACTCCTAACCCTTACCCTAACCTTAACCATAACCATAACAATAACCATTACCTAACCCTAACCTTAACCCTTTACATTTGAACTGCAATGGGGTAGGGATGTAATAAAACGATTAATCCATCTCCGATGGGTAATTTATTTGATTAGGCTACATTACGTTTTGAGAAGCGATTATGAACATTTTTAAATATAGGCCACAGACAGACCCATGTATTGCCAAATTCTATGAATGGCCTCTCCGAAAAGGCACACGTTTCCCAAGAGCCAATGTCAGGTGTAGTGTCAGGAGACACTTGAATGCTCAGATGGTTAGAGTACATTTTTCTATATACATTTATTTTAAAAGACGGTGATATAAACAGCACTTGGGGGGAAAACTCGGTTCAGATCAAACTCTGACCCGTCACTGTTATGACAGGTTCCTTAATTAATTCAGCAATCTATAACAAGATGATTAAAAGCAGGCCTACGACCGTAATTACATAATCAACTTAGAATATTGTTCGCTTCAGATCTCGAGCCAACCGAAACGACTGCAGGCTTACACGTGCAATATTGTTATTTTGCTACTTTTGATTCAGAGTTGTTTATTGTGCGCACATGCTGGAGATCCCAAGTGGTACATTTTTGTGTGTTGAATCATCAAAAAAGGCAAGCGGGGGTTGCGTTCAATTCGTTGTTTTCCATTGAAACGTTTCAGTAGGCTACCATTTTAGAACCACGGCCAGCGACAGAATTGGGGGCTTGTCTGATGTTCAGCACCACACGGCAGTGGACAGCGACGGTCTCAGGTGAAGCTGCAAATTACTAGCCTCTCTGGAAAACCCTATTTAATGGGAGAAGAGGCCTACACAGCCAGAAGGAGTTGGCTCCCGGTGCTACTCTTTTCATCCATACTGGCTTAAACCTCCGAATTGTAAAAAAGGAATAGGCCTATATCTGCGAATAATTGCACCAGACGTCTCCAGTGAAACTGCATCTACAAATAGCTCAAGTTCATTGAAAAGCCATTCAGGGCTACCCTGCCTCCCTCTGCCCCTCCGGGTGAGAAACACCGTTAACCTGAACGGAAATGTGTCTGCGGCGCACGGCCCTGGAGGAGCTCACCTGAGCGTTGCTGTGCAAACCGGAGAGGGCTCCCATAAAGTCGCGGCATGCTGTGACCTTTACCGTAATTCATCAGGCGCCGCGGTGACAGGGAGGCCCTTCACGCGCCGATAATTTGATTACTATAACATCTGTAACATCAATAATGTCTGATGAGATTGTTTTGCGCAACCAAACATGCAGAGGCCGTAAAGGATGGAGAGAGAGAGAGGGAGGGAGAGGGGGAGACCGCGAGAAAAGTACGAGTAAGAGAGAGAGAGAGAGAGAGAGAGAGATAGAGGGGTGAGAGGGGAGAGATGAGTGTCATATCGTCATTGGCGTTGAAGCCACAGCATAAGGGCACCTAGCCATTAACGTTGAAGAGGGTAGGATTTTAAAGGTGACGTCTTCCTCAGACGATGACGATGGCGACGACGATGGTTATGATGATGATAGTAATGATGATGTAATGACACACGTCATGAAAATGTGTGTGTGTGTGTGTGTGTCTGTGTGTGTGTGTATGTCCCCATTATGCATGAATCTAAACTGTTTGGCTCGGCAGCAATTAAACATTTATCCAAACCAACATTAATCAATGAAGCATTATGCCTGATTACCATCAACATGCTCTAACTGCCATGGACAGACAAGGAAGCATCGGACAAGAGCAAACTAACTAGCCTATCCCTGCAAAACAAAGTGCATAGAGAGTGTGCCGCACTCAGGTCTTATTTTGGGCCTCATTGTGCGCACGTGCATCTCCCAAAGCCCAGTTCCCCGGTTTCCCCTCACACTCAGAGAGAGAGAGAGAGAGAGAGAAATGTGGCGGATATAAATGTTTTGCCTAACTAGAGGAAACATCGCTGCCGCTAACCGATCGCCGGATCCATTAAGCTAATTTATTAAACGCAATTTGCCTTGTGTCATTGGGCTGTGTAGCGCTGCAGAGAGAGAAGGTTGAAAACGGGGAGACAAGGGGCCGCTGGCGGGATAGCAGGGGAACACGGTTCTGACACACAGAATTAGAGGCGAATTAAGAGCCTCAATGAAGAGGTGGTTCCAGGATAAACATAGAGGAAGAATAAGCATTTCACTGTAAGGTCTACCTACACCTGTTGTATTCGGCGCATGTGACAAATGGCATCTGATTTGAGAAGCGATAGACAGAGAGGAGGGGATTGAATGGCTGTTCAGGTTTTACCAGAGGTTGGGTGTCAAACACAGAATAGCCTCCACCTGTAATATATTCAAATAGCCTACATAGGCCTATGCCATTAGCACTCGGTGACATTGGTCCGTCTTCTGCAGCCTGTAAACCTGCATGGCTTATTCAGTGACTTTAGGCCTGCAGGTATAGTCTATTTTTCATAGCCTACTTCAGAATCCTGGATACATATCCACTGTGACTTGAGCTCGTGCTTGGCAGCGTTCCCACTTGCAGGTAATCAGGATTAGCACGTTTCTCTGCTGGCTAATGTGGTCCTAGTTGTTTTACCCACGCATACAGCATTAAATCATCCCGCAGTTTGTTTTGCAACCCCCTTTGTTCTGCTCGGAGGGTTCCACTCATGAGGGTTCCCATCGTTCTGGTTCCACTATTAGGCATATTTAAGGCGCTCTGTAACAAGGCTCCTGCCTCATTTTCCCAAGGTTGCCTTATTTGTTGTGCAAACCCACACCAGCTTTTTGTCTCAGCAGTCATAAGTGTTAATGTTACATTGGGTGTTTGATATTTCATCAGTTTAACCAATATTGTTCCGAGATAACGAATGTAAAATGAAACCGCATGGAACCCGTTCGAATTCCCTCAGAAGGTTTCAAGGAGAAGAGTAAAAAAAAAAAAAATCCCATTCACCGTGGCTATTAGCTTGGGTGATTTCTTTTGTGTATGTCAGAAAACAAGAAGGCAAGAAACAGAATATGGGCTTTATTTTTCTATTACCAAACATTACAATCGTATTTCCATCACTGCACCGTTAAGTAATTTGCGAGGAGAAGAAAAAAGCCGATGGACTCTGGCGGCATGCTCGTGGCATGTGTTTAAACCCATTACTTTGCCTTTTAATCAAGCCGCGCGCTCGTGTCAAAACGCGCTATTTTCGCAATGCATCTCCTCGCGCTCGTTCCAATTCACCAAGTGACCTTGAAAATGTTTGCTCTCCTAAACGTCTTCTCCCGCTCCTTCCCTCTCTCTCTCCCTCCTTCCACCCTCTCTCCCCCTTTCTTCTCCCTCAGCCTCTCCAAACCTCTCATCCATGTCTGCCTACCGGGGAAATACACATCCGTGTGAAACGGGAGAGCGCGTATTGGCAAAGTAATCCATTTTTATAAGGTGATAATGATAACGATGATGGTGCATGGGGAAGAAAGCTTGGATGTGTATGAGAAACTTCGAGCACACTGACACTGCAACAGACTGTAACAGACTCCATCCCGCCTGAACTAAAGTGCCATATCGAAACCAGAATTCATTCACACCTTGAGCCTGAGTGCCTCAAGTCTACATTTCACGAGTTTAATCGAGTTATCTAGATGTATTTATGTTACATAAATCATGATTAACAGAAAGAATTAGATTAATATTCGCCATAATTGTTCCATCGATGTTATCACCCCAGTCTCCAGGCCTTGATAATGGATGGGCCTACTATATTAGTAACAATTACACTGGTGATATCAATTGATTTAACCCGAGCGGACATGGGTTAGTGAATTCAAGCAACGCAATGTGAATTAGGCTTATAGAAAATACTTTTTTTGGCTGTACGTGGTTCTCAGTGAAGATAGCTAGGGCCTATTGGTATGTTTCACACCGACAAAAAACGTGCCTCTAAAATAGGCTATTGTTGTTCCAAGAGCTTGCCATGCACGGTTTGTGTGTGTGTGTGTTGATAGGGGGGAGGGGGGGAAACAGCAACATTCGGCCATATGATTTATCGCAATCCGGGGAAGGCAGCTCCAGTTTTGGGCCTGCGCTGTCCTAACGCATTTCGCCTCAGCCATCAACCGTGATTAAACGCCTGCTGTTGCCGGGAAACAAAACGCGCTAATCCAATATGTATTTCTGACATATTAAATATCACCCAATCCCCTGACATCACGCGCCGCTTTTCCGCGGGATGGAATTCTAAAACATATTTTTCTAATTTATGGACGGACGATAAATCAAAATTAAGCATGCGGACAACGAAATATACATCAGTGCAAACTGACGCTGAAGCAAGCTCATAGGTATATAGGCAACGTGCCCGGAGACAGCGGGAACATATGCTCTGTTTTGTGGTAGCAAGCTGTGTGTGAGCTGAGCCGAACTATGTTCTGTTCTGTGGATACACTTGTATGCCGAGGCCACTCTTGTTACCTAGGAGCAGATGGCTTCTCTTGAAACTCTTGTGTTAAACTAGGAGGTTATTGCAGTCCTAGTCCTACCTACATCTGTAAGAGACCGTGACAATATATCTTGAAGGTTAATGTCATTGCATATTGACATTAATTAGGCTTACTGAAATATCAAATGGGAATCCCTCTTAAAATAAGCGAAAGGTCAAATTAAAAAAACATCCAATGTTTTTAGAAAACTGCACCGCAGAAAAAGTTCAGATGCTTTGAATTGCCTCCGCCTCAGGGAAAAAAAGGCTATTAATCCAGCTGTTTTGTATTTAGCCTAATTCATGAATTTGCATTGTAATGTATTAAGGCATAAGCATCAGCACGTATTTTTGTGAGACCGGTCCCTACACACAGGCCCGAGTTAGAGGGAAAATCAAATGGTGTAAACGTTATCATTGGAGAATGTCTATAGAGCCCTGAAATAATGCATCCAGATATAGGCTCATACCCACAAACAAATAACATGTTAGTCCAATATCATGGATCCGTATTAAGCACAGTGCTTTCCCTTTTGCAGTAAAACGATACAATCCGCAGAGAAGTGCAGTTTCCTTCTGTGTAATATAACACACTCAGCACAAACACACAAACACACTGCTAAACCTCTACTACAGATTTGTCATTGATGTTGAGATAGATCCCCTGGCCTACACTCACTTTCTCTCTCCCTCTCCCTCCCTCTCTCTGTCCCCTCACCTCAGAATGTTGTTACCATGATGACAGACACCAAAGAGCACGCGGCGGGGTCCACTCTCCCCCTCCGCCACTGTCCTCCGTGCGGTGTGACACTCATTGTATGTGACTCCTCAATTCCGCTGCTTCCCCGAATCTCCTGCCCATTCCTAACGCGCTGTGAGCTATCTGGTCAACTAGCGTTTTTGTCGCTTCTCTGCCCACTGTGCCCAGGTAATGGATCTGCCGGACCCGTCTGCTGTGCGGAAAATATCAGAGAAAGACGCATACACACATGCCGGAAATGATACAGGCCCTATCAAAAGGCAGAATTGTATTCCATTTGTTGCATCTCTGCCCCTTAAGGTAACCTAACTATGCTAAAAATGGCCTCCATATTAGTGGGCATGTTTAAAAATGATAGGCCTGCTGTGAAGTTTCTTCTGTCACCACAATGACCCATTACAGGATAACGGAAAGGCGAACCTGGGTAATTGTTTATAGTGGCCTTTAATGAATGCATAATGATCGCATTTCATGCTTCCTAATGAAAATAAAGTATATTTTCAGGCGTACAAAGTTTGTGGCCAGTATGGCGGGTAATTCGCGTAATGTTTTGTTATTGATATTTATGTAAATAATCAACTATTCTTAATTCAATCATTTAAGAGAGATGAAAACGTTTGAATAGCACACGGGAATTGATTTAGCTTGTGGAAAATGAGGGCGACAGTAATTTTCAGCACCATGGACAACGTGCGTGAAAAAAGAGACGTAATTCCGGCTAAATTTGCTCACTCAAATCTCGCATTGTGTAGTCATAAATCATTCGGTGTTATTTGAATGCTTTTGAAAATAAATCCACGTTTTTCCACAGTAACGGGACTTTCATACGCTCTGTCATTCGGCTGAACTATTGGACTTGTATTCTTTGTAATGATGAATTTAACCGAGATGTAAACAGGACTGACTCTTGGCCTCCAACCTGAAACTATTTTCTCGTATCTCTAGATCTTTTCTTTTCTCAATATTCGATAAGGGTTCTTTCTATATCTACATGCCAAGCCTATTATGTTGCGTAATGAAAATGGAGGAACTTTTAATGTGAGATGAGCAGTTAACGGATAACCAATTCATCGGGCAGTTAAACATGGAACGATGATATTTGTCCCCCAACGGGTGTTCAAAAAACACATCACCATGTCAAAATGTAATTTCAGAAAACAAAAACAGTAGGCCAACAAAAAGATAAATAGAGAGAAGGAGAGTGAAACATGTAGACATTCCTATCTATTCAGCGACTTTCATGTCAGACAGCACAATTTAAAGGCGACGTCAATGTCCAGAAAATGAATGCTTGCTTCATATATCATATTCATTTCCCTGACAAATTGCCTTCCTTTTCCTAACATGCTTCCCCATGGCTCCACTTACCTTCTAGGAAGCAGGGTGCTATTTTCTATTTTGCAGTATTTGTGAAGCAAGCCATAACAACACAAGCTCATTATGTGATGGGCCCTTTGCATACACAATACAAGTCATTCCTTCCACTTCATATTTTCTTATTTGTTTATCAATCATTTGTGTGAATTACAAATGAAAAGTCCTCTGAATAACATAAATGGTGCCGTACATTCACTAAGGGCCTATATTTCCTGAATGTGGAGACTTAGTATAGACCGACAAAATGAGGCATCTTAATTAAACCAGTGTGTGTATATGTTTTACTGCCTGACCATTGTCCTTTTTTTCTGTAAAGTATCTTATCATGCCTCCTGCTTCTCTCAGAGAATGGATTCATGGAATATGTAGGAATAATGTGTTTCAGAAAAAGTGTGTGATCCGCGAGCATATATACAGTTGAAGTCGGAAGTTTACATGCACTTAGGTTGGAGTCATTAAAACTCGCTTTTCAACCACTCCACAAAATTCTTGTTAAGAAACTGTAGTTTTGGCAAGTCTGTTAGGACATCTACTTGGTGCATGACACAAGTCATTTTTCCAACAATTGTTTACAGACAGATTATTTCACTTCTAATTCACTGTATCACAATTCCAGTGGGTCAGAAGTTTACATATGCTAAGTTGACTGTGCCTTTAAACAGCTTGGAAAATTCCAGAAAATGATGTCATGGCTTTAGAATTTTCTGATAGGCTAATTGACATAATTTGAGTCAATTGGAGGTGTACCTGTGGATGTATTTCAAGGCCTACCTTCAAACTCAGTGCCTCTTTGCTTGACATCATGGCAAAATCAAAAGAAATCAGCCAAGACCTCAGAAAACAATTGTAGACCTCCACAAGTCTGGTTCGTCCTTGGGAGCAATTTCCAAATGCCTGAAGGTACCACGTTCATCTGTACAAACAATAGTACGCAAGTATAAACACCATGGGACCAGGCAGCCGTCATACCGCTCAGGAATGAGACACATTCTGTCTCCTAGAGATGAACGTACTTTGGTGCGAAAAGTGCAAATCAATCCCAGAACAACAGCAAAGGACCCTGTGAAGATGCTGGAGGAAACAGGTACAAAAGTATCTATATCCACAGTAAAACAAGTCCTATATCGACATAACCTAAAAGGCCGCTCAGCAAGGAAGAAGCCACTGCTCCAAAACTGCCATAAAAAGCCAGACAACGGTTTGCAACTGCACATGGGGACAAAGATCATACTTTTTGGAGAAATGTCTTCTGGTCTGATGAAACAAAAATATAACTGTTTGGCAATAATGACCCTCGTTGTGTTTGGAGGAAAAAGGTGGACGCTTGCAAGCCGAAGGACACCATCCTAACAGTGAAGCACGGGGGTGGCAGCATCATGTTGTGGGGGTGCTTTGCTGCAGGAGGGACTGGTGCACTTCACAAAATAGATGGCATCATGAGGCAGGAAAATTATGTGGATGTATTGAAGCAACATCTCAAGACATCAGTCAGTTAAAGCTTGGTTGCAAATGGGTCTTCCAAATGAACAATGAACCCAAGCATACTTCCAAAGTTGTGGCAAAATGGTTTAAGGACAACAAAGTCAAGGTATTGGAGTGGCCATCACAAAGCCCTGACCTCAATCCTATAGAACATTTGTGGGCAGAAATTAAAAAGCGTGTGCCAACAAGGAGACCTACAAATCTGACTCAGTTACACCAGCTCTGTCAGGAGGAATGGGCCAAAATTCACCCAACTTATTGTGGGAAGCTTGTGGAAGGCTACCCGAAACATTTGGTCCAAGTTAAATCATTTAAAGACAATGCTACCAAATACTAATTGAGTGCATGTAAACTTCTGACCCATTGGGAGTGTGATGAAAGAAATAAAAGCTGAAATAAATAATTCTCTCTACTATTAGTCTGACATTTCACATTCTTAAAATTAATCGGTGATCCTAACTGACGTAAGACAGGAACTTTTTACTAGGATTAAATGTCAGGAATTGTGAAATACTGAGTTTAAATGTATTTTGCTAAGGTGAATGTAAACTTCAGACTCCAACTGTAAGTATGTACACTGAGTGTACAAAACATTAGGAACGCCTGCTCTTTCCATGACATAGACTGACCAGGTGAATCCAGGTGACAGCTATGATCCCTTATTGATGTCACTTGTTAAATCCTCTTCAATCAGTGTAGATGAAGGGGAGCAGACAGGTTAAATAAAGATTTGTAAGCCTTCTGACAGTTGAAACATGGATTATGTGTATGTGCCATTCAGAGGGTGAAGGGGCAAGACAAAATATTGAATTGCCTTTGAACGGGATACAGCATTAGGTGCCAGGCACACCGGTTTGTGTCAAGAACTGCAGCACTGCTGGGTTTTTCACACTCAGTAGTTTACCGTGTGTATTAAGAATGGTCCACCACCAAAGGACATCCAGCCAACTTGACACAACTGTGGGAAGCATTGGAGTCAACGTGGGCCAGCCTCCCTGTGGAGGCTTTCGACACCTGGTAGAGTTCATGTAGACTGTCGTTTTAAAAGAAGAATTTGTTCTTAACCGACTTGCCTAGCTAAATAGAAGTTAAATGTCCCAACAAATTGAGGCTGTTCTGAAGGAAAAAAGGGACAGAAAAGGGACAGAAAAGACCTCAATATTAGGAAGGTGTTCCTAATGTTTTGTACACTCAATGTGTAATTGTCTGTTTGCATGTGTATGCGTGCTTGTGTGTATACTTACATACATGTGTGTATTTGTTTCCATTTTTGTTTCCATTTTTCTATTAGCGCACGTGCGTATATATATATATATATATATATATATATAAAATTGGGAGGGGGGGCGACAGGTAGCCTAGTGGCTAGAGTGTTGGGCCAATAACCAAAAGGTTGCTAGATTGAATCCCCGAGCTGACAAGGTAAAGATCTGTCGTTCTGCCCCTGAACAAGGACGTTAACCCACTGTTCCTATGCCGTCATTGTAAATAAGAATTTGTTCTGAACTGACTTGCCGAGTTAAATACAAAAAAATATACAGTGCCTTCAGAAATTATTCAGACCCCTTGACTTTTTCCACATTTTGTTATTGTAAAATGGATTTTAAAAAATCCTCAGCAATGACAAGGTTTTCAGACATTTCAGAAAATGTATTAAAAATGAAAAACAGATACCTTATTTACATAAGTCTTCAGACCCTTTGCTATGAGACTTGAAATTGGGTTCAGGTGCAGCCTGTGTCCATGAATCATCCTTGAGATGTTTTTAACACTTGATTGGAGTCCAGCTGTGGTAAATTCAATTGATTGGACATGATTTGGAAAGGTAAGTCTATATAAGGTCCCACAGTTGACAGAGCACAGATCTGGGGAAGGGTACCAAAAAATGTCTGCAGCATTGAAGGTCCCCAAGAACACAGTGGCCTCCATCATTCTTAAATGGAAGAAGTTTGGAACAACCAATACTCTTCCTAGAGCTGGCTGCCCGGCCGAACTGAGCAATCAGGGAAAATAGCCTTGGTTAGGGAGGTGACCAAGAACCCGATTGCCACTCTGACAGAGCTCTTTGGCCTGAATGTCAAGCGTCACTTCTGGAGGAAACCTGGCACCATCCCTACGGTGGAACATGGTGGTGGCAGCATCATACTGTGGGGAGGTTTTCAGCAGCAGGGACAGGGAGACTAGTCAGGACCGAGCAAAGATGAACTGCGCAAAGTACAGAGAGATCCTTGATAATAACCTGCTCCAGAGAGCTCAGGACCTCAGACTGGGGTGAAGGTTCACCTTCTAACAGGACATCGACCCTAAGCACACAGCCAAGACAACGCAGGAGTGGCTTCGGGACAAGTCTCTGAATGTCTGTGAGTGGCCCAGCCAGAGCCCGGACTTGAACCTGATCGAACATCTCTGGAGATACTTAAAAAACCTGTGCTGTGACACTCCCCATCCAACCTGACAGAGCTTGAGAGGATCTGCAGAGAAGGATGGAAAAAACTCCTCAAATACAGGTTTGCCAAGCTTGTAGCGTCATACCCAAGACTCGAGGCTGTAATCGCTGCCAAAGGTGCTTTAACAAAGTTCTGAGTAATGGTCTGAATACTTATGTAAATGTCATATTTCATTATTTTATTTTTTCAATCAATTAGACAACATTTCTAAAAACCCTGTTTTAGCTTTGTTATTATGGGGTATTGTGTGCAGATTGATTGAGGGATGCAAATGCAAAGAATACTCTGAATACTTTCCAAAGGCACTGTATACGCTCACAATTTGCTTAAGCATGAGTGCAAGCTTGCCTTTCTGTGTTTCTCTGTGTGTCTAAGTGAAAGAGAGAAATAGTGTGCAAGACCAGAGATGATTTTTCACACGTGTTTCGCTCCAGCCTCTTCCCCCTCCACTACAGAGGATCTAATCAATCTGCCAGCTATTAAGTTTCTTAATTGATAATGCATACTAATTAGGCCGGCCGCAGTTACTTTGGAGACTCTGAGGAGGTAATTGTAGGCTCAGGTCCAAATGGAGTTTACGGCAGGCTGTGCCAGGTAAAAACCCATTAGGGGGAGGGGGAGATGGGGGGAGGTTGAGAGGAGGTTGAGAGAGGAGTGGAGGAAGGGGGAGGAGGTGGGGGGGAAGAGGTTGAGAGGAGGGGGAAGGATGAGATGAGGTTGAGAGAGGAGTGGAGGAAGGGGGAGGAGGGAGGAGGTGGGGGGGAGAGGTTGAGAGGAGGGGGAAGGATGAGATGGAGAGGAAGAGGAGAGAGAAAAAGGGTGGAGGAAAGGAGGAGAGGGAGGATGGGTCAACTCCTATGTCGGTCTACAGGTACAGAGATCTCCTCTGAACTAGATGCTCTAATTACGGTTTTCCATTGTGTCACTAGATGAGAGAGTGTAGCTACAGTTGAAGGCGGAAGTTTACATACACCTAAGCCAAATACATTTAAACTCAGTTTTTCACGATTCCTGACATTTAATCCTAGTATGTTGCTTCAATACATCCACATAATTTCCCCTCCTCATGATGCCATCTATTTTGTGAAGTGCATCAGTCCCTCCTGCAGCAAAGCACCCCCACAACATGATGCTGCCACCCCCGTGCTTCACGGTTGGGATGGTGTTCTTCGGCTTGCAAGCGTCCCCCTTTTTCCTCCAAACATAATAATGGTCATTATGTCCAAACAGTTCTATTTTTGTTTCATCAGACCAAAGGACATTTCTCCAAAAAGTATGATCTTTGTCCCCATATGCAGTTGCAAACCGAAGTCTGGATTTTTTATGGCGGTTTTGGAGCAGTGGCTTCTTCCTTGCTGAGCGGCCTTTCAGGTTGTGTCGATATAGGACTTGTTTTACTGTGGATATAGATACTTTTGTACCTGTTTCCTCCAGCATCTTCACAAGGTCCTTTGCTGTTGTTCTGGGATTGATTTGCACTTTTCGCTCCAAAGTGCGTTCATCTCTAGGAGACAGAATGCGTCTCCTTCCTGAGCGGTATGACGGCTGCCTTGTCCCATGGTGTTTATAGTTGCGTACTATTGTTTGTACCGATGAACGTGGTACCTTCAGGCATTTGGAAATTGCTCCCAAGGATGAACCAGACTTGTGGAGGTCTACAATTGTTTTCTGAGGTCTTGGCTGATTTCTTTTGATTTTGCCATGATGTCAAGCAAAGAGGCACTGAGTTTGAAGGTAGGCCTTGAAATACATCCACAGGTACACCTCCAATTGTGTTACGGTTTTCTATATGAGAAGGAGAGTCGGACCAAAATGCGGCGTGTCTATTGCAATCCATGTTTAATGAAGTAACACACTAAACACAAACACTATCAAAACAATAAACTTAACGAAAACCAAAACAGCCTATACTTGTGTAACCTAACACAGAACAATGACATCAGGACACTAAGGACAATCACCCACGACAAACTCAAAGAATATGGCTGCCTAAATATGGTTCCCAATCAGAGACAACGATAAACACCTGCCTCTGATTGAGAACCACTTCAGACAGCCATAGACTTAGCTAGAACACCCCACTAGCTACAATCCCCATACAAACACACCACATACAAAAACCCATGCCACACCCTGGCCTGACCAAATAAATAAAGATAAACACAAAATACTTTGACCAGGGTGTGACAAATTGACTCAAATGATGTCAATTAACCTATCAGAAGCTTCTAGGCATGACGTAATTTTCAAAAGTTTTCCAAGCTGTTTAAAGGCACAATCAACTTAGCATATGTAAACTTCTGACCCACTGGAATTGTGATACAGTGAATTAGAAGTGAAATAATCTGTAAACAATTGTTGGAAAAATGACTTGTGTCATGCACCAAGTAGATGTCCTAACCGACTTGCCAGAACTACAGTTTGTTAACAAGAAATGTGTGGAGTGGTTGAAAAAACTAGTTTTAATGACTCTAACCTAAATGTATGTAAACTTCTGACTTCAACTGTATTTAAGTCATAGAGACTGGGCTGTCATCAGTTTACAAATAAATAAAAAAACTGGTGACGTGTGTGTCCTGCTAGAATAGTCAATAGGCAACTCCAGTCCTCGGGGTCTGATTGGTGTCACCCCCCCCCCCCCCCCCCCCCTATCCCTAGCAAACACACCTGATTTTAACTAATTACATTCTAAACTGAAGATCATGATTGTTGATTATTGGAGTCAGGTGTGATAGCTGGGGCTGGGGCAAAAGTGTGATGTGTGTGTATTTGAAATGTGGATCAGAGGGCTGCTTGTTAATTGAGACGGCTGTGGCGTGTGTTTACGTCTCGCTCAGTGTCAGCCTGACGACCCTGTAACCCCTCCGTCAGTCCTGGGAACAAACAGACAGGCACTGAGGGAGGAACTTGTTAAGAACATATTCCACACTACAGCACCGCTCACTGTCTTTGTCACAAAGAGAAGATGGGAGAGGAGGGAGGAGAGGAAAGAAGAGAAAATGAGCAAGGCAGTTCTCTCTGTGATCGGTGTCATGGTTCGCGTCGCAAAGAAACATCCGAAAAGCAGTACATTTATTTTGACAAAAGCTGTATGTGGTGGGACTGAAGGACCTATTCGTTCAAACAGGATATCTAGAGGTTTTGGAATAGGAGGAAGTGACATATACAAATCAAATATTTGTTATTTCCTGAGAGGGAACTTTGTGACGTAACGGTTGTTATGTCTAGCCAGCAATCCAGATGTCATTTTTTGTAACCTGCGGCTGTAACGTGCAAATCGTGTCACTTTTCCTGTCTCAACAAACTGTAGTTGGACTGTTAATTAAATTAGATGAGAATGGATGTGATGGAAAAAACACCATCATCAGCTATGTGATAGAGCTTTACAGAGAATTATGTGTACAACACTTTCTGTTTCCTTTTCAGTCAGACAGGTTCTTTTTAGTTATTCGATTTCACAACATTGTTTTTGCGGGTGACAAAATGTATTAGTTATCCACTTGAAGTAGTGTGAAAAAGCGGGACCATTTTTGTCACATCAAACTCGATGAAGAGAGAGAGAGAGCGTGTTGAACTTACGCCAGTTAGTTTGATGTTGTCAAGCCCTCTCCTCCATTTGAAATGACACAAACCCTTTGTGGATTTAATCATCCATTTTGAGAGAGTTCACTTGCAATGTAAACTTATCATTCACTCTCTCTGGCCACTTGTTAAATCTCTCTATCTCGACTCTCTCCTACCTCTCTCTTTCAGTCATGTTTGTTTCTCTCTGGCCTCGCGGGACACCCTTGAAACAGACAGCGTTTGCCAGATTCATTTTCTGATCAAAGCTGTTTGATTTGGTCAAATTTGCCACGTTGGAGCTGATCTCGATTACTGAGATAAATAGCCCCGCGCTAACTGTCAACGAAAACTTGTAAGCTAATCAATTATTCCAATTTCTTCCAGCTGGATTTCTCCTGGGAGTCGGCCTCTAGGAAATACACTTTTTGATTAGTACATTTCTGTGTGTGTGTGTCTGGACATTCGGATGTGTCGTATTTGATTAGTGTGCAGGCTGTTGGAGTGAGCAGGGAGGCAGAGGGAGGCAGAGGGCCTGTCAGACAGCAGAGGAGAGGAGGCCTCTAATGCATTATGCATTGACAGAGCCCTGGAACCTGGATGCTGCTGCCACCTTGGCTGGCACGCCTGGGAGAAGAGTGGAGATAGGAGAGGGGCTGGATTGGCCTTCTTACCTGTGGGGGCCTTAACTGGGATCTGGACTCTTCTCAGCTCCTTGCCCAATCTCTCCTGGGAGGGGAGAGTTTGACAGAACCAATAAGACAAGGCAGGCAGTCCCGTTGGATGGCACATGCATATAGGCACGCGCACATGCACAGACAAAAACGCACTCGCTAACAAATGCATGAAAGCACACACACGCACACACACCTTCCCCTCCCCTAGCTCCTGGCCTGGAAATGGGTGCCTGGCCATAGAAAGTGTGTCATCAGCAGAAACAGACAGAGTGAGAGGACGTGACTGATAGACTGGGAGAGAGAATTGATCGGCTCCCACGTCCCCTGGCCAACCCCTGGTCCTCCATCCCTCCATCCATCCCTCCAACTCCTCTCTCCTCTCCCCCTGTTGTCTCCTCCATGGCCAACCAGTTTGTCCTCCTTTCCATCGCTCCATCCCCTCCATCTCTTTCTCACACCCTCCCTCTCTCCTTTCTCTCTCTCTCCTCTCCTTCTCCTCTCCTTCTCCTCTTCCCCCCTCTCCTCTCCTCCCTGGTCTGTCTCTCCGCTCTGCTGGTCCTGGTGACTCAATAAGTCCCAGCATGCTCCATACCTCCCGGCGCTGCTCGGCTGCGTTCGGACCAGCAGCAGATAAATAGCTGTGTGTGTGTGTACGAACGCCAAAACCACACACACCATTCATCAAGCCACCAAAACTGTCCCTAGATGATTACCTCTTCCAAACCAGCCCAGAACCAGGGGGAGGGCCGGGGGAGGCAGGGGGGAGGGCCGGGGGAGGCAGGGGGGAGGCAGGGGGGAACCAGGGGGAGGGCCGGGGGGAGGCAGGGGGGAGCCAGAGGGAGATAGAGGGGAGACGGTAAATGAAACTTTTGAGGGGTCAGTGGTTTTGTACTTTGGCTATTCATCTTCTCTCCCTCACCTCGTTGGGGCTGGCGGGCGGGCGCAGGGAGAGGGTGCTTCTGGGTAATTACCTCTCGGAGCGCGGCGCTGCTTCATTATGTCCCGCTATTCCAATCCACTGAAACATCTTTAATTTAGACTGCTGAAGCAGCTAGCGCGCGTGCACACACACACACACAGGCCAGGATATGGAGGAGGAGATGTGTGTGTGTGTGTGTGTCTGTGTGTGTGTGTGTGTGTGTGTGTGTGTGTGTGTGTGTGTGTGTGTGTGTGTGTGTGTGCATGCGTGCGTGCGTGCGTGTGTGTGTGTGTGTGCATCAGCAGGGGCCTTACCTCTCAGGGTAATGTGTGTACGCATATTAAGGGGTTGGATCACTTCTATTTCAACTCAGCCCATTTAGGAAATGAATCGAAATGCAATTCATCAGCTGCAGAGATTGCCCATTATTTTCAATGAGTATTGTTTTTCAGCTCAGGAATTGGATTTTCGTTGTTTGACCCCAAGCCGGGTAGGAAGAGAGCGAGTATGTAAAAGAGCTCGAAATGTAGTCATTATTGAATAGGACTAATTCACGATAGGTCAGGGATATTGAATAGCAATCATATGATTTGTTTATTATTAATTCATTGTGACATTTAGTTATTTCGTGCAAACTTAAGTATATTGGTGTAGGTCTAGGTGTTTATGTCTATAATGACATGGCCTCTGTTTAATCCTTCTTGAGCTAATTTGCATACTTTGACTTATTCTTTACAGTCATTGGTCACACTCAGAGTCAGACAGTCAGACCAGTGACAACTTCTGTATGTATGAAAAGACCACCGGGCCAGATATGACAACATGTCACTCTGTCCTGGCCAAGTATGTGTGTGTCTCGGATCTGGAACGAGACAAGAGGACGGACAAGGACAGAAAGAGTCGCCTTTGTTATGACAGAGCCTTGGGGACCAGGGTTACAATCTCTGGGAAGATGTTATTCTCTGTTCCCCATAGCAGATCAGTCAGCCGCTGCACACAGTACTGTCACTCACACACACTCTGTAGAAGAGCCTTATGACAGAGACAACTGTGTTGGGTGTGGGATGAAAACTAGACTCATTGGGAAGTTGTTTGATTTTACTTTGTGTACTTTACTTGCCTCTTGTGGGGATTTGTATTTTTAAGAAGTAGGCAACTGTTTTAGGCATGTTTTAGTTCCATCAAACTTATTTTTTGTAGGCTTGAAAAATACGTCTTAACCTGGTTGTAATCTTGTCATCTGATGTCGATCCAAAACAAATTTTAACCAAGAAATGCACCATGCCAAATTTTGCCCGCTGGGGTGTCTCTCCTATGGCTTCTCTAGCCTCACCATATCCTGTTCCCAGCACCTTCACTTCCTGTTTCTGTCCTGGTGTTCTGAGAGGCTCCTCTAACTAACTAACTAACTAACTAACTAACTAACCAGGCTTCTAATAGACACAACCCTGTTAGAGACTACTGGCTGGCTGGCTCTGAGTATGAGTGCTAATCAGAAAACACATTTCCACACATACACACAATCAGGCGTGGGCATACACACACACACACACACACACACCTCTTCCTGTATGAGGGACCTGCGACAGAAGTGGAAGTGTAGGGAGAGAGGGAGAGATAGAGCGAAGGAGAGATGGAGGGAGTGTAGGGAGCGAGGGAGTGTAGGGAGAGAGGGAGAGAGGAGGGAGAGATGGAGCGAAGGAGAGATAGAAGGAGGGATAGAGGGAGTATAGGGAGCGAGGGAGAGATGGAAGGAGTGAGAGAGGGAGTGTAGGGAGAGAGGGAGCGAGGGAGTGTAGGGAGGGCAGGAGCAACCAGCTGGGTTGTAGGAGTAATAAAGAAGGAGAATCAATAGGCCATGCAATGGAGCCAAGGTGCTGCCATTCATCATGCCGCCTCCCTGACTCCCATCATTCATCATGCTCAATGAGGCAGCAAATAGGAAAATGACTATTTGTATCAAACACATCTGCACTCATCCACCGAGGTATTTCATTCCCATTAACTCTCAGAGTAAAATACGCACAGGGTTCGGGCTTTTCTGTGTTGTTGTTGCTTGTGATTGTGTGTGTGTGTGTGTGTGTGTTTTCTTTGTGTTGTGGTGTGTGTTTTTGTTTGTACAGGTTGGCGGTGGAAAATGTATCTGGCAAAGAACACATTTATGGCTGGTTTTTTTTTTGGTGTCGTTATGGGGGTACATTTTTACAAGGGCCTGCTCATCCCTCCAAACAACTATCCCTCCCCCAATTCCTTCCTCCTTCTCTGCCTCCCTCACCCCTTCCCCTTCCTCCTTCCCTCAGTCTCTCACCCTCCCTCCTACTCACCCACCACCCAGACCCACGCCCTAGTCATCTTTTATGGGCTGTCATTGGTGAGTTTTTGTGTATGTCTTTATCGCCGTCTATCCTTTCAACTCATCTCTGCTTTGTCTCCATGCACACACACACACACACACACGCACAAACACACACACACGGCTGCTCTGTTTGCGTTTTGGGTTTGAGAGCACTGTAAGAATGGCTTGTATTATTCCAGGACAGCGTCTTCATGTCCTCAGCCTTATAAATCCACTCGGCTGCCAGGTAAGACAGAGGTGCTTCTCTTCACCGCAGCCGCGGGAGGCAGGCAGGCAGGATGAGATGCAAATGTGGAGGGCTATCATCATTATAGAGTAATACCCCATGAAATGGCTGGATCATTACTGTCTATGGCAGCAACATTATCATCTACTAGCTTTATGGGCTGCTGGGGCGTGGTAGAGAGGCTGTATAGAAAAGAGAGATGGAGGTGTGTGTGCGTGTGCGTGTGCGTGTGCGTGTGTGTGTGTGTGTGTGTGTGTTACTATAAACCTTTGCATTAAGCCAGTGTTGTGCATTTTTATGCGTCTCCCCTGGTGGTAGTCCAGTCACATCAACAACAGCCACTGTTTTAATTGCGTTTCAAATTCTGATTAATGTGGACCATCTTCAAAGCAAAAACATAAACAACTGGATACTCATTAAAAAGAGAATTATGAGGCTGGAGAACATTTGTAAGATAATGGAAATATCAGCCAATGCTTTGCTTATAGCCGACACATTCAACCAAAAACTACATTCTCACATTTCTGCAATGAGGCAAAAATAACATTCCTCACACAATTTGACTAAAACAAGAATGTTACAATGCTCACAAAGAAGTGACTGTGTTTCTGGCGTGCTTTCTAGAGATATATATATAGAGGAAGGTTTGAGCTCAACACTTCTGCTATGTTATCTGTGCATGGACACACTTCACAATCGAGAATAAGTATGTGTCCAGATATGTAAATAAAGATAGCATATCCATCTTCTTGTAAGATTTGCTGAGCCTTATTACATTTCAAAACATGCCGCCAATTGCTACGTTCGCACATCAAATGCTTGTGTGTTCTCGCTGAGAGATTTACGCAATCGACTAGCCTTTTATTTGTTCACTTTAAAATAGTCCAGAAATGTGCAAGGTATTCTAAACTAAGTTTGCTCTAATTTGCTGGTGGTCAACTAAAAAAGGTAGAACAAATCTACTCCCTACAAAGTTCAAGCTGGAGGTAAGAATGTGTGCATTGCTGCCACCCACTACTACTATCAGTCATTCTAGCGGAGCGTGGGAGAGAATAGGCAGGGAAGGTTAATAGCACTGTAATTTAGGATTTAGTTGAACGAAAAATACTGTGATTTTGCAAATGACTGAAATTAGATTATTTATTGCCAATTACCCACACCTCACTTAGCCTGCTATGGCCTCGTTCACTACAGTGTCATTCATCGCAGTATGTTAAAAAGTAATTGAGGTTCCTAAGACCATTTAGACCACGGCATTTAAGAGCTGGCCGTATGCGGTTTTGAAACCACTTTAACTGCACTGTAAGTGACCGTGTCTCTGCTCTGCCCCTATAACCATATAACGGCCTATACCTGCCTTCTCGCACATTAACCCTCCTGCAATGTAGCCAAGTCTAGAAGGACCGTATTCAATCAAAATAGATCCGCGGGTTTTTCGGGGTGATAGAAAAATAACATTCCTTTTGTGCTGTGAGAAAAGGGATGTTTGAATTTTCCTGTTTATAATATTTTCACACAATAGTTTGATTATACCCAAACGTTCCAGAGAACCCGGAGTTCACATAAAATAGCTCAAATCGTGAAACCTAAAATCGATAGGGCCTACTATTTTGACACTTAAAAGTTCCATCTGGCAAGACATTCTTGGCTTGACGCGAGAAAAGGCCCGCTTCACATAGCTTCACGGTGCGCACGCATTTCCCTCTTGATCGTGAGTTGAGATTGTCATGTTCCACTCCTTGCGCTGCTCCTCTTCCCTCTCTCATTCTCCTCCTCATCCACACTTGGCGACGTGCCTGCGCCCTACTTTCCAGTCGACTCCTCCGGGATCAGCCAGCCAAAGTCACAGGCTGCGGGAACAGACCTTTCAAATTCATAAAATTCATAGGATTTTTCACAAATGAATGAACACAATTTTATACCAATTTCCTCATTATGCAAATATGCAAAATATCACATTTAGGCCAATTACGGTCCCGCACAGTTCCAAATTCACCCGTTTAAGCCGTAATTGCAGAAACTATCAAATAATTACTGCAGCTAATTGGGGATATTTGTGACAGATACAACAAATTCTAACACAAATTAGGCCTACATTTTATTCAAGGAGCCACTGAATGCCACTGCATTTTTTTGTATTGAAGTCTAATTTAACTTAGGCTACATAGCTAACGAAGTGAATTGAGTGCTTGTTATCAAATTTGAACAACTCATAACGCTCTAATGCAAAATGATGAAATAAATAGGTTCAAGATCTATACAATATTTTCCGGATTTCTTTCCTCGGCCTCTCTATTTGTGGAAAATTAGTCTATCCCCTGCTATGATTTTAGGTGTCATAGACCTCCCATCTGAGATCTGGCTGTCGTTAAAGCTGATAAAAGATGATGGCCCACATTTTATTTTATAACCAAGTTATGGTTTCTCCTCTGAACCGGGCTGCATGGATTTAACGGTGAAACGTAGTTGGCGTTTTTACACATATTTGGCAATTTGTTCAAAATTATAGCAGAGCTAATAATGGAAGAAGAAACACCACCACCACCACCACACCACCACCACCACACACACACACACACACTTTACCTGAAAGCGCCGGTGTTGTGCGCTGCGCCGGGAAGGTCATTTTTGGACACGGACATCTATCCCACCTAACCAGCAGACACCAGCATTTATAACTGTCTGGCGGGTGACCTGTTAGCGGGTTATGGGTCTCCCCCTCGGGCAGTGATTAGTTTAATCCAGGGTTCTGGCGCTATGTAAACAAGACCAGGGCAGAATAAAGGCGGCCACTCAAGTGTAGCGCGGAGGTCTATTTGTCAGAGAACCTTCATAGAATAGTCGGCTGGATTGGAGAGTTGACGTCTCTATTTTTACGCAGAGGGCACGAAGAGGCCCAGAGGGTAGACCGTTAGAGGACAACATTAACTGGGAGATATAGGCCTACCATCATTTTTTTTGTAATAGGCCTAGCAGTATGTTAAAGGGGGGAAAACAACAACAATCAGTCATAGCCTAATGTGTTGTTAACCCCAAGGCTTGACATGTATGTAGGCCTGTATGCCCAAATAATCACGCGCTTGGATTTGACTGAGGCTCGAGGTAATAGGCCAAAGGTTTAACCGCCAATTTAAGAACTCAAAACTTCTCAAGCTGCAGGAGCATAAATCATCCTTTCACATATAGACATTTAAAAGCATGCACGTGCATTTTAATTCACCACCATAGTCGCTAAGTAATTTCTAATTGAAAAATTACTGAGTTCTAATGAACTGAAATGTATTCTTAATGACTTAAGTGTTTGCATAGGTTCAGAAATTACTCTCTTCATTAGAAGGTACATTTTATTTTATTTGTTAGAAATTTTTCAGATTTAGGCCTATTGAAATAAAACTGGATATTTGTCACTGCTTCTCAATGATCTAGCGTTGACTGATCTAGCGTTTTTTGGTATAGGTCAATAATTATAAATCCACTTTGATACTAATAGGAATAATTGTCCTTTGATTGACTTTTACAAAATGTACATTTTCACTGCATTAATAATTTAACTTAAAAAAAAACTTTACTAACCATATAGGCCAATATCCCCATGTTCCTCTTCAACCCAAAATACATTTAGGAAGAGAACACATTTTTATAAGTTATGTTTCACTGTGATGGGCCAAATTGTTCTACTTTATTTTGTGTTTCATTTTTATGAAGCTTGAGAGGAACCGGGCCAGTGGTCCCTCTATCCAGTTAGTCCATGACGTCTCAATAAAGCGCAGATAGGCTTACATGTCTTGTCCAATATCTGATATTACTGTTTCTGAGTCCCTCTCTCTCTCTCTCTCGCTCTCTCTCTCTCTCTCTCTCTCTCTCTCTCTCTCTCTCTCTCTCTCTGTCTCTGTCTCTGTTTCTTGGGGTGTCAATGCGTGCAGACTCCAATCCTCTTCCTCTTCCCCCTCCCCCAGTCCAGACCGCGCGGCGCTTGGCCCTTATGGAGAATCATTCTGGGAGTGAATAGAGATGAAGGAGGGGATATTAAGTGACTCTATATAACATCCAGGACACAATGACGGAGTGATTGATGGCGGACAAAGTGGGAACAGCAGGACAGGGGGACCCTTGGAGACAGCGCACGCTGTCAACACGCGGGGAAAAAAGGAGGAGAGGAGAGAGGGAGGACAGGGGAAAGAGGAAAAACGCATCTCAGGAGGGGCAGGCAGGCCGGCAGGCAGGCAGGCGCGTCCTGGCGGAGTTTGCAGTCTATTTGTATGAGTAATCAGCGCCCCCCCCCCCCCCCCCCCCCCCCCCACCCCCCGCTCCCCACCCCCCTCTCTGTCAGCCGTGTTTACTCACTGATTTTCTCAACAAGACAGGCATTGACACTGGATGGATGGGGCTAATCCGCCACAGAGAGGGACGGCTCTGTCGAGGTTACAGGTCTGAGATAGAGCACCACCGACACACTCCCCTCACCTAATCTTCCGGCAAATATTTATCACTATCAATTTGGCTGACTCCCTGACATTAAAATACCGCGTATAGATAACCTCTTGCTGGGAGAATCGATCGGGTTCCAGTCAGCCCAGCAGCCAGCCAGCCAGCCAGGCAGTTGGCTCTCACTATCAGGCCGCTGTGGAGGGAGGGAGGCAGGCCGGGGAGAGGGGAAGAAAGAGAAGGTCACTTAGAGAAGCATGGAAGACAAACGCCCAGATGAAACAGGTCACCCATGCTGCTTTGTCGTTAACAAGGGGAGTATGAAGAGAAAGCCGTGGCCTGCATTTTAATTCGATGGAGTGATTATATTCTAAAGATAGGCTATAATGTAGCTCACAGTTGTATTTAAATAGGTAGGCTATCATTATTATGTGTTTGTCTTTTAAACAGATGGTGGTTGATATTCAAATTAACACTTTTTTTATTTTCGTGGCTGCGGGTCATGAAATGTATGTTATTCACCTGTCATATCTCCAACTTTACTTACTCTGAAGTAGATAGAGAGGGAATTAGAAGGAGAGAGAGCAGTAGACGAGGGAAGAGAGGGGAGGAGGGACATCGAGAGCGAGAGAGATAAACAACAGCAGGTGCCAGTGTCCTCGCGGCTCCACGGGCAGATGCGTCATGTGCGCGTGCATACAGCTGATTTGCTCGTCCCCTTCCCTTCGCTCTCTTTCTCTCTCTCTCTCTCTCTCTCTCTCTCTTCCTCTCTGTCCCTCTCTCTCGCTAATTGGCCTTCCACGTTCATACACACAATCTCACTAATTTCACATTTGCTATTCCTGAGGTATTCCGAGGCACCCTCAGTCACCGCGGACTCCATCAACGATTTTTCAGATAAATTAGCTGCTTTGTTTGATAATCAGATCTCCGTGATTCAGTCTAGTAGTTCCCCTTACCGAATATGTGCCCCCGCGCTAGCAAACGAGGACGAGAACACACACACAAACACACACACCGCATCAATATAAACGTATAAAATAATAAAATATATTTCCTGTTACAAACACCAACGTAAGAGCAGGCTTATCTTTAGGCCTAGGCCTACCCAACATCCCATCCCATAATAATGCAGCAGGGTATTGGTTGCAGTGCAGGAGGCTGCATACCTGCACGTTTGTAAAAACCACTGTCCGTTGTGCTGAAATGATTGGCAGTAACACCGCAAGATTAGGCCAATGTACTGTATCTGACAAACATTGTGCATTCCAATGTCAGGGGTTTGTAGAGCTACAGAAAAATGTATGGTTAGGTATTTATTTTTTAATATCAGATCATGTCAATGCTGTAGGCTAGACCAATGCGTGTGGGGGTGAATAAGTAGGTCTAGCTTTTCTTTTTTTTGCTTTACTTCACATAAATCTTGATGGCTAAACACACACACACACACACCGCACTGCACACACAACGCATTAGAAAACTCCAAAGTCATCCAGTTTGCTCTAATCATTACAATTAGTCCTGAATTATCACCGGACTCTGACAGACGTTCCTTGTAACTCTCTTTTATTTCCACCCCGTGCTAATCAGCCACTCTCATTACAAACGCTGATTAAACTGCAAATTACCCAGCAGTGGCCCCCTTCCGCGCCTACCAGCGCCTCGCTCAATATCAATTAAGTTTAGCAGCCCGTCTGTAGTCTCCCAGCGCTTCCAAATGCTTGATAGTGCCACTTATTAGTTTGGAAAACTCGGAAAATACCAATAATCAACGGTCATGGAGCTAGAGGGAAAACCGCCAACGGATTTTTTTCTCATCGCTCCTTGCAGTTTGAATTAGATTAGGCCTACTGTAAGGCCTGGCTATTCGACCTTTGACCTTTTTTTCTAGAGCTTTCCCTGTTTTTTTTTGTTGTTGTCGCTTATTGGAACCATGTACCAAACATGCTGCAGGCCTCAGGTAATAACCACCGTCACCTACACGTGCGTGCACGTACGAGCGCGCGCGCGTTACATTTGTCTCTTGTCCATTTTTGAAATCTCCCAAAAACGTGTCAAGTGCAAGGGAGGAAAAATGTATTCGACAAGGTAATATCTCTGGCTTTTTGGAGTCACTTTTGAAAATAATGAATCGCATTAAGGCATGACAAATCTAAAATCTTACATCATTAGGTCGTTACAGAGGAAGAGGGAATGGATACAGTTTCTTTCGCTGGCTTTAACCTCTGTAGTCTGCTGGAACAGAAGTTAATCATGGCTGATTTTATTTATTTATTACATTAGATAAAGATTTCCTAATAAGACTATAATTATTTCTCTCTCTCTCTCTCTCTCTCTCTCTCTCTCTCTCTCTCTCTCTCTCTCTCTCCCCCTCACCACATGTAAACCTGTCCAACCGGTGGAAGTGGACATGATGGAGGGATTGAGGCACAACCTAATTTTGTTTCCTCTGAATCGTGGATTGTTTTTGACCACAATCATTTGTAATAATCTAATTATACCAGTGGTTTTGATTGCGATTGTATTAGGCTACAACAATAACAATTGTGATTATAAAGACTTCAGGCCTATTGTCTATAACGACGTTTTGCGAATGTACTTATTACTATGTAGGCTAACAGTGCTATTGTTACGTTATTATTTGTAGTAACCTCGCATAATTTAGTTTTTTTTAATGCTTTCACGAAACGACGATAGTCTTATAGCAAATAAAGCCTAGCAGTTGTAGTAATATAAATTGTAAATTCTTATTATAATTTATCATGATAATTATCACGAGCCTTCGAATGGATACCGTAAAACAATGAAGAGTTATCAGAACAGTTTTTGCATTGATTACACTGTTCTTGCACGTCTTCAAATGATTTGATTTATATTCTGTGTCAAAAAAATGATACAATGGGTTAAAACCCATATTTGAGTGACTTCTCTGCAACTGTAAAACAATTAAACAAATAGCAGAACATACATTACGATAACAGATCGCATTGAAGGGTTTGGAGAATTGATCCTTTGTAATTTACGTTACACTAGAACTTGTGGCTGCTGTTGGTGAAATATAGACAATGCAGCTATTCAATTATATATACGTTTGAAATGTGTGGCCTATAGATCTTAAACGGCAAAAGGCACGCATTGCGACTGTATAGAGGCTATGATACAAGATTTGCTGACGTGCTTGCATTTGTGATGCAAGTCAAGGGGACCTTGAGGAATGCTATGAAATTAAATGATTTTTCATGGATACCACAAATCAATAGCAGACGAGGACACAGAGATTCAAATGGAATCTAATGGGCTGTTTTGGAAGACACACAACCATTTGTTTATGCCCCAACTAATCAACTAGCTGCGCAGACAAATAAATGTATGGTGTATCTTGACTTTTAAGGTTCTCAGACTGAGGGCTTTGAACATCTCGGCTGTAGAATCTAGAATCTATACAGTTAAGGCGAATTCGTTGTTACAATAATTTACATTACACATATAAACTTTACATCACAAAATGTACTTAGACAAAATGCCTTTGAACAAAGCTCATGAGGCAACATGGAAGCAACCCATGCGCAATGCGTAATAATTCAGCAGTTTAAGGTTTCGCTATTGCATCTCCGTACGAACGTTATATAGATGGGTTTTAAAAATCGCCGTCCATGATGCTGAAATGCTCAGCCTCAACACATGTACAGCACACACACACACACACACACACACACAAAAGCCCAAACCCCTAAGCCTAACCCTTAACCTTTAACCTAACCTTAAACGTAACCCTAACCCTAACCCGTATTCTAACCCTAATTAAGGGCTTGTAAGTAAGTATTTCGCGGTAAGGTTGTTGTTGTACCTGTTGTATTCGGCGCATGTGACAAATAAAATTTGATTTGATTTAATTGTAACCCTAAACCTAACCCCTAAACCAAAAAATATAAATTTTTCTTTGTGGGAACCGGAAAAATGTTTCATTTCTTGTTTTACTATCTTTGTGAGGACTTCTGGACCCCACAAGGATAGTAAAACCAAAAACTCAGTTAAAACATATATATAAAAAATTCTGCAATTTGAGAGTAGCCTATAGAGAGCAAGTCTAGGCTACTACTTTAAGTGAACACACATTAACCTATTAAGAAATGTTATGAATGCATCGGTCCTTCCTTTCTCCCTTCCCACCCCATCCGTTGTAATAATGATCTGACATGACTGAACCAGGGGAAATCAGTCGAAACTTTGATTTAGCATACACATATCCAATCTTGTAGGATTTGAATCCAACATTTATCGATTTAATTTCCTCTTGTATGACATTATTTCACTAGATCTCGTATCGTCGACTCGCTAGACAGATCAAATTCTTAGCCTTTCTATTCCAAATTCCTGGAATTAGGCCTAAATCCAAGAGGGACATCTGCCCACAAATGCCCACCTCCTCTCCCGCGGTATACAGTGCGCATGCCCAGGATCTCATGAGCGATATTGTTGTGCTGGATAGCAACCGTTTCACAGTATTTCAGTAAACTAGTACTTTATTGTGTCGTTTAAGAATATCAGTTAACATGGCAGATCCAAGAATACGACAGATTAAAATCAAGACTGGCGTTGTTAAGCGGTAAGTGGAGCTTTTTAACTAATACAATCTTAAAAGATAGCAGGCTAGCTAGTTAGCTTGCTAACTGACTAACATGCTACACCCACTAGGCCGTGGATACCTACGGATCGAGACAGAAGTCTGGCTGGGCGTCGAGAACACTTCGCCGGTATAGATTTAACTATACACCGGTACATTAGGGAGGTGCATGCATTGTCAATCAAAATAAGGCAGTAGCAAGGACATAGGAACCTGTACTCCATAACATATTTAAATATACATTGTATGTTGTTGAATTACATTTTCGCCTTTTTATACAATGTTTTAACCATTTATAGTAAGTGCGTGTGTCACGTTAGCAAGTCATCCCGGTTGTGTTGCCTAGTAAAGTAAAGCGGCTAGCATACAAGCTAGCATGCAACGTACGTTTGCATTCTCTTCTCGACAATTTATTAAGGATGCAAATCTGATGTTATGACAACCCCTCATGTACTGTTGGCCTACGTTTTTAATTGATTTAATGTATCTTATTATTTTCTATGTAAATCTTGCTCAGGCCTTTTGTTGCGAATAAAACAACAAAAAATCAACTTTGGCATTCTCTTGGCTGGTGCGCAAAAGCAGTTTTCTCTTGTCGTCTCTGTCTGAGGTGCGAGCGATGCACTCATCAGAGCCAATAGACCAGGCTTTGCTAGCTAAGTTTTCAAGTGAATGTAGGCTAAAGGCCTGTTTATGGTCAGTGACTGTGCAATTGTAAACATTAGCCTCAATGCAGGCATTTGATGCACTGCAGCTGATTTTCTGCAAGCTCATTCTCATCTGAGCCGGGTTCTTTTTTGTTGACAAGGCAATCAGTTTGAGCTTAGAGTTGCACAATTAGGCCCTTGCTGCAAGTGACTGATGTTTTCCCTGACAGGGCATTCCGTTGCTACAGTCCAACATCTGACCACAATCTGTTATTTATTTCGGAAGGACAGAACAAGAATGTCATATTTTAATACATGTTCTCCTGAAAGCTGTTCAAGAGCTTCTATTCACCGAGAGATTCCATCACAAACACTGGACATCATCCATATATACATTCATAAATAGAATAGTCGGCCTAAGCATGGCAAGGATTTTTTTGTTGTTGCTCTCTCCCTCTCTCATCACCTCCAGGTTCGCTCCCTCCGTGGCCCTTTGTGTAAATGTGCTATCGATTGTGTTTTGATTAGGGTCACATTACTAACGGGCTCCCTGATGATTGTGGGTAATGGCGCTGGCGGCTGAGACTTCTCCCTCAGAGGGTGACGTCACAGACAGGGTGTCTGATGCAGTGGGGAAACTGCAGGCCCGCCGGTGTAATGAGAGGTGGTGCTTTATCAAGTTGGTTCAAACGCATCTCCATTCTAGAATGGCTTCATTTCCATTCTAAAACGTCTCTATTCTCATTCCTTCCCATGCGGCCCCAATCGGAATAGGTTGACTTCATCATCGGCTGTCCTAGGAATGGTATATTTCACTGAGGCAAATTAAGTAAGGAGAGATCCATTACCCATTCAGCAGCTGGGGCCTGTAGCATGACCTTGGCATTGGAACCTGCAGCCTCTGTTCAAGGTCAGATGGAACAGACTGCCTTTTCTCTCTTTTTGTCTGTTTCTCGTGTAATTCTGTACCCTACTATGTCCTTCTGTCTGTCTGTCTTTCCCTCTTTCTCTCATGTCCCCCTCCCTCTCTCTTTCATTCTCCCTCTCTCTTTCTCCCCCTCTCTCATTCCTTATGTGTTATTAAAAGCCTAGCAGCTCCCTGTCCGCTCTCTCCCAGTAAGGCCTGTTCCATTGGCTTTGTGGCGTTGTACATTCCAGTCAGTGCCTCCTCTCTGCCCTAGCGAGGCGGATGCCCTTAATAAAATGACAACAGTAATTTGGCTTTGTCATTCGGGCCTTGGCATAGGGCTAGGCCGGTGCTCAAAAATGCAGTGCTGCCGGAGGAGGAGGAGGAGGCGGCGGCCGAATGTGTGTCGGATCTCTAATTCCCTTTTTTTCCTTATTTTCCAGAGAGATGCCTTTTCCATTAAGTCCTGGGTGGCAGGTCTATTTAAAACCAGCCACGACGACCCCACCCCTCATTCACACACACACACACACACACACACACACACACACACACACACACACACACACACAGCAAGCGTTTCCAAGACCCTGCCGGAGAGAAATAAGAAATGAACATCGGGACTGGATGAGAGGAAGAGGAGGATTGACGGGGTGGGGGTGGACATTTAGTTATTAGACTGTCCTTCAGTTTTATTCAAATAATTTCAATCCCCCTTTCTTTTCCTTCCTCTCTTCCCCTCTCTCTTGTTGCTGCCTTCTCTCCCTCCAAATAACCTCAGAGGTGATGTCCTTACTGTGTAAATCCTGAGAGAGAGGAGAGGAAAAGAGGAGAGGAGGAGCGCTCCTCTGCTGTTCCTTGTTGCATATGCCGCCCGTTTAAACAGCGTCTTGATGGAAACGTATTAAAATGAGCGGTAATTGACATAAAATATGACAGAGTGCCGTTGGCTTCCTCGGCTAAGCAAGGCGCCACGGCAACACTGAGGGAGAGGGTGTTTCTGGGTAATGTGCCTGATTAATGAAGGATCACTCACACACACGAACCAACGCACACAGCTGATTTTATGAAAAATGAATTCCGCGTCGTCATCCCGACAAGCAAAGCTGCAGCCGGAAAAAGACTATTAGTCAGGAATCATTATCAATAGTGATATTTTCAAACTCCATTATGCCAATCAGGATCTGAATTTATTTAATAGATTTAGTTCCATTTGGCCCGTAATTGATAAATAATCAAAATGTATCAATGTACTCAAACCCATTTTCACTAACAATCAAGGAAAAGTGGTCCATTTACCACATGACTTGGTCCAAATTAGGGACTAAATTGATGATCAATTAATCGTAGAAAGGGCCAGTAGAGTGTGTGTCCTGCCAGAAGTGGCAGTTAAATGGAGAGCGTGGTGATCAGGCAGAGGAGGAAGGCAAGGCGCTGTACTGTAGTAGATCCACAGATAACCAACACACAGACGACATTGCTACATTATACCCATGCTGTACACATCTGGGAACAATGGGACAAATTGGTCAGGACTATTTTTGTTGTTTGTTTGACCATTACTTTACCTGGTGGTAAGTTGAATGAGAACTCCTCCTCATTCCTCTTTGACATCTTGGGGCCTGAGTTTGTACAGCTTTGGGTTTTAGGTGTTTGTGTTTTTTTCTGTGTTGTTTTTAACGTCATCGAGCGAATGTTGATTTATTTATTTTTTTGTTCACCCACACCAGACCGATCAGGACACACAGGTTGAAATATCAAAACGAACTATATTAATTTGGGGACAGGTCGAAAAGCATTAAACATGTATGGAAATGTATCTAGCTAGCTTGCTGTTGCTAGTTAATTTGCCCTGGGATATAAACATTGGGTTGTTATTTTACCAGAAATGCACAAGGTCCTCTACTCTGACAATTAATCCACAGATAAAATGGTAAACCGGGTTTGTTTGTTGTAATCTCTCCTTTGGGTTTCTTCTTTTTCTTTGGTGGTTGGCAACCAACTTTGAGGTGCATTACAACCACCAACTGGACTGGAGTGTGGACCTCAGTTCATCTTTCAATCACCCACGTGGGTATATGCCCCTAAAATCCAATGAGGAGATGGGAGAAGCGGGACTTGTAGCGCGTCAAGCATCACAAATAGAACCAAGTTCTATTTTAACGCCTGACTACGCGGACGCTCGTTGACGAGCTCGAGCCTTGTGGTCAGAATGTTATTGAGCCTTTCTCCATTGCCAAGATAATCCATCCACCTGACAGGGGTGGCATATCAAGAAGCTGATTAAACAGCATGATCATTACACAGGTGCACCTTGTGATGGGGACAAGAAAAGCTACTATAAAATGTTGTTTTGGCAGTACGTCCAACCGGCCTCACAATCGCAGACCATGTGTTACCATCATCTGAGACCAGCCACCCAGACAGCTGATGAACCTGAGGAGTATTTCTGTCTGTAATAAAGCCCTTCTGTGGGGGGGGGGGACTCATTCTGATTGGCTGGGCCTGGCTCCCCAGTGTGTTGATTTGTTTTTGTATGTTTGTAACTACGCTGTGCTGTGTCTTGTCTGTTATTGTCTTCCCAGTCTGGTGAAGGAGAAGGTCATGTACGTCAAGGAGACCAGGCAGCAGGAGGAGAAGATTGAACGACTGAAAGCAGAGGCCTGCGACGAAGAGGCCGACTCAGAGGCCAAGTATGTCATCAAGAAACAGGTCGGTGACAACTCAGCAGAATAAGTAGCCTACATGAAGTTGTAAAAACATGCTTTACATATACAAACACTTTACATGAAGTTGTAAAAACATGTTTTACAGAGGCCTACATATACAAACAGTTTACGTTAGGTTGTAAAAACGTGCTTTACATAGGCCTACATATACAAACACTTTACATTAAGTTGCTTTTAAAGCTGTGTAGTTGTACTAAAAATATGTCATACTATTGTAACTACGTTGTATTAAGTTCATTATGATTTAGCAACTGATTTGTGATAGCATATTCATGGATTTGGAGCCATTTTTGTTATTACACAAGATAATACAATGTTGCTACCCACTTGGTTACTACACAGGAAAGAGTCGGCCTGATGAAGTAACGCATACAAATAATCTTGTCCTCCGATGAGGTGCGTGCTTTTAGTACCGTTTTATTTGGCATTCTAAATGACCTGTTGTGTTTTTCCTCAACCTTTTCTTTGTCACCTTTGTGGCTAAATGTGTAGAAGCGTTCTAATGTGCTTTAACACGTCTATTGTAAAAGAGAAGTACAGTAGAGAACGGATGATGCCAGTAGCCCTACATTCACTGTAATGAGGTCAGCGTAGTATCATTATGAAGAATTAGGCTTGGGGGGGGTTTAGTGATTTAGTCATTAAACCATTTCTGATTTAATGACGTTATGTAACTTTGGAGGAGTTTGATAATTACTGCCACATGCTGGTAATTTACAGCCGCTAGGAGATCGCTGGCCCATATCCTCGTCTGCTCCCTCCCTCTTCCTCGCTCCCTCCTATATTTTCCCTGCTTAGAGTAGAATGAGTGAGGGATGAGAGGCTGTTAGAAGATAAAGACCCAGGGTGACCTCTGTCCCCTGTGTGCCCTACCTCATAACCTTTGTTTTCATCTCAGCTATTCTAGGGATTTTACACCTTTGTGGAGAGGATCATCTGCAACGATTTCATGCCCAATAGACAACTGGTTCTACTCTTGCAGTATGCACATTAGATAGCTCGTGTACATCTGAAATCAGAGTAAGATAAACGCCGCTTTTTCAGCCGTCTTGTGTTTTTTTTCCCCGCTGCAGAATTACAATTCTCTGGTTTGACCCATTGTTAGGTTTGTTCATTTGGTGTGGATCGGTGAGGGAGCTTTAGGTCTAGGGGGGCGTCCCTAATGGCATCTTATTTCTTATATAGTGCACTACTTTTGACCAGAGGCCTGTGGGAATAGGGTATACAGTGGGGCAAAAAGGTATTTAGTCAGCCACCAATTGTGCAAGTTCTCCCACTTAAAAATATGAGAGAGGCCTGTAATTTTCATCATAGGTACACTTCATCTATGACAGACAAAAAATCCAGAAAATCGCATTGTAGGATTTTTAATGAATTTATTTGCAAATTATGGTGGAAAATAAGTATTTGGTCACCTACAAACAAGCAAGATTTCTGGCTCTCACAGACCTGTAACTTCTTCTTTAAGAGGCTCCTCTGTCCTTCACTTGTTACCTGTATTAATGGCACCTGTTTGAACTTGTTATCAGTAAAAGACACCTGTCCACAACCTCAAACAGTCACACTCCAAACTCCACTATGGCCAAGACCAAAGAGCTGTCAAAGGACACCAGAAACAAAATTGTAGACCTGCACCAGGCTGGGAAGACTGAATCTGCAATAGGTAAGCAGCTTGGTTTGAAGAAACCAACTGTGGGAGCAATTATTAGGAAATGGAAGACATACGAGACCACTGATAATCTCCCTCGATCTGGGGCTCCACATAAAATGATCCAAAGAACGGTGAGCAAAAATCCCAGAACCACACGGGGGGGACCTAGTGAATGACCTGCAGAGAGCTGGGACCAAAGTAACAAAGCCTACCATCAGTAACACACTACGCCGCCAGGGACTCAAATCCTGCAGTGCCAGACGTGTTCCCCTGCTTAAGCCAGTACATGTCCAGGCCCGTCTGAAGTTTGCTAGAGAGCATTTGGATGATCCAGAAGAAGATTGGGAGAATGTCATATGGTCAGATGAAACCAAAATATAACTTTTTGGTAAAAACTCAACTCGTCGTGTTTGGAGGACAAAGAATGCTGAGTTGCATCCAAAGAACACCATACCTACTGAGAAGCATGGGGGTGGAAACATTGAAAGATTGTGTTGCCCAGCAACAGCCCCAAAACATCACTGCTCTAGAGTAGATCTGCATGGAGGAATGGGCCAAAATACCAGCAACAGTGTGTGAAAACCTGGTGAAGACTTACAGAAAACGTTTGACCTCTGTCATTGCCAACAAAGGGTATATAACAAAGTATTGAGAAACTTTTGTTATTGACCAAATACTTATTTTCCACCATAATTTGCAAATAATTTCATTAAAAAACCATTCAATGTGATTTTCTGGATTTTTTCCCCCTCATTTTGTCTGTCATAGTTGAAGTGTACCTGTGATGAAAATTACAGGCCTCTCTCATCTTTTTAAGTGGGAGAACTTGCACAATTGGTGGCTGACTAAATACTTTTTTGCCCCACTGTATGTGTGATATATATATATATATATCTCAGGTGTAGGTTAGTGGTGGGACTGGGAGAGCAGATGGATTATAGTAGGAGATGGTCAGGTTGAAGGGCAGGATGGATGGACGGATTAGAGGTTTTCATTGTAATAGAATCAATAGGCCTCTAAGTGTAGTCTTTATCCTGCTGCTGCTGATGGGATCATTCTACTGCACTGGTACTGGGTACTGGTACCACTCTCCCACCTCACCGTGTGTGTGTGTGTCACAGCCTGTGTGTCTCTCCACCTCACCACTGGAGTTTCTTAAAGTGTGTCTGACTCCTCTGTGCTTTTTAGGATGCCAGTCAGGGGAATTCCCCATTCGCTTTGCCTGTTGAGAGACTCAGTTCTGCCTGAACCTCGGGCTCTAACTCCGCTTCCCCACAGGCGTAGCAATACCTCTCCATGCCTGATCACCGTAGTGCTACCTACCCTGGGTGTAGTAATACCTCTCCATGCCTGATCACCGTAGTGCTACCTGCCCTGGGTGTAGTAATACCTCTCCATGCCTGATCATCGTGCTGCTACCTCTCTGCTTTACTCTTCTCCACTCACCCAGGTGTGCCGGAGGCAGAGCGAGGCGAGGACCCCTGCTGCTGCCCAACTCCCTGCCCGATCAATAACTCAATAAAAAATGTCACACAGGCAGAGAGCTTGTTGTGGGACGTTAACCTTAACACAGCGTATGTGGGATACTAAACCAAGACATTGCCTATTGCCAGGAACGACACAGTGGTGCTACTGAAGCTGTACCGGGTTGTTTTTCAACCTTTTAATACATTACGTTCTAAATTAGTGTTTCTAAACCTTTTTTGTACTGTGGTTCTTCTGCTTGGAGGACCCCTCGAAGAAAAACAAACACACACAACTGATATGCTTATAAATGGTGTAGATGATGGTGCTGATGAGTAGTATGTGTTGTGCTGTCTCTGGGTTCCAGCTGGAGGTGCTACAGGAGTCCAAGATGATGATTCCAGACTGTCACAGGCGTCTGACCATAGCACATGCAGACCTGTCCCAGATACTAGTAAGAACAGCTCTGTTTTCTTTCAGGGGAAAAAAAAGAAAAATCATATAAAATCACATGGGAGCAATCCTAGGGCAACAGTGGCCAAGATGGACTCTGTTGGGAAGGAAGAAACGTTAAGAGGAACCGGACTCTGGAGGTGGAGCCAATCCTCCTTGGTCTTGGTTGCTGCAGGTTTATCCGGGTGTTAGTAGTTTGGGCTTCCGTGTCGGGAGTGTGTGAATTTCAGTGGCACTCTCATCATGCAGGTGCGTGTGACTGTCTGTAGTGTTGTCTATCCTGACAGATCTAAGAAGCCAGAGAAAGGAACATACACCCTTCTTCCACACACATGCATGTCTCAGGGTCCTCACAATTAGCAGAGAGCAGGAGTCAGGCAGCCGTGGCCTCGGTGAGACACACGTGCAGAAAGAGGCGGAAGGGAGAGAGGAAATCACAGATGACTCCTCTGAGGGAGGGTGGGGAGACGTGACAGCGACTTGTCCCTCTCCACCTCACACCAAAATCCCCTCTCACCCACCTCAACCCCTTCCCGCACGCACGCACACACACTCATTACAGTTCATTAGCAGTTCTGTCACTGCGGTGGGCCACCATAGGAACCCAGCAGCACTCGATTAGCACAGATGTGACCCACACACACACTCTCTCACACATCCACCCACACACACAGACACACACTCTTCTGCACTGACTAGAAATGTTACACTGTGGAATCAACGTATGCAGATTGTTAATGTACATTTTTATTTAAATTGACTATGTAAGGGACGTGTTAGAAAAACAGGTTTTGTATGATCATTTGGTGATTAGCCACGTGATTGGACCGTGGACTTTTCATGGCTAGGTTAACTATGGGTTGATTGTGGACTGTAAGTTAGATTTGGTGTTATGCTATTTGAAGGGTTAGTAATTTTAAAGTTGTGTGTGTATGTGATGGGGTTAGTATTGATATCCTGTATGTGCTGTGTGTGTTTTTCCAGGAAACGGAAGAGGACTTGGCTGAAGCAGCGGAGTACAAAGAGGCCAGGACCGTATTGGATTCAGTGAAGCTTGAAGGATGATGCTCTCACTCTCTAATGCGTCACTTAGATGTCCATTCCGTTCGTCTGGGCTTGTTTGGAATCATAGACAAACAGAATCGTTCAGCACTTTTTTTCTCGCTCTTTTTTTGAAACTTAAAAAACTTTTTTTTTTTACTTATTTCTACAGTTTGAGAACAACGTGTTGTCTGATCTTGACATCCTTCTCTGGAGTGCACACTCTCACACAAGCATCAAATGAACACTTCTTTCTGTTCTTACCACGGTGGATTTGCTTGGCTTCTACCATACAGCTGCAAATGAAGCCTAATTGTGTTGTTTATCTGTGATTCAAGCTATTGTACTTTAGCGTCTTGCATCAAGTGATTTAGAAGTGTTCCTCAATTTGTTGATTTGAGCATAGATTGTTCTTTATGATAACTGATAAAATATTTAGTATGTATGTATTCTCTCATAACAAGCAAGGTGTCACCAGTGAACATAATTATAGAACCAAAGAACCTAACAAGAAGAGTGCTAGCTAAACCGTTATTATATAACAACCATCCTATTGTCTGTGTGGGGTTGGATGGAGAGAGATATGTAGCACTGTTTTTGACATGGTTAGTTCTATCTGGGAGCCTTGGGCTGTCCCTACCATAAACCCTAGCCCCTTATTTTATACCGTGTGTTATCTTAACCATAAACCATGTTCAATTTCATCTTCAATGGTGTAAGGATGGCCCAAGGATCCCAGACAGCACGGACCGTTTTGGCATGATGCCTGTTTCAAGACACCAACCTCCGCTGGTCAATAACATCCATGCGGCCTAGTGACATCATCAGCACTGTCATCACCAACTGGACATAGCCTGTCACATCCACTGTATAAGCATGGGGTACACTTGGACACACTATTTTCAGCCACTAAGATACAGCTACGACCAGAAGGTGATTTTCGTAGCGGGTTTGGAGAGCATTTTCGCTATTTCTTTTCCTAATCTTCATCAAATTATCTTAAGCTGCTATGTTAATTATCTTAACCTTCTGTGTAAGATCTAACACGCAACGAAAAAAATCACTTCTGGTCGTAGCTGTCTCGAAGCGGCGTGAAAATAGTGTTGTTGTTTTTTTTCATATAGGCGTAGACTGTTTGCCGAATGACCAGTAAAGCGTAGTTGTTGGGCATCAAATCACTTATTATTTTGGTCCACAAGTGTAGACTTTTAAAAACTATATTATTAAATATTTTATTTGGGTTAACATATATAGTTTTTATGTTCCACTATGGAATTGTCCAAATTGTTTATTTTTACTGGACCATAAAATGTAGGCCTATCCATAGACCAACCAGATAGAGGAAATACCTATGGATTATATAAATACTATTATCCCAAAGGTAAACTAAACTATGCTTGAAGATGTTGTTCAATGTAGGCTATATGTTTTTATAGCCGACAAAACATGTATTAGGTTGTGCTCATGTTAAGCCTGTTAATAACATTGAATATGAATAATAGAATTGATTAAATGTTCAAACAAATCTCATGACCTATTATTTCTTTCCGAATAAGTTCAGACTCTTTCGAGGTTAAGGCATCCAAGAAACATGAATTCCAGTCTAATAATACAAGACAAAAAACCTGACTGGGCAGACATTAAGGGTTGGCTTGATCCTTATTTTACAGATTTCGATAATTATCGGGATCGCCCCTAAGTCTCATTATCGCCCTAATGAGACGCGCGCCTCTCCGTGACATCCAGCCTATCCATCTCGTTAAGGAAATCGCTCTTCAATGCTGATTATTTTATTTGGAACCATAATTATATTTCTTTCGGATGACTCACGGTCTAATCGAGTCCTCGCATAGGGCAGCGGCGCTAATTGAACCATGAGATGCGGTGGCGGGCCACAGGCGCTACCTGGATATGTGGGCGAAGGACGCGTGTTAGCGTTTTTTTGTCATGGGTCTTGTTCTGGAGGCAGCTTACAGAGTGGCCATTACCTGGCACAGCCACAAAGTCATAAAAAATCCTAACCTTTACCCTAACCTGCTAACCGTATATGTCTAACAATATACTCAAAGAAAGAATGTTCTGGAAGGACCAACAAGGATTCTATGCTTTGTTCATATATGACACTCTTTAAGGTCCTATATAGAACCGAAATTGGTTCCATATAGAACCCTATATATATGGAACCCAATGGTTCTAATATGGAGCCAATTTTAGTTCAGTGAAGAAGAACCCCCTACAGAACAGTTCTATATAAAACCTTTAGGGGCGCCATAAATGAAGCAAGCAATATAACCCTTTTTGGTTCTATCCAGAACCTTTTTTTCTAAAAGTGTAACCTTAAATCAAGACCAAAAAGCACATTTTTGTTTTCTTGAATGTAAGGGAAATCGCTCAGTTCTGCCTCCAGGACAAGACTCATAACAATAAACGTCAACCTGCTGAAGGGTGCGGCAAGGCGACGCACCTGATGGATGGAGCCCTTGCGCGCACCGCGCCTCTCTATTTCCTCGCTCCTCTCTCCTCCCCAGAGCTCAAACACAACAACTTATTACTTCTAATCCCCCGACTGTCACCAAATCACCTGCACGAAACAAGAATATAATTTGTTAAACTGGCATTTCTGCAGATGGAAGATCGATTTTCTCTTTAGAATTCTCTAATTGAGTGAATACAGACGCCTGATGACTTAGATTCACCCCCAGACCTGGGAGAAGAAGAGGAGGAGGAGAAGAAGAAAAAGAGTCAACAAAAATCATCCTCCGTGTTATCTCTCTGCACCGTGGCCCGAGACGACAATGCACGCGGGAGAATGAAGGGCAGGCGGAGACGACGGGCAAAAGGCAACACGCGGTGTCTCTAGCGTGCAACTCCCGATGCGCGAGCGAATGCCCAAGGCCCCTGTTGAAAAGAGAGAGGTGCACTGGAAATCTACAGCTCCAATACTGCGTATAGAATTACATTTGTTTTTCTTGTGGTTTTATTAAAAGTCACTCCTCATCTCCAGAGTGCGTGAAAATGTCTACTTTCCACTCAGATGCGCCGCATTAACTTGCAGGTGGCGAATTTGTTTGTTTGTCTATTTTTATTTCTGTGCTGGATAAGATTGATGTTGTTATGGGGATCTCAGCCAGGAGAGAAGCCACTCTGCTTTGCTCCTCGTTGTTTACCCTAATTACAGCCTTTTCAATTCAGTGAAACGAGGACCTTCATCTGACACAAACACACACACACACACGCGTACACACGTACACACACAAATTATAGGTTACAATTTCAAATTATAGGTTACAATTTCGTCGGAGAAATAGGCCTAAAAGTGTTCATAACATCGATGTTCCTAATACGAAAAAATAAACACAGTGATAATAATAATAATAATAATAGTAACAATTATTATTATTATTTGTAACATATTTACAGCGTTTCGATACAGCTTTCGATTTTATGATTTCAATGTTTTCAAACAAAGATGTTTCTGTATGAGTAACTCGTGATTTGTTTTCTTCTAGAAAAATGGACTAACATGCTAACAATAAACAATAGCATATATAGGCCTATTGGAGAGAAGCTATTCATTTTTGTTCCGTTTTTGTTCCGTTTTTATTATTATTATTAGGCTATTGTTATTGTGAGTATTATTAGCATATGGCTATTATTATATTCAGAAAGGGTTAGGCCTATGGTGATACAGTGTAGGTTACTTGCAACATTCCACGGGTGTAAACCCACTGAAAAGAGGACTTTTTGTTGCACCAAGAAATGGTTATATTTCTTCCCACAAATGAATTCGATAAAATGCTTTGTTTTACTCCACGTTTCGCAAATAAAGCTTGAAATCCCTGTGCTTAGTTCTGGGGGCAGGTATTGGCTTACAGAGATTCAATCTATAGGTATTGTACGAGGTAAACTAGCTGAATAAATTGTATTAGAGGGAGCCAATGTGTTTTTAGCCTAGCTAGTGTCTTTCTTTGTCCCTGGTCAACAATCTGAAACCTATTTATTAGGGGAAAATAACTTCATCCGCCATGAAAAGTCCAACGTTGGCCATTTGCAGCACTGTAGAAAGGAATTTAATACAGGGTCACTTTCGACACAAAGACACATTTTCATATAGCCTAAATGTGTATTTTGTAGCCTACATGGTATCAATAAAAGTGCAATTTAATGCATTCTTGGAGCACCATGCCACTGCGTCTGCCTCTTGGCGTTTTCCCGGGTTAAATATGAGATGGCGCACGGAAATGAGTCATTCACTTTTGTGTACAGCCATAAAAGCCGTGAGCTATCGAAAAGTCGTAAAAATAAGCGCGCAATCAATCACACGCAATGGTGCAGTTCTGACGGAGAGGCGAACACCAAACAAAGTCATGATTTTAAATGATCGTTATGGTTTCAGCGCACAATCCAAGACTGCCTAAACTGACACAGGTAAACTGTTAACATATTAAATAATATTATTACGATAATTGATGCTGAATAGGTATACGGCAAATACAATTAATATGCTCTTCGAATAAAAATAGGGAAAGAACAACACAAACCCGGACATCTTGAATAACGCACACATTCTCTGCTCTGGCGCTTTAATCCACATTCTGCGATATTACAGGTATGAAAAAGAAGAAGAACAGACAATTGTTTCCAAATTTAATCCACACTCTTCTCCTTTTTTTCTAATTTTCAGGACGAGCGGTAGATAGTTACCCTGCGGTTGCGTGGCGCATAAGGGATTGCTGTGACCCCAGTGTGTCCGAGATTGTCTGGTGCTCCCCGGTCGGTCGTGACACCAGATTGCCACTAGATAAAAGATGAGCCGAGCTAATTCAACCCGGGATGGGCTGGGAGAGGACCCCAAAGTGCCCCAAGTTTACGCTCGGACGCTTCCTTTGTGTTACTTCCAAAAAGGCACCATTCACTATAGAACAAATGAACTAGCTTTCACAAAACGTTCCAACATCTGTGTGGAGCCTGTTGGAGTCTTTTGTCTCCCTTATATATTTTGAAAACGTGGTGTGTGACAAGAAGCTTGTGCTAATTGGTATAATGGCGGTTTATTTACAGACTGCATTACAGACCTTTTTATACTTGCTTTGTCTGACTGAAATGAATACGCTTAATTTGGGCAGATTAAAAATCAATACCGTGAAAAGTAATTGGCCAACTGCAAAGTGTTTAGAACATGATTTTGTGTTCGTGTGTGTCTGTTCTAGTGCGACAGGTTTGCGACCCACGCCTTCAGCGGAGATCTGCTCTCTCCTCTATCAAAAGGAAACATTCCCAGATCATGTTCAGCCACAGCTCAGTTTCCACTTTCCGCCGAATTATGCACTTAATTTGCTCACATATCATTTACAATAAGTCCCTCCCTGCGTGACAGTCGAGCCTCAACAGTACTAAATCACCTCTAATTTATACTGATTTTACTCTAATAATCGTAATAAAAAGCTTATAGATTTGGCACTAATTACATAAAAGCCTAATGATGTGGAAAATTACTCTGGTTAGAAATATATCGCTATTCTAAACTTTGTTGGCTGACTGAGGAATCAGAGGCATTAGCAGAGGTTCACTTCGTGTCCAATAGGCAGGACTGACTAGGACACATTGGATATAAGAAGTCGAAAATGTCTGGTGAAACTAAAAACATCCACGGCCGTTTACAATCAAATAAAAAAAACGGAGAAAAGGGCCGTGCTATTAAAACAAAAAAACATTGACCCACTTCAACAGACTCACATTACATAAACCTGACCTTAGATTTGGTTATAAGATGTAGTGTAAAATGCACACTCAATGCTTTCATACTCGGGCTATGTGTATGCTTAATCTAATTTGAGGCATTTGTTTGTGTAAGAAATATGTTGTGTCATTCACACGCCAGAAACGATGTTTATGTAGCCACAGAGGCTGTTAACGCGGCTAAATCGGTCGTTGTTCAAACCTGGCCCATATACTATAGAGGAGGGCAGAAACAGCACGCACAATTAAACAAATAGCACAGTGATCCAGCTTCTCAATATTAAATCATGTGATTTTATTGGATATAATTTGGAGTTGAAATCAAAGCCAATTACAGAAATTATGAGAAATGAACTTGTGAATGTTGCTGGATTTGGGAATTGGCGTGGCTGGCTGCTCAGGGTTCTCGAGGTGGCTGACATATCTCGAGCTTCAAATCTGATTGGCTTTCCTTTGAAGAAGCTCATGGGTTCATTCGGTTGTTAGGCGCCTCCCCGTTTCTCTAAAGGACATTATAATGCAAGGAACCTTCTTTTTTAACCACAAACCGAATTTGCTTTCATTTAGGCTATATATATTTTTTAAATAGGTTAAAGTCATAGAGATTTTTTTTGGAATAGCATTTCGCCCTGGAGCGGTGCGCAATGCTATCGCACGCCGACCTCCTGGATGCTCGCCTCGGTGAGTTATCATCGCCAAACTCCGGTCTTCAACTCTACTGTAAGCTGGAGGCACTTCTAATCTAAATCAAGCAGAGAGAATTGACAATTTGTTTCTTATTTTATCTTAATGTCATTTAAGTGAGCTAATTCAATGGAAAAGTAATTATTATTATTATATTACTGCGTAATTTGATTTAACCGTTTTCTAAATTATTGACGTGATGGAATGGAATTAAAGGAGTCGATTATTCGGTGTATGCTAGTTGTGTGCTTGTTTGAATGGCATTTAGTCTCTGGTTTTATCCAAACTGCAATGTCCACTTCGATGTTTTCACCGTGTTTTTAGAAAATATAATTTTGTAAAATAACCAAATGTTCAACCTACTCTTTGCATGCATTGGCAAACTATAGCCTGTATTCCTCTCTTGCCAGACTTTGACAGGTTCGTGAAAGTGTCACTTGCAATAGCTTAACTAAACAATGTATTTTCAGGAAATATCTTATAAATTATATATTTTTTCCTTTAACACAGGGTAGGCTATTGCATTATGCAAAAAATAATTGTGACATTGCCTTTAAATTCTGACCGGGTGTTGTGTCTATCCAGGGATGAAGGATGCCGCGGCGGAGCTACTGGGTCACAGGGAGGCTCTAAAGTGCAGACTAGGCGGTGGAGTGGGATCTGACCCCGGCCACTCCGGCGAGCTAGCCCCGGGGCCAGACACCGTGGAGGGGGCTACCATGCTCCCTGGAGACGATATCAACAACGGAGGATCCAACCCTTCCGGCATGCAGGTCAACAGTAAAGAGCAACAGGACAAGCAACAGCAGAATAACTCCAGCCAATCCGGAGGAAGTCAGAGTCAGAAACAGAAGCGCCACCGGACCCGGTTCACCCCGGCCCAACTTAACGAACTGGAGCGCAGCTTCGCCAAAACGCACTACCCAGACATCTTCATGAGGGAGGAACTGGCACTACGGATCGGCCTAACGGAATCTCGCGTGCAGGTAACGGAATCTCGCGTGCAGGTTTGTTTGCGATACGGGTTGGGAAATGTGTGTCTCATAGAAAATGATTTAGAAGCAAGAATAATTCAGCTGTAAGAGTAGTGTACTAATACTGCATACAAATATGTAATGAAATGTGTAGGCGTATGTATTAGCCCCTTTAACCAAACAGGAGAACGTAGGCCTAAATATGAATAGTCAATGGCTATTATCATTTCGCTTTATGTAGGACCTAAACAATAACAATATGTGATATTTGTAGCTAGGCACAACGGCCAATTGCAAAGTAAACCTACATTATAGTCTAAATTAACATGAGGAAAATATCCAACTCACAGCTGTTCTCACATAAGTGCCACTATAACATAAGTAGCCTGCATCTAAAGCATATACAGTGTAGCCTATAGAAGGAAGTACAATAATATATACACTGATACTGTGTGATAAATATCTCAATAGAAATTTATAATAATCTAAAATATTTGCCCTTGTATTACCATCGAACCAAAACGACAGCGGAAGAATAATTAGCCACGCCTTGTGTTTTTTCATCTTCCTCGAGGCAACCATTTTTTTATTTCCTTGTATCAAAAATAATAATATCATACATCTGATCCACGATTGTATTGTGTGAGTGTTTTGTTTCTGTTCAAAGTATTAGAAAATGCAAAATAGGCTAGAAGGTAAAATCCCTCCCTGACAAAACAGCTTTGGGCGCGCGAGCTGTCCATGGTGCTGAAACGAAAGCGCCAGATCGATTCGCGTGAAACCAGATGCATGTGTTTGATTCATACAATACATTTGTCCCAAAAATATGTTATTCAAGACAGAAATGAGAAAACTACGATTTTAAGAGATATCATTTTCCAGAAACAAACGGAGGGAAATAGAAATAGATATTAAAACAGCTTTAAACTAGCCTATTATCAAAGTTGCATTAATAAATTGATTTGGATATAATTTAAATGTCACGAGGGTACGTAGGCCTATTTATAATATCTGTCAATCACAGATTTGTGGGCTACATGTGGAAAAATTATGGACATCCAATGTAGGCCTAGGTATTTGCCTATAATTCATGAAAATAAATGAAAAATTATTCACGAAAGTAAGATTTGTATGTAGGCTATATTTTTGTATAAATATTAGTGTATTTTTTCATGTATGCCCTACTCATTGTATCCAAATAGATATTGCATTTTACATGGCAAAAAGTGACTTCATTTAAGATATTAGGCATGGTAAAAAAAAATGTAGGCCTACTACCTATGGAATAAGCCACTTAAAACTCGGAATTGGCCAGATAAAAACAAGAGGCACTTTATTTGGGAACAAAATTGGTTCTTAAAATCTAATAACATTTCGTGTCATTTTCCTATTGGAATTGGCATATTCATGCATTCTCATGCGAGATGAAAAGGGAACGATCTTGCTTTATTATACCCTCACAATTAAACTCAATTAAAATGTAATTACTTTATTTTATTTCCCGTTACATTCCACAGCTCGCCAAAATAGCACACAAGATGAATTCAAGAACAGCGCGACATTGCAGTTGTCTTTGGTCATTGTCTGATGCATTGTCGTTCATTACCAAGTAGCCATTCTCAGGGTGATAGTGCAATAAAACCAAATCCATTATTATCCACCAATTTCAGAATTATTTATTACATTGGGGGCTTATGAACCAGCAATGAAAAATGCAGACGAGTCGATCACATGTGAAACAACCGTGATAATCATCATTATTGCACGGATCAATTCGGTTAGGAATAGTTGATTTACATAAAGTAAGAATTAGCGAAACGATGATCCCTTTATAAAGCCCATCACCAATGATAATAATACTTCTGAACCAGCGGGTAAAAATAGATCTGGGATGTTTCGAATGAGGAGGCGCACGCAGCTCGCGCTGTTCTCTTGTGGAATGGGCCTGTCAGAGTTCCACGTCTTAATGGCGGACTCGCTGAAAGTGTACTCTGTCTTTTAAACGGAATGAGAAATAGCATTTTTTTATTTATTTGAAGTGTAATGCATTTGAGGCTGGATTTCACGGCTGGCTACTCTGGGGGAGAGATTGGCCTCTTAATACAACGGCCCAGTTTCTCAACCAAATCTTCACATTAATCATCGTCGATAGCCGGGTTACTATAGTCATATATGAGATCTATATAGGCCTAGAACGTCTCTCCCAAGGACCCGCGGAATAAACACTGGTGATCCATTTATAACGCCTTTATAACGCATTTACTTCCGAAATACTGATATTATTGTTGTTTTGTGTAGGCCAATAGTCAGTGTTTATATCCATGTTATGCATCAAATTGGTTAAAGCAGAATATGTGTTGATATTTCAAATAAACAGAGCTACTAATCATTAAAATAATAAACTGGTTTCGGATATTTTAAATTCATAACAAAATAATGGTCTATAATAATAGTTGCAATAACAGATTTTCAGCTGAGACGACCACCTCCCCCATAGGCGTATGAGTTTAGACTTCATGGAAATGAATTTGTATTTTCTGACGTAGCCATTTTTATTTTATGATAACCTAGAGGTGTTTCGGTTATGCACTAATGTAGGCATGCCACAGACGATTTACTGAAATGGATTTTGGCGTAATGACATAGTAGCTATCAAAACCTTCGTTTATGGCATATCATTTAATCAGTTATATCATGTATAGTGTTATCCAGGGATTTCCCCTGGTAGAAAGAAGATGTGTAATGGCAATATCTGAGTTATGTGCTACCTGCTTAAGAACATAAAACGCTTTCCCGTGAGTAAAAGTGAGCATACACAGAAATGTACAGTAGACCTATTCATTGTGTCTCAAACTGATGACACTGTAGCCAGATGCTAACCCATCTCTCTCTCTCCCTCTCTCTCTCTCTCCACTCCAGGTTTGGTTCCAGAACCGACGTGCCAAGTGGAAGAAGCGCAAGAAGACCACCAACGTTTTTCGCAACCCGGGGACGCTGCTGCCCACCCACCACGGCCTGCACAGCCAGTTCAACTCTGCCGCTGCCGCCGCCGCGGCCATGGGCGATAGCCTATGCTCCTTCCACGCCAACGACACACGATGGGCTACGGCAGGGATGCCAGGCGTCTCTCAGCTGCAGCTCCCTCCAGCCCTGGGTCGCCAGCACCAGCATGCCATGGCGCAGTCCCTGTCCCAGTGTAGCCTGTCCGGTCCGCCGCCCAACTCCATGGGGCTATCCAACATGTCGTCGAACGGATCCGGGCTCCAGTCTCACCTCTACCAGAACCCGTTCCCTGGGATGGTCCCGGCCTCCTTGTCCGGTCCCACCAACGTGACGGGCTCGCCCCAGCTGTGTAGCTCCCCAGAAAATGACGTCTGGAGAGGGACGAGCATCGCCTCCCTGCGGCGCAAAGCGCTGGAGCACACAGTATCCATGAGTTTCACTTAGTACCAACCACGAATCCAACGGCCACGTTTTACGCGTTTTTGCTTTTACTTCGTCTTCTTTTATGATTTTTTTGTTTTGTTGTTGAACCCATCCAGCCAAATACAGCTGGACAAGGATGTGAACGTCTCCAAGCAAAACAAGCAACAGGAAAACAACAGCCCTATTCCCCAGTTGTGTTGCCAAACTAATACTGAAACCAAACCATTTGAAGGTGGATAAATGGCTAAATGTTTATCTTATTAATTTATGATGTGCATGTATTGATGACAACTTTATTTATTTTACATTTATAAATGCCATATTTATTTATTTACTTACTTATCAACGTATTTATTTATTTATACTTTTTTAATATATATATATAACACCTCGTTTTCGTTTCATTCCTTTCTAACAAAATAGTAGACCACTGATATTTGCCACTGGAGTTTCTAACAGTTTCCACAGGCCGATGGTCGAGGGTATAAAAACTGTAAAAAAAATAAATAAGAAAGCTCATTTTTATTGTCATCTGCTGCACAGCATGCGACCGATCATGATGGGCCACGGGCATGCGCCGTGCACGTGCAGATATCACACTTGGAAGTTTTCTTTTTTTGTGTGTAAAGCGTCAAAAGATGAATAAAACGGAAAAGAGGGAGACACGTGACCATCTCAAAGGAATCACGCAACATGGAAACAAACTTGACTGCATGTGCTGGCCAAGGCAAATGTACGGAAACACCATAAATAAGACAAGAAAATCGACTTGAATATAATCTGTTATATAGGATGTTTTGTGTAGAGGAAGCATTCTTGACTTGTTCCCATTTGGTCAGTTTGTGATATGTTCTAATCTAAATTATTGTATGTGCTTATTATCAAATCTGAATTTCTTAAATGTTTGATCTTATACTGAACAAACCATTTCGTTTCATGGACATGTTTATATCAATTGACTGTAAATGAACAAATAAAAATCATTTTCAATATGTCACATCACGAATCAACCTCCTTTTCTTGAACGTGACGCATGCGTCCAGCCTGTAGAAATCTATCCAATAGTGTGACCTAATGTTTATTTGGACATCCCTGAAATGAATCACGGGGACGCAGGCGCAGTCCCCGGTTTCCGGTGATATACGGTGTAATAAACAGGAAAACCGATTATCAAAACATCAAACTCTATCTAACAACGAGCTGCAATTAAACTATATCCGTCCAATATATATGTATTGCTACTGATATTTCACCAACGTAGGCTACTGATGGAATTCCACCCCCAGACTCAAGCAAAGCGAGTGGACAAAGATATGGGTGTGTTATGGATATGAAAGCTCAAAGCAATGGAGAATTTATATTTTTGTATTTGTAGATGCAAAATCAATTTCTAGAACATAAATACGTGTTTAGTAGCGCACCCCTTTCAAAACAACAAGGGTTTTTGCAGAACCGAATGACATCCTATCCAACCAAATATGTCACGTACATGCGACCCAGCCACGAGCCCTCCCGTCTCTTCCCGTCTCGCTCTGTTGACGGGTTTGACCTTAGAGTTGATTGATAGCCTACTACAGCGCTGTTAACGTTGATTGTACAGGCTTATATTTTGTTTTGTCATGTCAATGTATATCACGGATTCATTCATCAAGCCCAGACTTGGAGCAATCTCGCCTGCATCAACGCACGTCCATACGGATAATCTCCCCAACAAAACGGCGACAAGCACTAACACGTTGTGTACAGCTGCATCATTTACACCGCCACTAGCAGGACATCAAGCGAGCTACTCAACTCTACACCTATTTTATCCCCTGTGTTTGTGTGTGTGTCTTTTGGAGCCATTGATCTATGTGACCTTCTGTTCGTATGACACTATACTGTGTCTATGGTTGGATCTTGGGAGCATGGGACTATCTAGAGAGCAGACATACAGTACAATACCACTGGGCACAGACGTCAGTGTCATTGGATTTAGGTTAAAAGTTGTGTGGAAAAAAAAATACGAAAATACCTTACATTTATGACTTTTTTCAAATCCAATCAGGTTTCCATTTTGATTCAACGTCATTTGTATTTTGTTGACGTGGAAACAACGTTGATTCAACCAGTTTTTGCGCAGCGGGATGTCACCATATGAGAGGCATTGGGGCTGGATTCAATCCATATCGCAGAAGTTTCGCGATATGGATTTGAATCCAGCCCTTGGTTAATCCACTATTGTATTTCCATCCACCACAGCCAAATGAGTTCATTTCAAATCATCATCATCATCATCATCATCATCATCATCATCATCATCATCATAACCATCATCATCATCATCACATTAGAATGGTAATGTTGTCTGAGGTTGGGCAACAGAAGATAGTATGGTTAATAAAACCCAGTCGCTTTTCTTTGACTAGGCTGCGTTCAAGATCTACCCATTGTTGCCTCAACTTGCCTGTTCTTTACTTGGATCTGAACATCCAGCACACAATGCTGGGTATCACTGTTGATCTCTGGACGCTTTCCCCCACACAAACTAGAATAAATAAACAATCGAGTAGAAACAAGTGCAACAACTGGCACTCAACAGCCGAGCGAATACCTGTGTGTGTGTGTGCGTTTGCGAGTGCGTGTGTGTGTGCGTGTGTTGACATCTGGATGTGTTAATACTCACCGAGCATCACAAGACAAACCAGGGGAGTTGGGGAGATTTGCACGTGGATAAAGATTTTGCCAGTCCTGGCAACAGATGTGAAATAATATTACATAAATGTAATCATTTGTTTCACTATCACCCAGGTTAATTACTTTGTGGAAATGGGTAACCCATTTCTCATTGGGTAATTTGTCACACACCGAAGCTAGAGCCAATCAGTGACCCCGCTGTTGGTGGGATCATTTCTCCCAGAATTCTGTGCAGTGAGTGTGTCATTGAAAATGTGGGAGCAAGCCAATGTTTACCTCCTATTTATATCACACAAATAAATGAAATCAGTCAATAAACCATCCGAGGGTGAATATGGCTCTCTCTATCCAGGAGTATACATTTTCTCTCAGTGTGTGTGTGTGTGTTTATGTGTGTGTTTGTGTGTGCAGGGGTGTGTGCAGGGGTGTTTGTGAGTGTGTCTCATAAAAAAGTGTGAGAGAAGGTGTTTGAATGCTTCCTGAGTGTGTGTGTGTGTGTGTTTCTGTAATGGGAGACATTACGTGTTTATACATATATTTCCAGACTGAATTGTTCCACCCTCATTTACCTACCTATCCGTTGGAAAATTTCACTGCAGACGTCTACAGACATCATGACAACTGCTGTAGCCAATATTTCAACAAGCACACCAGTATGTCCAACGTTCTTAACGCAACGTTGACAACCACCTCCATTCCCTCTAAAACATAGACCAGCATAACTGAGAATACAACAGCAAACGCAACTCTGGTCACCAAAAAGACATATATGACTAGTGTTGTTATACTATGCACAGCGTGTACAAATACTACAAATATTATCACAACCAATGGGCAACTTTGGTTGGAACACTGTTTCTAACAGACAGGGAAGAGTGTCCAAGTCGACTTGAAGACCCTACAGCCCCAGGGGATTGATCTTTGCCTTGTACTCTACTCTACTCATGGTGTGACTATACAACGCCCCTGCATATGTCTGAAAATGGGAAAGCATGGTTATAATGGAGGAGAGCTATAATACGGTTTGACAGACAGACAGACTCTGCAGGAGAGGATCTTGGTTGGGGATTGTTGTTACAGATGGTGCATGACGATGAGTTTCGTCTGAAGGTTTTATTAATTTCAGTCTAAGTGGTGAAGAGGCTGGCTCCGACCAGATTTGGTCCAGTCTGATGAGACTGACTGACACCTCGTAGCTCCCGCCATCCGTCATCGTTTGAGAATGTCTTCATTATATCACATGAAAATGAAGAGATTCGATTTTGTGCCCATTATCTATCCATAAGAGCAAACGAATGGAGCACCGCTGGGGTCATAGAGAGAGAGATAGAGAGAGATAGAGAGAGAGAGACAGAAAGACAGAGTGACAGAGAGACAGCCTTTGATTCTCTCTCTCTCTCTCTCTGTGAGATATTTTAATAATTAGATGGTTGTAATATTTGGCATTTTGTATCACCGAAATTCTAGAGAACAGAGCACTCAAAGTGTGTGTGTGTGTGTGTATGATAGGTCAGGGTTGGATAATTAACCTACGATGATGGATACACAGCAATTACAGTGATGCTCATGTGACAAATCGGAGTGACAGAGACCTGAATGGGGTCATGCATTCTCCTTAGTCTGCTCTTACAGTAAAGTCTCAGACTAAACATCCCAATCACTATCCCTTGTAATGCAGTGTGAACGTGTTGAAACAGTGTTATTACAGTATATTCTACATATGCATATATTACCGGTACAACAATACTTCTGTATACAACACATTCTTCTTATCAGTCCTGAGATGCAAGCTTCTTGCAATACTCTCTCTCTCTCTCTCTCTCTCTCTCTCTCTCTCTCTCTCTCTCTCTCTCTCTCTCTCTCTCTCTCTCTCTCGCTCTCTCTCTCTCTCTCTCTCTCTCGCTCTCTCTCTCGCTCTCTCTCTCGCTCTCTCTCTCTCTCGCTCTCTCGCTCTCTCTCTCGTCGGAGTGCATGCTGGGAGTGCATGCTGGGAGTGAGTCGTCAAGCAGGAGTGATTGTGAGAGCGAATGGAATTTCTTTTCACTCTATCGGGTTTTGGTATGTATATATATATATTGATTAGTTAAGTTGTTTTGGGGGTGTCTTGTTTGAACTATCACTAAGCACATATAGGGGTGGTGGGATCTTTGAGGTTGGTTTTTCGCGAGGGCACAACCAGCGGGTGGGGCTGGTTGCTATGGCCACTCGCGGAAATGAAGAGTTTGAAAAACTTAGTCGGAGGCATGGAGTAAAGATTCCTGCTGCGGCCGGGTGTTCAGTGGAAGAATGTAGCTTGGCTGTGGGTGCTATCATTGGGTATGATAGCATCAAATCAGCCTCAAGGATGCATAGCGCTGTAGTGATATTCTTAGATTCAATTGAAAAGGTGAATAAGATAGTTGAGAGAGGTGTTGCGGGAGACACAGACGCCGGTATTTCCGCTTATGAATCCGGCAAAGAAAGTTATGCTTTCTAACGTGCCACCATTTGTTAGAGATGAAGTGTTAGAGCGAGAGTTATCTCGCCATGGTCAAATCGTATCTACAATAAAGAAGGTTCTTTTTGGATGCAAATCTCCGTTGTTGAAACATGTCGTGTCTCATAGGAGACAAGTGCATATGATTTTAAAAAAGGAAGGAGATTAACTGAATTTAGCGTTTAGTTTTAAAATTGATGGATTTGATTATGTCTTCTATGCATCTACAGAAAATACTACGGGTGCAGGGGAAGAGAGAAGGTGGGCAGATGTGGCTGGAAAAGTAGGAGAGGAAGGCATTGTGGATACGGGGGCAATTGTGGTAGATCAGAACAAAGAGGGAGGGGAAACAGTAGGTGAGATTGCGACTGCCGTCGCTGAGGTGGTGCTGGAAAATGAAATTGGAGGTCAAGAGGAGATTGAAATAACGGAAAAGGAAGCGGATGTTTTCAAAATACAGAGGAGTAAAAGGAAGAATTTAAGGGGTGGTGAAGGGTCTAATTCTAAGAGAAAGGTAGAGATGGATAAATCAGTTGAAGATGAACAGGTTGTAGAGATGGAGTTTTCTTCTGGGGAGGATAGCGAGAGTGAGTCATCTGACGCGTCACAACAATATAGTGAGATAGATGGGGTGGAAGGGAGGTATGGGATCGAGAAGATACGTCAATTTCTGAAGTTGACAAAAGGGAAGAAATATATGCAGGATTACAATGTAACTGATTTTTTCCCTGAACATGAATTGTTTATTGAATCAGCAAAGTTTCTGATGTCAAAAATTACAGGGGGAGGTTTGAAAAGCCCTGAAATTGCTAGACTCAAGAAAGTGGTCACGAGAGTGATAAGTGATGTAAATTCTAAAGAAAATGAAAGAGTTCAGTTGCAGTTTTAACTCTGTAAAGAGATGTGGTGGCTGTATCTTCCTCTGTATTTTTTTAAAATCCATGAGCATTTTTAAGATCTCTTCTTTAAACGTAAATGGGGCAAGAGATGTTAAAAAAAGAGCCATGGTGTATGAGTTAATGAGGGGAAAGGGAAGTGACATAATTTTTCTACAAGAAACGCATAGTAATTTGGAAAATGAAGTTATGTGGCAACAGGAGTGGGGGGGACAGTGGTGTATAGTCATAAAAACTCAAAAAGTGGGGGTGTGGTTATCTTGTTCTCAAAAGGGATTTTGCCTTTGTCATGTGAGGTTGAAGAGGTAGTTGAGGGGAGGTTATTAAAAATTAGAGCAAGGTATGAAAACATCAATATGTGTTTGATAAATGTATATGCCCCAGTGGTGACAGTTGAGAGGGTATGTTTTTTAGAGACATTATCAAATACCATTGAGAAATGTAACAAAGAAGATTATTTGTTTATTGCTGGGGATTTTAACTGCACAGTTAGCAATTTAGATAGAAATCACCAAGAACCTCATATAGCCTCAAGGACGTTTTTAAAACGCCTTATTGTAACAAATTAACTGTGTGATATTTGGCGGAGTCAACATGGAGGAACAAGGCAGTACACCTGGACGCATGTGAGAGAGAACATCATCTCTATGGCCAGGTTAGATAGATTTTATGTTTTTGAGCATCAATCTCAGGTCTGTAAATCAAGTGTGATAACTCCAGTGGGATTTTCTGATCATTGTTTAATAACAGAGGTGGTGTTCATTAACGATGTAAAACCCAAAAGCACATACTGGCATTTTAATATAACTTTATTGAGTGATGCTCACTTCAGGAACTGTTTCAGTTTTTTTGGGGGAGAGGTGGAGGTCTCAAAAGGCCAGTTTTGTATCCCTTCAACAATGGTGGGATATAGGGAAAATCCAGATTCAACCATTTTGTAATCAATACACGAGGAATGTCACCAAGGATATCACCAGATCAATGAAAGCCCTAGAGATTGAAATAGTGGAACTCATGACGTGGGTTGAGACCACAGGAGTTCGAGGCCATACTCAGGCCCTCAAGAGGAGAAAAGCTGCATTGGCAGACCTGCTGGGTATCAGAGCACAGGGGGCACTGGTTAGAAGTAAGTTTCAGGGAATATCTGAAATGGATGCCTCATCCAAAATTTTCTTTGGTTTAGAGAAAAAGAATGGACAAAGAAAAATTATTCATTGTCTCAAGTCAGCTGTTGGACAAGAGCTCACTAGCCCTAGTGAAATTAGAAAGAGGGCAGTAGAGTTCTATGCTGAGCTCTACAAGTGTGAGTACAAAGAGGACAAAACAGTGACACAGCAGTTCTTTGATGGGCTCCCAAAGGTGGCTGCAGAAGCTCAGGTTGAGCTTGAGCAACCATTGTCTTTGCAGGATTTATACACTGCATTAAAAGGCATAGAAAATGGAAGGGCACCAGGCATTGATGGGCTTCCTGTTGACTTTTTTAAGTCTTTTTGGGCTATGTTGGGAGAGGATTGGTTAGAAGTAGCTAATGATAGTTTAACTGGAGGGTTACTACCAATAAGCTGCAGAAGGGCTGTCCTCACCCTACTGCCCAAAAAGGGTGACCCGAGGTAGGTGAAGAACTGGAGGCCGGTGGCTTTATTGTGCACTGATTATAAGATATTGTCAAAGGCTTTGTCCAACAGGCTGAGGGAGGTGATGGGGCAAATCATACATACGGATCAGTCCTACTGTGTTCCTGGCAGGCAGATAGGGGATAACATTTCTCTGATTCGTGATTTTTTGGACGTCTCTAGGGCTATTGGGTTGGATGCTGGTCTAATTTCAATTGATCAGGAAAAGGCATTTGACCGAGTTGAACATCAATATTTATGGCACACGTTTGAGGCGTTTGGGTTCAGCTCTGGTTTTATTGCCATGATAAAGGTGATATATGGTGACATTGAAAGTGTATTGAAAGTTAACGGTGGTTTGAGTGCTCCTTTTAAAGTGTGTAGAGGTATTAGGCAGGGATGTTCTATGTCAGGGATGTTATATGCCATTGCTATAGAGCCACTACTAAATAGCATTAGAAGTCGCATTGCAGGGGTGTGCCTTTCAGAGGATATTCCTCCTATTCGTCTTTCAGCCTATGCTGATGATGTAGTTGTGCTAGTGAAAAATCAAGCGGAGGTGGATAGCTTGAGTCTAATGGTTGATCGTTTTAGGGGAATATCCTCTGCAAAGGTAAATTGGGAAAAGAGTTGTGCTTTACAGATTGGAGAATGGTCTGGAGGGATCATGGCTTTGCCAGGGGGGCTAGAATGGTGTAAGGGAGGTTTTAAGTATCTTGGAGTGTACCTAGGAGATGAGGGGACTATGGAAAAAAATTGGAGTGGGGTGGTTGAAATGGTGGAAGGGAGGATGAGGAGATGGCATTGGTTATTATCTCGTATGTCATATAGGGGGCGCACTATTATAGTTAACAATGTGATTGCCTCTGCACTGTGGCATCGGTTGTCAGTTTTAGAACCACCATCTGGCCTTCTGGCTAAGATACAGGCAATTATTGTGGATTTCTTTTGGGATAAATATCACTGGGTTCCACAAAGTGTTTTGTATTTGTCAAAAGAGGAGGGGGGACAAGGTCTTGTACATCTTGCTAGTAGGGCTGCTGCTTTCCGGTTTCAGTTTATTCAAAGGTTGCTTTATGGACCGGAAAATGTGGTGTGGAGAGGGGTGGCAGGTCTTATATTACAGCGGGTTGGAGGATTAGGTTTAAAGAAGGCTTTATTTCTGGTTGATAGTAGCCAGATTTCTAGGGAGGGAGTACCTCTGTTTTACAGAGGCCTTCTCAGAGTGTGGAGCATAATGAAGGTGTCCAGACGAACTTCAGCGGAGTCAGTGCATTGGCTGTTGGAGGAACCTCTGGTGTATGGGGCAAGACTGGATTGTACAACTGCAGCTGTTCCACATTTCTCCAAGATTCTGGTGAAGGGGAAAATCATCACCTTAAGACAGTTAATGGCCATGGCTGGGCCCGCCTTAATGGATGGAAGACGGGTGGCAGAACATTTGGGGATGAGGTCGGAAAGGATTGTCGGACAAATGCTGGGGAGCTGTAGGAAGGCTCTGTCAGCGGAAGAATGGGGTATGCTTAGTAGCCACAAGAAGAGGTGCAAGATGAAGATGTCTCATTTCCAAAACTAGGGATTACACCAAATATCCCAGAGTTAGAAAGAAAGGCGTTATTGCTGGATTTGAGAGGGTTGGAGGAGGTGGGTTTGGATGAGGTGAATGGGAAGGAATTGTATAGGGGGTGTGTCAAGGTGTTGAATAAAGATAAATTGAAAAATAGAAAAGACACTCCATGGAGGGTAAAATTGGGCATTGATGACAAGGTAAAGCCAGCATGTACAAGCACTGTACAAGCCACCGTTACAAAAGGGTACTGGTGATATGCAATGTAGGGTTTTACATGGCATCATTGCAGTTAATGCTTTTGTATCTGTTATTAACTCAGATTTTAGAGATGGATGTCCTTTTTGTAATATAAGAGAAACCATTTTTCACTGTTTTATGGAGTGTGAGAGGATAAAACCTCTATTGGAAATGCTGGAATCTTTGTTTAAAGCTGTAGGGGAGTTTTTCAATAACACTGTGTTTATTTTGGGGTTTCAATATAGTAAACAACAGAAAAGAAAATGTCAAATGTTACATTTTATTTTGGGACAAGCTAAGATGTCAATTTTTCTGAGTAGGAAACATAAGATAGAAACGGGATATGGGCAGGATGTAAGATGTGTTTTTAAAGGATTAGTGAAAGCAAGAATAAAAGTAGATTTTGAGTTCTTTTCAGCTGTAAAAGATCTCCTATTATTTGAGGAGAAGTGGGCCTACGAAGGAGCGCGTTGTTTTGTAGAGGAGGGGAAATTATTTTTTGCTGATGAAATAAGTTGAATGTATATGTTATGTATTTATTTTTGTTTAGGAATTACATTTGTTGTTTCATTTCTGAAAAGGCAGTGTGTCATTATTTATGTTAACACTTGAGTAAAAAATAAAGGTTTTTATAAAATCTCTCTCTCTCTCTCTCTCTCTCTCTCTCTCTCTCTCTCTCTCTCTCTCTCTCTCTCTCTCTCTCTCTCTCTCTCTCTCTCTCTCTCTCTCTCTCTCTCTCTCTCTCTCTCTCTCTCTCTCTCTCTCTCTCTCTCTCTCTCTCTCTCTCTCTCTCTCTCTCTCTCTCTCTCTCTCTCTCTCTCTCTCTCTAAAGTAGTGTGTATCAATAGTGCTAATAAAGTAGTGTTTATCAGTGTGACTGTAGTATGTATGTACACATGTAGGATCTTAATTTGAGCCAGTTTTCAACAACAGGAAAATAATCCTGCAACCACAGGAAACTTAAATTATTATATGAATTATAATTACAGTTTTTCTCAATTGCTAAAACACTAAAACCCATTGGTTGAATAAAGTTCTCAGTTGCCTGGACTCATCTAGCTAATTATTCAGTCTGCTGTCAATACCTTAAACCATTTCACATGGTAAAACACAATTTGCAGATCTCACTTAGACTTTTCAGCGAAACTCTAAACTCCTTCTCATTCTCAAAACACATTCTGCACTCTAATGCACATGTCATCCATACCGGTAAACACAAGTGGCAACAATCAAATTTCAAATAGAGAATACATGTCATTGATTGAACACAACCACTCAAAATTGATTTAACCTGTTTCAAATGATGCGACACAACCAATATAAGCCAGTTCAGAGAGCAAACAGGTTGTTGAAGGTGGGAAGGAGAAAGTCTGAGAATGGATACTGTAGTACAGTGCATTGTAGGCTGTATACTGTACAATGGACAAATCGTATGGCCCTGAACATTGTGCTTTCCATTTATTAACAGTACTGACTGCTCAATAGATTTTGACTGGTTGCAGGTTAATATCAAGAAAGAACAAGAATTACAGTATCACAGAGACAAAGGACAAGTTTGTGAGATGCAGGGTACAGTACTGTAAAAATGGTTGTACAAGGAGGAGGAAGAACAAAAAAACAAAATTGCAAAGAGCAAAGCAGAGTAGTAGTTTCTGATCAATTTTGAGCTACTATGATAGAACATGTTTTCGTTCATCAAAAGACAATGACGGAAAAATATGAATATTATTTTAGATTAAAAATGTACTTCTCCCTGAGAATTGTATGTTTTGAACATACAGTGCCTTGCGAAAGTATTCGGCCCCCTTGAACTTTGCGACCTGTTGCCACATTTTAGGCTTCAAACATAAAGATATAAAACTGTATTTTTTTGTGAAGAATCAACAACAAGTGGGACACAATCATGAAGTGGAACGACATTTATTGGATATTTCAAACTTTTTTAACAAATCAAAAACTGAAAAATTGGGCGTGCAAAATTATTCAGCCCCTTTACTTTCAATGCAGCAAACTCTCTCCAGAAGTTCAGTGAGGATCTCTGAATGATCCAATGTTTACCTAAATGACTAATGATGATAAATACAATCCACCTGTGTGTAATCAAGTCTCCGTATAAATGCACCTGCACTGTGATAGTCTCAGAGGTCCGTTAAAAGCGCAGAGAGCATCATGAAGAACAAGGAACACACCAGGCAGGTCCGAGATACTGTTTAAAGCCGGATTTGGATACAAAAAGATTTCCCAAGCTTTAAACATCCCAAGGAGCACTGTGCAAGCGATAATATTGAAATGGAAGGAGTATCAGACCACTGCAAATCTACCAAGACCTGGCCGTCCCTCTAAACTTTCAGCTCATACAAGGAGAAGACTGATCAGAGATGCAGCCAAGAGGCCCATGATCACTCTGGATGAACTGCAGAGATCTACAGCTGAGGTGGGAGACTCTGTCCATAGAACAACAATCAGTCATATATTGCACAAATCTGGCCTTTATGGAAGAGTGGCAAGAAGAAAGCCATTTCTTAAAGATATCCATAAAAAGTGTCGTTTAAAGTTTGCCACAAGCCACCTGGGAGACACACCAAACATGTGGAAGAAGGTGCTCTGGTCAGATGAAACCAAAATTGAATTTTTTGGCAACAATGCAAAACGTTATGTTTGGCGTAAAAGCAACACAGCTGAACACACCATCCCCACTGTCAAACATGGTGGTGGCAGCATCATGGTTTGGGTCTGCTTTTCTTCAGCAGGGACAGGGAAGATGGTTAAAATTGATGGGAAGATGGATGGAGCCAAATACAGGACCATTCTGGAAGAAAACCTGATGGAGTCTGCAAAAGACCTGAGACTGGGATGGAGATTTGTCTTCCAACAAGACAATGATCCAAAACATAAAGCAACATCTACAATGGAATGGTTCAAAAATAAACATATCCAGGTGTTAGAATGGCCAAGTCAAAGTCCAGACCTGAATCCAATCGAGAATCTGTGGAAAGAACTGAAAACTGCTGTTCACAAATGCTCTCCATCCAACCTCACTTAGCTCGAGCTGTTTTGCAAGGAGGAATGGGAAAAAAATGTCAGTCTCTCGATGTGCAAAACTGATAGAGACATACCCCAAGCGACTTACAGCTGTAATCGCAGCAAAAGGTGGCGCTACAAAGTATTAACTTAAGGGGGCTGAATAATTTTGCACGCCCAATTTTTCAGTTTTTGATTTGTTAAAAAAGTTTGAAATATCCAATAAATGTCGTTCCACTTCATGATTGTGTCCCACTTGTTGTTGATTCTTCACAAAAAAATACAGTTTTATATCTTTATGTTTTGAAGCCTGAAATGTGGCAAAAGGTCGCAAAGTTCAATGGGGCCGAATACTTTCGCAAGGCACTGTATATCATTTTGATCACTTTGTTCATGATTTGAGAGCAGTGTTTGATTTTGAACACAGGTAAAACTGTTTTGAGGCGATTGTTTCATTTTGCAAGAGGAGTCAGAGGTTATGTAAATAATGCTTGAAGATGAGGTTTTGTGTTTAATGTTTTCAGGAAATGGAGCAAGGTTTCAGAAATTGTGTTTTAGCAATTGAGAAAAACTGTAATGGACATTTTTTGTAGGGGTTGATACATTTTTCGTAAGGGAAAATGAAGTCTGAAAATTCAAAGTGGAAGTGACAAACTTCAGAAGCCTTTTCAAACCTCAAATAAACTACACGGTTTCACATTTCCTGTTTTAAAGTTCTCCTGCTACAGGGTGATCAAATTAAGATCCTAAATCGATGTAATGTATATATAGTGGAACTGTAGTAGTGATTATTGGTGTGTCTGTATGCATCAGTATAGTGTGAATGTCATGTGTCTCAATATACAGATGTTGATCACCCTATTGCAGGAAAAATGTCTTGCAATTCAGGCCATTTTGGACTTGCAGTGTATTTGAGGTTTAAAAAGTCTTCGGACATTTGTAATTTTCATTGACCAAAAATGTCCATTCATCAACCCCTACAAAAGGGGGGGGGGGGGGCGATACTGAGTCAAGACCGAGACCGGGAAGGGAACAAGGGGTGCCGGGACTGAGACCAGAAAAATGCGAGTCCAATTCAAGACCGTGATCAGAATTTAGTCACGTAACCATCATATTAAGAGCTCAGAATATAAGCGGTCACTGCGTAATAGCGAGCAGTACTTTCCCCAAGGGCTAGCTAGCTAGCTTCAGTTATTGGCAAGTTTGCAGCAGCTGCAGCATGTGTTGTTAAAGAGGACGTTGTTGCTAATTTGGTAGCTTCTATCTTTTCAGGAAGAAGTTCAGTTAAAAAAAAAAAGAAATCATCATCTGGCGAGCGGAACTGTGCTTTTTTTTATTGTAGTGCACTTGCTGTTGTTCGCCGTCTCTTTGAGAATAACTTATGTGTGTGAAACATTGTTGCATTTAAAATGGAACTGACAGCCTTGTCGCAACATTAGCTCTTATTCAAATCTGTTCATCGACACTTTACACTTTGCAGTCCTATTGATCAAACAACTATGAAAAAGGTGGGCTCTCTCTCCCTCAGAACATCAACAACAACAAGGTCAACAACTAATCCTAGCCAGAGCAAGATGAGCTCAAATCTAACGAAATAACATGAGGTAAACCCCCTCAAACTTTTTCAGCTAGTTGGCCGTCAAAAAATAGCACTGATAAATGATTGTAGCCTCCTCGTCCTTCTTCAGCTTGTCTGCCAATACATGTTTGTTCCAACCAAGCACTAAAGCTAAGTGGCTTAATGAGAGTACAAATGAGAGAACACCTCACTCTGACCATTTTACAGTGGTGTAGTGGTGCATTAACATCATGTTGTGTGTGACTGCTGTCTTTCCATCGGCCCTATGCAGTGGTGTAGTGGTGCATTAACATCATGTTGTGTGTGACTGCTGTCTTTCCATCGGCCCTATGCAGTGGTGTAGTGGTGCATTAACATCATGTTGTGTGTGACTGCTGTCTTTCCATCGGCCCTATGCAGTGGTGTAGTGGTGCATTAACATCATGCTGTGTGTGACTGCTGTCTTTCCATCAGCCCTATGCAGTGGTGTAGTGGTGCATTAACATCATGCTGTGTGTGACTGCTGTCTTTCCATCAGCCCTATGTAGTGGTGTAGTGGTGCTTTAACATCATGCTGTGTGTGACTGCTGTCTTTCCATCAGCCCTATGCAGTGGTGTAGCTGATTAGCCCGTTTTCACGTTAGCTAGAGCGTTTTTTGGGGGGGGGGTCTACATTAACTAACCCCGGTCATATTCAGCAGGTGTTGCGCGTTCATAAATCCATCAGTTGTTCTGCACTCTGGCACACTCAGATGAGAGTGCTCTGAAATCGAAGTAGATAGCTAGAGTGAATTTGCAAATGCAAAGAGATATGCTAACTGGATAACAGTCGTTCAAGTTCTTGCTAGTTAACCAACTGTCACCTGCATCTCTAGCTGTGTACAGTACAACCACCGAAGAACGATATGAGAGGGAAAAGTCAGTCACTTTCCCACTCCTCCAAAGACATGACATCCTCCTAGCAGCTAGCTCTCTAGTTATTAACATAAGGATCTGTGTTTTAGCTTGCTACATAAATAGATGAGCTAGCCTATTACCCATGTTATGACTGACTTGTGATGATTACCTTAGCTAGTTTGATTGAAATGACATTCCCAGCCTTAGTTACGTTCGTCAGTTTTTGTCCCGAATATTTAGTAATTGAAACTGAAACAGTGCAGCAAACAATGTACCAGTCCAGCTGTGATTTACAACCTGATAGTAATATTTTTGGACTAGCAAGAAATGTATAGGTGAATTATATTAATCATGCATTGAACTGCATCCATCTATTCTGCCAAAAATGCCTTAGTGTTCGTCATGGAACGTTGACTCAAATGGAACCTATTTTTAAAACCTCTTATGTAGCAGAAGCTGGGAATTTGATATTTTTGACTGATATTGTATGATTGTCTGTTGGTTTCATGTCTGCAAAGTAGTTAAAAGGCTGTCAGTTCCACTTTAAACTTTAGGTCACCGGTTACTTTGTGGGCTGAACATTAGTTGTTTTTTGCAAAGCGAAGTAATACTTGTACATTTCAATTGGGAAATGCTTAATAGTTATGTTTTTGTATTCTTATGATTGTGACCTACTGGTTTACTATGTTAGAGTTTATGGACTGCTTGTCCTAAAGCATCATGTTGTGTGTGACTACTGTCTTTCCATCAGCCCTATGCAGTGGTGTAGTGGTGCTTTAACAGCATGCTGTGTGTGACTGCTGTCTTTCCATCGGCCCTATGCAGTGGTGTAGTGGTGCTTTAACATCATGCTGTGTGTGACTGCTGTCTTTCCATCAGCCCTATGCAATAGTGTAGTGGTGCATTAACATCATGCTGTGTGTGACTGCTGTCTTTCCATCAGCGCTATGTAGTGGTGCTTTAACATCATGCTGTGTGTGACTGCTGTCTTTCCATCGGCCCTATGCAGTGGTGTAGTGGTGCTTTAACATCATGCTGTGTGTGACTGCTGTCTTTCCATCAGCCCTATGCAGTGGTGTAGTGGTGCTTTAACATCATGCTGTGTGTGACTGCTGTCTTTCCATCAGCCCTATGTAGTGGTGCTTTAACATAATGCTGTGTGTGACTGCTGTCTTTCCATCAGCCCTATGTAGTGGTGCTTTAACATCATGCTGTGTGTGACTGCTGTCTTTACATCAGCCCTATACAGTGGTGTAGTGGTGCCTGGAGAAGTGGGTATAACTCTAATAGAGCCGAAAAAGTTCCCAAATGGTCCACCAGTTTAGGAAAGGCACCACTGTGTGAAAAATCTATAGATAACTCAGATTTTCACTCTCAAAATCACACTTTTTGTTATAGATTTGTGTTTGTTTGTTGATGTTCTAAGTCCACAACAATGCCTAAACCACATGAGTCTGATTGGGTGAGCCTGTCATGGCCTGGCTCCCCAGGGTGTGGACCTATGACCACCCAGGCCCATCCATGTCTACCAGTGGCGCTCAATGTCGTTTATGATGAGGGAGGACAATTCTAATTTCTATTACAGCATATTGGATGACTTTCATTCATATTCCATTCACCCAGTTCATTGTAACATCGATAGGTTTAGGCTACTTTGTGATACTTTAATTTTCTCTGTACCCATCACGAGGTTGCTACAACCTAGCCTATGAATGAAAGATTACAACGTACTGAAAGTGCACACACTGGGGCCAATCACTGGGGCCACATCACTGGGGCCAAGCTTCCTGACACCCAGGACCTACAGTACCAGTCAACATTTTGCACACAGCTACTCATTCCAGAGTTTTTTTTATTTTTACAATTTTCTACATTGTAGATTAATAGTGAAGACATCAAAACTATGAAATAATACATACGGAAAATATGTAGTAACTGTCTCGCCCTGACCATAGAGAGCCCTCGGGGTTCTCTATGGTGTTTTAGGTCAGGGCATGACTAGGGGGTGTTCTGGTCTTTAATTTCTATGTTGGTGTGAGTATGGTTCCCAATTGGAGGCAGCTGATGATCGTTGCCTCTAATTGGGGATCATACTTAGTGTGGTCCGTTTCCCACCTGCATTGTGGGATATTGTTTATGTTTAGTGCTATGTGCGCAACCAACTGCACGTTTGTTTATTTATTTGGTGTTTGAAGTTTCACCTCAATGAATATGTGGAACTCTACGCACGCTGCGCTTTGGTCTGCTAATTATAACGGACGTGACAGAATATCCCACCACTACAGGACCAAGCAGCGTGCCCTGGAGGAAAAGGAGAGTTGGACATGGGAGGAAATAATGGGTGGATGCGAGACCCTTCCTTGGCGGGAGTGTAGGAGCAACAATTTTTTTTGTTTTTGGGGGGGGGCACAAGGGATGGTCGGTCGAGTCGAGGAGAGAGCCAGAGACCACCAGGGAGTCGATGGAGTTGTTGGAGGTGGGAGATCGGAGAGAGATGTTGGTTAGGTGTATTCTGCAGCACACTCACCCTGAAGAGCGTGTCATCAGTCCGGTGCAACCTGTGCCGGCTCCACACACTAGGCCTCCAGTGCGCCTCCCCAGCCCGGTACGTCCTGTGCCGGCTCCCCGCACTCGCCCTGAAGAGCGTGTCATCAGTCCGGTGAACCCTGTGCCGGCTCCACGTACCAGGCCTCCAGTGCACCTCCCCAGCCCGGTACATCCTGTGCTGGCTCCCACCACCCGCCCTGAAGAGTGTCAACAGCCCTGAGTCCTCTGCACCGGTGCCCAGTCCAGGCACGGCGTCCAGCCCAGCTTCATGGCCGGATCCGCGGTCTGAGTGGGCGCTACGTCCCGCATCGGAGCCGCCACTGACACTAGTTGCCCACCCTAACCCTCCCCATCCAGGTTCAGGTTTTGCGGTCATTTCTTTCCTCCTTTCCTTGAGCCAATCAGTTGTGTTGTGACAAGGTAAGGGTGTTATACAGAAGACAGCCCTGTTTGGTAAAAGACCAAGTCCATATTATGGCAAGAACAGCTCAAATAAGCAAAGAGAAACAACAGTCCATCATTACTTGAAGACATTAAGGTCAGTCAATGCAGAAAAATTCAAGAACTTTGAAAGTTTCTTCAAGTGCAGTTGCAAAAACCACCAAGGGCTATGATGAAACTATCTCTCATGAGGACCGCCACTGGAAAGGAAGACCCAGAGTTACCTTTGCTGCAGAGGTTATGTTCATTAGAGTTACCAGCCTCAGAAATTGCAGCCCAAATAAATGCTTCACATCGTTCAAGTAACAGACACCTCAACATCAACTGTTCAGAGGAGACTGTGTGAATCAGTCCTTCATGGTCAAATTGCTGCAAAGAAAACACTACTAAAGGACACCAATGAGAAGAAGAGACTTGTAACGGTTTTCTAGGTGAGAAGGAGAGTCGGACCAAAATGCGGCGTGTCTATTGCAATCCATGTTTAATGAAGTAACACACTAAACACAAACACTACCAAAACAATAAACTTAACGAAAACCGAAACAGCCTATACTTGTGTAACCTAACACAGCCCAATGACATCAGGACACTAAGGACAGGAACACTCACCCACAAACACACAGTGAAACCCAGGCTACCTAAATATGGTTCCCAATCAGAGACAATGACGAACACCTGCCTCTGACTGAGAACCATATCAGGCTGAACATAGAAATAGACAAACAAGACATGAAACATAGAATACCCACTCAGATCACACCCTGACCAATCAAAACATAGAAAATACAAAGTAAACTATGGTCAGGGCGTGACAAGACTTGCTTGGGCCAAGAAACACGAGCAATGTACATTAGACCGTTGGAAATCGGTCCTTTGGTCTGATGAGTCCAAATTTGAGATTTTTGGTTCCAACCGCCATGTCTTTGTGAGATGCAGAGTAGGCGGACAAACGATCTCTGTGTGTGTGGTTCCCACCGTGAAGCATGGAGGAGGAGGTGTGATGGTGTGGGGGTGCTTTGCTGGTGACACTGTCAGTGATTTATTTAGAATTCAAGGCACACTTAACCAGCTACCACAGCATTCTGCAGGGATACGACATCCTATCTGGTTTGCGCTTAGTGGGACTATCATTTGACCCAACACACCTCCAGGCTGTGTAAGGGCTATTTGACCAAGAAGGAGAGTGATGGAGTGCTGCATCCTGACCTCCACAATCACCCGACCTCAACACAATTGAGATGGTTTGGGATGAGTTGGACTGGTGAGTGAAGGAAAAGCAGCCAACAAGTGCTCAGCATATGTTGGAACTACTTCAAGACTATTGGAAAAGCATTCCAGGTGAAGCTGGTTGAGAGAATGCCAAGAGTTTGCAAAGCTGTCATCAAGGCAAAGGGTGGCTACTTTGAAGAATCTAAAATGTTTAACTATTTTTTAGTTACTACATGATTCCATATGTGTTATTTTATAGTTTTGATGTCTTCACTATTATTTTATAATGTAGAAAATAGTAAAAATAAAGAAAAACCCTTGAATGAGTAGGCGTGTCCAAACTATTGACTGGTACTTTATATACAAGACGTATCAGAGGAAGGCCCCAAAAAATTGTCAAAGACTCCAGTCACCCAAGTCATAGACTGTTCTCTTTGCTACCACATGTCAAACGGTACCAAAGCGCCAAGTCTAGGACCAAAAGGCTCCTCAACAGCTTCTAACCCCAAGCCATAAGACTGCTGAACAATTAATCAAATGACCCCGTTTTGTTTTTTACGCTGCTGCTACTCCTTGTTTTCTATCTATACATAGTCACTTTGCACATTGACTCGGTACTGTACATAGCCTCCTTATTATGTAATTTTGTTTGTGTTACTATTAGAATATATATATATATATATATATATTTTTTTTTTTTACTCTAGTTTATTTTGTAAATATTTTCTTAATTTCTTTCAACTGCATTGTTGGTTAAGAGCTTGTCAGTAAGCATTTCACGGTAAGGTCCACCTGCACCTGTTGTGTTTGGCGCATGTGACATATACATTTGATTTGATATTATAAATTGAAACGTCTTTCCTAGGCTATGTTGTGTGGCGCTCATGTGAATATATTTCAGGTGATTTGCGATTGTGTAAACTACTTTGTGCAGGGTTTCTCAGTTGCACTACACAATTGACAGGTCGTATGCCTCCTCTACACTACTTTGATACGCGACATTAGGGATTAAGAAATGAGTATAAGCAATGCCCACTGAAAAATAACTGGGTTTACGGCTTATACCAGCATATACCCTCCACAACTCCACTGGCCCTTTGTGTTTTACTAAAAGTGTCCTCCGCTACATGAGTGGGCTGGTATTACGGATGCTGTCCCTTCAGAATCACCAACCTGTCACACACTGAGGGACTATAGGGTCGCCACTACGCAAACAGGTCTATTATACCAGATAGATATAAAGGCTGTTAAGATATTCATGTTTCAAGAAAATAATGTATTTATGTGGCCTGGCGAAGCGGTTTTATGGACTGACAGAATAGAAGCTGATTAATTAGGAGTTTTTTACTCAGCTGGTCTCGGAGTCAAGAAGTACAAATGTATCCGACACCAGACATGACTGAGACGCTCAATATGGAATCAAGAGACCGGACACGGGACCAGAACCGGTCTCAAGTACTACAACACTGTGCTGTAGCAAACGAGCTTAAATTAAGATGCTACATCTGTAGTGTGAATGTAGTGTGCGCCAGAATAGTGTGTATGGTGTCGGTGGTGTGGATGTAGTGTGTATGAGCATGGAGGAGGCAGGGTTGCGAGTGAAGCAGGACACAGTGAGGAGGTAATGAGGAGGGACAGTGAGGAATGTTGGTCAGGAATGAGCCTCTCTCCACTATGAGGCTTCTACAGTCACAGCACAGACAGCACAGGGTAAGTGTGGGAGTGCACTTATCGAATGCTGTAGCCGGCTCTGTTAAATCACACCTTAATTCCTCTTCCATCACCATAACCATCTGTTTTCCTTTCAAGGAGGACGAGACGGGATAGGATGGGAAGCAGGAGGGAAGGGGAGGAGGCACACTTTGATCTCGTTTTCTCTCTCTCTCTCTTTCTCTCTCTCTCTCTCTCTCTCTCTCTCTCTCTCTCTCTCTCTCTCTCTCTCTGTGTCTCTCTCTCTCTCTCTCCCTCTCTCTCTCTCTCTCTCTCTCTCTCTCTCTCTCTCTCTCTCTCATTAGTGGTCGTGTTAGGTGGTCCTCAGACTTGTATCATCAGTTCCTCCTGCTGCTGATTCCTTCTATTGATCATGTTGACATATTGTGTGTGGACACTGGGTCCTTCTCCCTTGATTCTACTCCTCTTCCATTTTCCTCTCAGCTCTCCTGACCTCCTCCTCTCTCCTTCTACGTGATTCGTCTTCCTCCTCTCTCCCCCTCGCTCACTTCCCCTTCTTCCTTGCTCTCCTCCCTTCTCACCCCTCTTCAAAACCCCTGTACGTCTGATCCACTCAACTCAGATATTCGACAGATAGTTACACATTCAAGCCTCGCTCACCCCTCTTCCACCCCTTCAACCCTCTCCCTCCACCATTACCACCAAGCCTTCTATCTCTGCCTCCCTCCTCCCTTCTCCAGCTGCCCTCGAGCTTTTCTATTACCGCATGGAAAGCACCTCGCAGCACCTGACAAGCGCGGCGGATCGACACTAAATCAGAAATCAGTGCCAGCCGCCGATCTGAGCCACCATGAAGGTCACAGACCCTCTGCCGCCGCGTCTCAATCTGGAGAACAGAGCAGGAACACTGACACTGTTAGAGCACACAGCCACCAGCCAGAGAGGTAGAGGGGGAGATAGACAGGGGAGAGCGAAAACACAGACACTGCTAGAGCATAGCCAAGCTAGTAGCCACAGTGGTAGAGAGATAAGGAAGTAGGGAGAGAGGGGAGGTAGAGAGCATATAAAGAGTGAGATCGAGGGTAGAGGGGCAGGTCAATGAGGACCTAGGGGAGATTTGGGTCACTGGTTTTCATGTTATGTTAATCTACAAATACTACTGAGGCGCATAAACACAATCACTCTCCATTTAGAGAGAAATAAATGAATAAGAATCTAATAGCGCACGCAGTCTTTGACAATGTTGTTTCAAATGCAATGTCCAGAGATGCCCGGCAATTTGACTGAGATGAATAAGCACATTCTGTGTTTTGTATTTCAAGCCAAATATATTTGTCTAAACACTTCATGGATAAATAGCAAAGCAAACATTTTGGTTCACTATAATTCTCCAAACAGTGGCTTTCACTATGGATTTCCAAAGGGGGCTGGAGTTGTTGTACACTGCCATCTAGTTGTCACTGATGATTGTGTAATTACAAGGTAACAAACAAAGTAGCTATGTGGTGCATATTCATGTAATAACATGTTATTCAATTATTTTCAAATCTCTCCTCTGTTGTTGTATATTGATTTAAAAAAATAATAAAGTACAACCTAAACAGTAATATCAATTTGTCAAGAGGACGTTCTGTTTCCTGTTTTTCGCGTTTGCATGAATTTGTCTTGCCCAAAGGCAGGCAGGCAGATGGCGATATTGACTCCTTTCCATTTTACCAGCCAATGCCTTCTCACTATTAAATCGAGTTGCAGCCTGATTGGAGGATGTTTTAGGTACGAACTAGCCTACAAGTGAATTTCTGGCGGCACATAATGCGTTTGGATGGTAAGATGAAACCATCAATACCAGATCGTTATCGCCATCTGCCCGGCCTTTAGGCTATAATTTGTACATCCTGTTAGTTGCTGTCACATGAATGTTATGTTATGTTGTGAAAGCTCAGCTTGACAATTTTATGTAAAATCTCACGGTTCTTAGCTTGCAAGCTGGATATCAAGTGGCAGATGTTCCTGCTAAATAACAGCGAGATATCCCCGACAGCTATTTTAAAAGCTTCAAAGACGACCGTTATCTGGGAAAGTCTCACGCAAAATGATTGGTAAGTAAAGGAAGATGGAATCCCATTCACTGCTTGTTAACCTGAGTTAGCGAAGCTAAAGTTTGTCACAATTGTTTACATGCATGGGTCAGCTGTTTGTCAGCCACAACAGCAATCGCATGTCCTTGCACATTGTGTCACGGGAAAGATGGTAAAGTGGTCATGGCATCCAGGGACGCAAACCAGTCACCTTTCGGCAAAATGTGTCGTTTTGAATCCAAAATAAGTGACCTACGTGATTCAAAGGGTGGCCATTTGAAGAATCTCAAATGTAAAATATATTTTTTTTAATTTGAACTTTTTACTACATGATTCCATATGTGTTATTTCATAGTTTTGATGCCTTCACTATTATTCTACAATGCAGAAAATAGTAAAAACAAAGAAAAACCCTTGAATGAGTAGGTGTGTCAAAATGTTTGACTGGTAGTGTATACAAATAACTATCAATATAAAACAGGTCAAACGAAACGAAGTGAAGCTAGTTTGCTGTCTTTCCAGCTTCAGTTGAAAGTGACTGTGTTAGCTGTGTTGTAGGCTAGCACCTCTGAACAGCAGTGTCCTGACGAGAGAGCACATTTTCTACGCCAGAAGAAATCGCGCATCATGAGCTCATTGTTATGGATGTATCCAAATAAATGTCACTAGTAATGTCGCTCTACATGTGTACTTAGTGCATTCTATTGGTTGGAACTTTTCCAGCTCGGTAATAATACAATATGATTCATTTAAGATTGTCTTTGAGTGTCCCTGTGTAGAATTTTCACGACGGGGTCCCCCGAGTGGCGCAGTGGTCTAAGACAGTGCTAGCTGTGTCACTAGAGATCCTGTTTGGGGTCCAGGCTCTGTCGCAGCCGGCCGCGACCTGGAGACCCATGGGGCGGCGCACAGGTATATGGTGTTTCCTCCGACACGTTGGTGTGGCTGGTTAAGCGGGCATTGTGTCAAGAAGCAGTGTGGCTTGGTTGGGTCGTGTTTTGGAGGACGCACGGCTCTCGACCTTCGCCTCTCCCGAGTCCGTACGGGAGTTGCAGAGATGAGACAAGACTGTAACTACCAATTGGATACCATGAAAGTGGGATTAAAAGGGGTAAAAGTTATAAAAAAATAAAAAAATAATTTCCAAGGCACACCTTTGGCAGCGATTACAGCCTTGGGTCTTCTTGTGTATGATACTACAAGCTTGGCACCTGTATTTGGGGAGTCTCTCCCATTCTTCTCTGCAGATCCTCTCAAGCTCTGTCAGGTTGGATGAGGAGCGTTGCTGCACAGCTATTTTCAGGTCTCTCCAGAGATGTTCGATTGGGTTGAAGTCCGGGCTCTGGATGGGCCACTCGAAGACATTCAGATACTTGTCCTGAAGCCACTCCTTCGTTGTCTTGGCTGTGTGCTTAAGGTCGTTGTCCTGTTGGAAGGTGAACCTTCGACCCAGTCTGAGATCCTGAGCGCTCTGGAGAGGGTTTACATCAAGGATCTCTCTGTCCTGATGCTGCCGCCACCGTGCTTCACAGTAGGGATGGTGCCAGATTTCCTCCAGACATTGTGGCATTCAGGCCAAAGAGTTCAATCTTAGTTTCATCAGACCAGAGAATCTTGTTTCTCATGTTCACTGAGTTGCTTTTCAACCCGTCTTTCTCTCCTCTTCTCCTTTATGTGGGCAGAAAAAAAAAACTGGTTCACTGAACTTGCAGGTGGCGAAGGGGACATTTTGACATTGTTTGATTTCTGTTGCAGATTGATAACTTCAGGTAAGCATTTCTCCTCTCTGTCTCTTCTCTGATCTCTAGCCGTTGCTGGACTCCATCTCTCAGCGTGATTGACAGCAGATCCTCTCCAAAAGCAAACTTACAGAGCGTGACAAGAGCTTAATCACCCCCACTGCTGGACTGTGTGTCTGAATGTGTAGTTTCATACTGTATGTGTGTGGTTACACTATAGCCTACCCCTTTTATTAACCCCCTCCTCCCCTCACACATACACATGCTACCCCACCTGCTCCTCCACCCACCACTGACCCCTGAATACACAGTTAACAGCCGTCACAGGTAATGCATTGCTTGGCGAAAGCATGCTGCGTCCCACTATGGCACTGTGGGTCTGCATAAGTGGTCACATAAGTGCTTTCTAGCTGATCTGAGCGATGTGTGTGTGTGTGTGTACTGCATGAGTGCTGTTATTGTGTGTCTGTCTGTGTGTGTGTGTGTGTGGGGGGGGGGGGGGGGGGGGGGGGGGGGCAATTCCACAGTAACAGAGTGACACTGAAATTCACTTTTTCACTTTAAAATGTATGCCAAGCGAAAACTATTGATTGCAAAGTTTAACAAACCATAAACCTATTTGCAGAAGTCTACATTTAACAATTGCCACTGAAAATGTGACTAAAGCAAATTTACTTGAGGAACAGTTTGGAAACTAAATGAAATCTCCCTCAGTTTTCATTTACTCCGAATGAAGAGCAACTAATTGGTAGGTCTACCTTTACCTTTACTTATAATTGTCTATGTTTTTTATGAACCCCTTCCCATCAGTGTGACCAGACACGTCAGCCTTTTCAAGATGGAAAATGGTTGAAAAACATATCTATGCTTTCATTTGCTAAAAATATAGACTTTCATTTGACACTAAATTTGATATGGTCCTATACACTTCACATGTTGGTGCTCATGGGCCCTTTTACGTGGAAATTACATTAAGGAACACCTGCTCTTTCCATGACATAGACTGACAAGATGAATCCAAGTGAAAGCTATGATCCCTTATTGATGTCACTTGTTAAATCCACTTCAATTAGTGTAGATGAAGGGGAGGAGACAGGTCGGGGAAGGATTTTTAAGCCTTGGGACAATTGAGACATGGATTGTGAATGTATGCCATTCAGAGGGTGAATGAGCAAGAACAAATATTTAATTGCCTTTGAACGGGGTTATGGTAGTAGGTGCCAGGCACACCGGTTTGAGTGTGTCAAGAACTGGAATGCCAGCCCCCAAAAAGACATCTAGCCAACTTGACACAACTGTGGGAAGCATTGCAGTCAACATGGGAACACTTTCGACACAGTGTGTTTAATTATATTTATTTTAATTTTTATATAAACCTTTATTTAACTAGGTAAGTCAGTAAAGAACAAATTCTTATTTACAATGAATGCCTACCATTATAGAGTCCGTGCCCTCACGGATTGAGGCTGTTCTGAGGGCGAAAGGGCCACCCTTTAAGGAAGGTGTTCCTAATGTTTTGTACACTCAGTGTGTGTGTGTGTGTGTGTGTGTGTGTGTGTGTGTGTGTGTGTGTGTGTGTATAAATATATATACACTACCGATCAAAAGTTTGGGGTCACATAGAAATGTCCATATTTTTGTCCATTAAAATAACATCACATTGATCACAAATACAGTGTAGACATTGTTAATGTTGTAAATGACTATTGTAGCTGGAAACGGCAGATTTTTAATGGAATATCTACATAGGCGTACAGGGGCCCATTATCAGCAACCATCACTTCTGTGTTCCAGTGGCATGTTGTGTTAGCTAATCCAAGTTTATCCTTTTAAAAGGATAATTGATCATTAGGAAACCCTTTTGCAATTATGTTGGCACAGCTGAAAACTGTTGTCCCGATTTAAAGAAGCAATAAAACTGGCCTCCTTTAGACTAGTTGAGTATCTGGAGCATCAACATTTGTGGGTTCGATTACAGATTCAAAATGGCCAGAAACAAAGCTCTTTCTTCTGAAACTTGTCAGTCTATTCTTGTTCTGAGAAATGAAGGCTATTCCTTGTGAGAAATTGCCAAGGAACTGAAGATCACATACAACGCTGTGTTTACTCCCTTCACAGAATAGCGCAAAATGTCTCTAACCTGAATAGAAAGAGGAGTGGGAGGCCCCGGTGCACAACTGAGCAAGAGGACAAGTACATTAGAGTGTCTAGTTTGAGAAAAAGATGCCTCACAAGTCCTCAACTGGCAGCTTCATTAAATAGTACCCACAAAACACCAGTCTCAACGTCAACAGTGAAGAGGCGACTCTGGGATGCTGTTCTTCTAGGCAGAGTTGCAAAGAAAAGGCCATATCTCAGACTGCCCAATAAAATGAAAAGATTAAGATGGGCAAAAGAATACAGACACTGGACAGAGGAACTCTGCCTAGAAGGCCAGCATCCCGGAGTCGCCTCTTCACTGTTGACAATGAGACTGGTGTTTTGCGGGTCATCTGATGCAGCACTCCATTACCCTCCTTCTTGGTCAAATAGCCCTTACACAGCCTGGAGGTGTGTTGGGTCATTGTCCTGTTGGAAAACAAATGATAGTCCGTCTAAGCACAACCAGTTGGGATGGCGTATCGCTGCAGAATGCTGTGGTAGCCTTGCTGGTTAAATTTGCCTAGAATTCTAAATAAAGCACCGACAGTGTCACCATTGAAGCACCCCCACACCATGACACCTCCTCCTCCATGCTTCACGGTGGGAACCACACATGTAGAGATGTTCTTCTAATCCGAGGTTGGAACCAAAAATCCCCAACTTGGACACATCAAACGAAAGGACAGATTTCCCCCGATCTAATATCCATTGCTCGTGTTTCTTGACCCAAGCAAGTCTCTTCTTCTTATTGTTGTCTTTAGAAGTGGTTTCTTTGCAGCAATTCGACCATGAAGGCCTGATTCACGCAGTCTCCTCTGAACAGTTGATGTTGAGATGTGTCTGTTACTTGAACTCTGTGAAGTATTTATTAGGGCTGCAATTTCTGTGGCTGTGCAGCAAAGGTATCTCTGGGTCTTCCTTTCCTGTGGCGGTCCTCATGAGAGCCACTTTCATCATAGCACTTAATGGTGTTTGCGACTGCACTTGAAGAAACGTTCAAAGTTCTTGACATTTTCCATTTTGACCTTCATGTCTTCAAGTAATGATGGACTGTTGTTTCTCTTTGCTTATTTCAGCTGTTCTTGACATAATATGGACTTGGTCTTTTACCAAATAGGGCTATCTTCTGTATAACACCCTTACCTTGTCACAACACAACTGATTGTCTCAAATGAATTAAGAAGGAAAGAAATTCCACAAATGTATTTTTAACAAGGCACACCTGTCAATTGAAATGCATTCCAGGTGACTACCTCATGAAGCAGGTTGAGAGAATACCAAGAGTGTGCAAAGCTGTCATCAAGGCAAAGGGTGTCTACTTTGAAGAATCTCAAATATAACATTATATTTGGATTTGTTTAACACTTTTTTTGCTTACTGCATGATTCCATATGTTATTTCATAGTTTTGATGTCTTCACTATTATTCAACAATGTAGAAAATTGTAGAAATAAAGAAAAACCCTTGAATGAGTAGGTGTGTCAACTTTTGACTGCTACTGTATGTATATATATATATATGTGTGTGTGTGTGAGTGTGTGTGTGATGCTACTGTGTGTGTGGAGCTTGTTGGGTCTGGCAGGACTTCACGCCTCGTCTCTCCCAGTAATGACCCCCTACTCTAGGCATGGTCCTCTCCAGACAGGCCAGCACCCGAGGGCAGGGGCCGGAACATTCTTGCCAGATTGCTTTTCAAATCCCAAAATGTATCCTTTTCCAGCTCTTGTTCGCTAGACAGATAGTTCCTTTTCTCTTCTTTCTTCTTTCTCATCACTCTTTCTGATCCTCTCATCTTGTAGATTGGTTGTAGATGGGTAGGGGGGGTCAGAGGTCAGGTGAAGGAGCTAAGCCTGAGTGGAGGTATTTTTAAGATCCTAGGGGAGGTAGTGGACATTGGGGAGAGGAAACACGTCCTACTGGTTCACAACTCATTTGGAGTTGGTCATTTACATTGTTGTTAGGTCATTATAATCGAATTACCATTTTATTGTAATTTTTAGGTATATAGTGGTAAATACTGTAGCATACCATAAGATAAAGAGTTTTTGTCATGTAATAAGTAGACATTTATTCCTCTCTCTCTCTGTTGTTTTCCAGGTTTGCCTCTGCAGGAGATGATGGCCTGGTGTTGGTGTGGAACGTTGAGGTGAGACTTACTCTGAGAGGATAGATAGTGTGGTGATAGGAACATGCACACATTCTACAGCTTTCAGCAGTAGTTTTATATCTGTAATTATTAACTGGGTGGGTCGAGCCCTGAATGCTGATTGGCTGACCGGCGTGGTATACCACGGGTATGACAAAACATTTATTTTTAGTGCTCTAATTACGTTGGTAACCAGTTTATAATAGCAATAAGGCACCTCTGGGGTTTGTGATATATTGCTAATATACCACGGCCCAGGGCTGTTCTTAGGCACGACGCAACGCGGAGTGGCCATATGCCACACCTCCTCTGGCTTTATTGCTTAAATATAATATTTTTTAAAAATTAAGTGAAGAAAGTTGCCAGAATAAGGGTTGTGAAGATGTTGAATGCCCTTTGCAGCAAGATGTTCAAGCTACACCAATAGGTGGCAGTGTTGTGAAGATGTTAAATGCCCTTTGCAGTATTGTGTGTGTGCGTGTGTATGTGTGCTCTCAAGACAGGAGAGAGGCTGTTAGAGTTGAAGGGTCACTCACAGCAGATAACGGCCAGGACAGCCTACACACACACCAGCGGAGAGAACACACACACCTCGCTCATCACGGCTCTGACCAAACCTAGTAGTTGTTGTGAAATTGTTAGGTTATATTACTTGTTAGATATTACTGCATGGTCGGAACTAGAAGCACAAGCATTTCGCTACACTTGCATTAACATCTGCTAAACAGGTGTATGTGACAATACATTTTATTTGATTTGTTTGATTGCCTTGTAGAGTGAATAACTACACTGTTTATATTATGCCATATTACCAGTCACCTTGCCATGGTTAAATGCGGTGGTTCGCGCTTTCAGTTTTGCGCGAATGCTGCCATCTATCCACGGCTACCATTGATCCTGAAGCGTGGATTCCGATTGGTCAGACCAGCGTTGAATAGTTCAAAGCATGGGTACTTCCTGCTTGAGTTTCTACCTATAGGACGGGAAGAGCAAGATGGAGTCGTGGTCAGATTTGCCGAAAGGAGGGCAGGGGAGGGCCTTGTAAGCATTACGGAAGTCAATATGTTGATAGCACTTTGGCAGCCTAGCCCTCAGATTTGCTTTGTTAAAAAATATGTGGTTTCTAGTTTGCATAAAATCCAGTGAAGTTCTTTAAAGGCCATCAAGGCATCGGCTTGAGGTGGGATGTAAACGGCCGTGGCAATGACGGAAGAGAATTCTCTTGGTCGGTCTCACCTGAACTTGGTCGGTCTCACCTGAACTCCACTGACTCATGTACGACACAGACTCCTGAGCTACACTGACTCCTGAGCTACACTGACTCCTGAACTACACTGACTCCTGAGCTACACTGACTCCTGTACTACACTAACTCCTGAGCTACACTGACTCCTGAGCTACACTGACTCCTGAGCTACACTGATTCCTGTGCTACACTTACTCCTGAGCTACACTGACTCCTGTACTACACGGACTCCTGAGCTACACTGACTCCTGTACTACACTGACTCCTGTGCTACACTGACTCCTGAGCTACACTGACTCACCTGCTGAGGCAGGCTCCGCAGGTAAGAGGAGGTCCTGCATCTCCAACATCCTCACACTGCCGCCCCCCGAGCAAGACATCACATTGAACTGACGGTATCTATAGAAACAGTATGACAGGCAGTGAAAACAGGTGGGCGAAAGATACAGAACAAACAAGGACATGTTATTGTTATCACCCACAGCATTGTTTCCCCTAGCAACCCCCTCTATAAAAATGAACAATCAAGGCTGGCAACACCAAAACGTTCATCACTTTCTTTTGAAATTACCATATATTTACAACATGACATGGTAATTACATAAGATACACTACATTACCAAAAGTATGTGGGCACCTGCTTGTCGAACATCTCATTCCAAAATCATGGGCATTATTATGGAGTTGGTCCCCCCTTTGCTGCTATAACAGCCTCCACTTCTGGGAAGGCTTTCCACTAGATGTTGGAACATTGCCGCTGGGACTTGCTTCCATTCAGCCACAAGAGCATTAGTGAAGTCGGACATTGATGTTGGGCGATTAGGCCAACTCATCTCAAAGGTATTCGATGGGGTTGAGGTCAGGGCTCTGTGCAGGCCAGTCAAGTTCTTCCACACTGATCTTGACAAACAATTTATGTATGGACCTCACTTTGTGCACGGGGGGCATTGTCATGCTGAAACAGGAAAGGCCTTCCCCAAACGGTTGCCACAAAGTTGGAAGCACAGAATTGTTTAGAATGTTTTTGTATGCTGTAGCATTAACAATTCCCTTAACTGTAAGTAACTAAGGGGTCTGAAATGAAAAACAGCCGCAGACCATTATTCCTCCTCCACCAAACTTTACAGTTGGCACTATGCATTCAGGCAGGTAGCGTTCTTCTGGCATCCACAAACCCAGATTCATCTGTCGGACTGCCAGATGATGAAGCGGGATTCATCACTCCAGAGAACGCTAACCACTGCTCCAGAGTCCAATGGCAGCGAGCTTAACACCACTCCAGCTGATCCTTGGCATTGCGCATGGTGATCTTAGGCTTGTGTGTGGCTGCTTGGCCATTTTTTAAATTTAAATTTGACCCCCTTTTCGTGGTATCCAATTGTTAGTAGTTACCATCTTGTCTCATCGCTACAACTCCCGTACGGGCTCAGGAGAGACAATGGTCAAACGCCATGCGTTCTCTGAAACACAACTCAACCAAGCCGCACTGCTTCTTAACACAGCGCGCATTCAACCCGGAAGCCAGCCGCACCGTGCAACTGGCTACCACGCACTGTGCCCAGCCCGCCACAGGAGTCGCTGGTGCGCAATGAGACAAGGATATCCCATCCGGCCAAACCCTCCCTAACCCAGACGACGCTAGGCCAATTGTGCGTCGCCCCACGGACCTCCCAGAGTCTGGGCACGAACCCAGAGTCTCTGGTGGCACAGCTAGCGCTGCGTTGCAGTGCCCTAGACCACTGCACCACCCGGGAGGCATAAGAATATTTGAAGATAAATACACAACGCAGAGGACGAGAGTACTAAAAACTAAATAGTGTACTAATGGTCAATAGGGAATTGTCAATGTAAATAGGAGTTTGTTTTCAGTTCAACAGCTGTTTAGAATCTGTGGAATGTCAGTCCTGAACTCAGAGCTACGTGTGCTACGTTCTGTACAATGAGTCTGGAGCAGGATACTTGTTATTTGGCCAAGGACTTCTGATTGGTCAACCACAGGCTAGGGTGGGGGGTTATAAATTAGATCCTGTTGCTTTGTTCTGTGGAGAAAAGCTGAGGACAGGGGAGACTGAACATCGACCTCCCAGCATAACATCTATTATTTGTCATTTTCAAATAAATATATTTTTTGCCCCCTGATTTGCTTTGGGGTTTGTGTTATTGAAGAATAACATCAACTGCTAGCATAGCCAACATATTCATGCTTCGCCTATTCCTCTTTGATTTAGAAGATACTATTGCGCAAAGAACTTGCTGATTTAAGCCTCCACCAGTACTGGTATCAGGTTGTATTAGCTAGCTACGTCTGCTCTGACTCAGCTGACTAGCCAGCTAACTAGCGATTAGCATTAGTGGCTAACACGATTTTGCTTAACTTGCTAAGGAAATGCAAACTAGCTGTTTGCAGATGTAAGAAACACAAACTAATATTGTAATTATAGAACGCTTGTGGATTTATATTAAGATCAAAGTGGAAACAACATCATTGTCATCACCATTGTTGCATGTGCTGCATTGACCATGCAGACTGAACGAAAGTGTCTCGTGGTCAAGCAACAACAAATGCGCTCTTCGAGGGACAGGGGGTGGGACTAGGTCTATGTGGAAAGCGGCATGGAGAGAGAGAGAGCGGAGACGGATAGCTCAAGTAGCGGGGTAAACTATGAAAATGGATGTTACACACGTATCACATTTAACAAACCCAACATTCAAATACCTTTATAGAAGGTAAATTAAAACCCAACCGGTCCGGACATAAATAACGTTATATAGTAAAATACGGTATACCGCCCAGCCCTACAGACACGTTGCCGAGACCGATGTTTTTCTTCCAGACAGGCTAAAAACATTCTTTGCACGCTTTGAGGATAACACAGTGCCACCGACATGGCCCTCTACCAAGGACTGTGGGCTCTCCTTCTCTGCGGCCGACGTCAGTAAAACATTAACACGTGTTAACCCTGGCAGGGCTGCCGGCCCAGACAGTGTCCCTACTGTAGCCGCGTCCTCAGAGCATACGCAGACCAGCTGGCTGGTGTGTTTACGGGCATATTCAATCTCTCCCTATCCCAGGCTGCTGTCCCCACATGCTTCAAGATGACCACCATTGTTCCTGTACCCAAGAAGGCAAAGGTAACTGAACTTAATGACTTACCTCTGTCATCATGAAGTGCTTTGAGAGACTAGTCAAGGATCATATCACCTCTACCTTACCTGCCACCCTAGACCCACTTCAATTTGCTTACCGCCCCAATAGATCCACAGACGATGCAATCTCCATCACTCTGCACACTGCCCTATTCTATCTGGACAAGAAGAATACCTATGGAAGAATGCTGTTTATTGACTATAGCTCAACATTCAACACCATAGTGCCCTCCAAGCTCAGGGTCTGAACCCCGCTCTGTGCAACTGGGTCCTGGACTTCCTGACGGGCCGCCCCCAGGTGGTGAAGGTAGGAAACATCACATCACCTCCGCTGATCCTCAACACTGGGGCCCCACAAGGGTGTGTGCTCAGCCCCCTCTTGTACTCCCTGTTCACCTATGACTACATAGCCAAGCACGCCTCCAACTCAATCATCAAGTTTGCAGAAGACACAACAGTAGTAGGCTTGATTACGATGATGAGACAGCCTACAGGGAGGAGGTGTGGGCTCTGGGATTGTGGTGCCTGGAAAACAACCTCTCACTCAACGTCACCAAAACAAAGGAGATGATCGTGGAGATGATTGAAACAGCAGAGTGCATCCCCCTATCTACATCGACGGGACAGCAGTGGAGAAGGTGGAAAGCTTCAAGTTCCTTGGCGTACACATCATTGACAAACTGAAATGGTCCACCCACACAGACAGTGTGGTGAAGAAGGCGCAGCAGAACCTCTACAACCTCAGGAGGCTAAAGAAATTTGACTTGTCACCTAAAACACTCACAAACTTTTACAGATGCACAATTGAAAGTATACTGTCGGACTGTATCACCGCCTGGTACGGCAACTGCACCGCCCGCAACCGCAAGGCTCTCCAGAGGGTGGTGTGGACTGCCCAATGCATTACCGGGGGCAAACTACCTGCCCTCCAGGACACCTACAGCACCCGATGTCACAGGAAGGCCAAAAAGATCATCAAGGACATCAACCACCCGAGCCACTGCCTGTTCACCCCATTGTCATCCAGAAGGTGAAGTCGGTACAGCTGCATCAAAGCTGGGACCGAGAGACAGAAAAACAGCTTCTATCTCAAGGCCATGAGACTGTTAAACAGCCATCACTAGCACGTTAGAGGTTGCTGCCTATAGTCATAGACTAGAAATCACTGGCCACTTTAAGGAATGGAACACCAGTCACTTTAATAATGTTTACATATCTGGCATTACACATCTCATATGCATATACTGTATTCTATACTATTCTACGTAATCTTAGTCACTTAATAATGTTTACATATCTTGCATTACTCATCTCATATGTATATACTGTTTTCTATACTATCCTACTGTATCTTAGTCCGTTCCGCTCTGACATCACTTGTCCATGTGTATATAGTCTAAATTCATTCCTACATAGATGTGTGTGTATTGTGTATATGTTGTGGAATTTGTTTGATATTACTGCACTGTCAGAGCTAGAAGCAGAAGCATTTGATTTGATTTGAGTCAGTGTAGTTCAGGTGAGTCAGTGTAGTTCAGGTGAGTCCGTGTAGTTCAGGTGAGTCAGTGCAGTACAGGAGTCAGTGTAGTTCAGGTGAGTCAGTGCAGTACAGGAGTCAGTGTAGTTCAGGTGAGTCAGTGTAGTTCAGGTGAGTCAGTGCAGTACAGGAGTCAGTGTAGTTCAGTTGAGTCAGTGCAGTACAGGAGTCAGTGTAGTTCAGGTTAGTAAGTGTAGTTCAGGAGTCAGTGTAGTTCAGGTTAGTAAGTGCAGTACAGGAGTCTGTGTAGTTCAGGTTAGTAAGTGTAGTTCAGGTGAGTCAGTGTAGTTCAGGTGAGTCAGTGTAGTTCAGGTGAGTCAGTGGAATTCAGGTGAGTCAGAGCAGTACAGGAGTGCGTGCAGTACATGGGTCAGTGTAGTTCAGGTGAGTCAGTGTAGTTCAGGTGACTCAGAGCAGTACAGGAGTCAGTGTATGTCAGTGGTGTGATCAGAGGGGCTCTTGGTGAGACAGATTACAGCAGTGACGTTGCTAGGCTTCTACTAATGCTACACAGCTGTTTCCTGGCTTTGAAGGGGATTGAAACTCTCCTCTGTGCCTGGGCTGTAGACTCTCTCACTCTTACTCTTGATCTCACTCTCTTTCTCTCGCTCTCTTTCTCTTTCTCTCTTTATTTATCTCTTTGCCTCTCTTTCTTGTTTTTTTCATCCATCACCTCACCACAGCTCAGAGTCCGTCATTGTGATGCCTCCTTCTTGAAGCGCTCTCATCAGTCAACACACGCACGCACGCACACAGTTTAAACACTCACATTCACGCTCTCAGCCAAATCACATTTCCTGAGTTGGCTTTTCTTTTTGCACTTCCACTCTAATTTAGGGGAGAGTGGGGTAAGTTGAGCTATAGTTTACATTCAGCGTCACTCCGTCAAGGGAAACATATTATTCTTTCTAACAAAGATATCTACATATATTTCAGGATTTTTGTATCCCTGGAAATAATCAGAATTCATGTAAACATGACAGTTTTGAAAACATGTCCCCCCAAAACGTGGTCTCTTGGCACAATTTACCCTGGGTATGGGGTAGTTGAGCCACAGGACAGGTAAGTTAAGCTGCCTACAAATGTCTGTACTGTCTCTATTTCCCAAACAGAAAACAACACAATCACAATAACTTTTTTTGTCTTTTAATAATTTTACGCGTCTTTTAAGACAGGCTAGACACCTAACAAACACGTGTAACATGGGCAAGGCCCTGTCGTTAACGCATATCCCAGCGATAATGTCTTGCATTGCGCCGGGGAAGAAAGCACTTCCATTTGCTCAACTAGACATTGGCTCAATCATTGGCTCAACTTACCCCAAGGAGACCCCAAAATACTGTTTTGGTCCTTTTTGGATTTTTATGGCCTTTTTCATTATCCGTATTAAGATAAATGCTGTGCAGGTATCATGTCCATAATGTAATGAAACAGGTGTTAAGGTTTTAAAGAGGGGTGGATTGTATTTAAATTTCCATAAGTGTTCTTATGTTGTTGGTTTCTAGTGTAGTCATCCGATCACTGTCTCTGACGTAAATGGATGTGTAATGCCTGTTTGATCAGTCTAGTGACTGTGTGATGTGACTGATATTTCTTACACATGTTTGTTGGCTCAGTGATTTTTTCAACTGAAATTGTGTGCATTCCAAGTCTCCAATTTGAATCTGATGTGCTTGTTTAATCTGATGTCCTCAAAGCCTGCATCGTCATCAAGTTGGCCACATTTATTTGCCAAATGTCTGTATGCTTAATTTAACAACTTGTAAACCCTCACTGGCTTATTTTTTAAAGCCTCAAATGAATGTCACAAATGAAAGAAACAACTGTATTTTTTAAAATACTTTTATTGTTTCTCACATATACATTTTAAAATAAGTGTTGACAATCAACAACAAAAGAAGACATCCTTTGACACAGGCCAAAAAAAACTGAAATTATATCCACCCAACCCCTTCTAGGATCCAAGCAGAATAGCTTCTCATTGGGCACAGATGTAATTTCAACATCTAGTTTGGATTTCCACTTTGATTGTGACGTCACCTGTAGTGAATTCAACGTAATAATAAAAAAAATAAAAAAATGTCACCATGTCATTGAATTTAGGTCCCCCCCCCCCCCAAAAAAAACGAATATAATTCCCTTACGTTGATGACTTTTTGCAAATCCAATCAATTTTCCACGTTGATTCAACATCATATATTTTTTAAAATCTATCTGATGATGTGGAAACAACGTTGATGCAACCAGTTTCTGCCCGGTGGGTTGATACACAACTAAAGCATCAAACCATCAAGTCCTTCAGAAATACATAAAACATTTCTACAATATTTTACGTTTGCCTTTTCACAGCCAATAACCACAAAATAAAGCTTATATACATTAATGCTTGCAGAATATCTATTGGTTGTTCTGCTTGGAAACAATAGAAAATAAAGGGATTGGCACGTTCTCCATACCCAGAGTCTCTGACCAATGACAGAGCCGGGTTAAAATGACATCACAGTAGATGCCACGCCCTGCTCTCACAGCAGAAACGGTTCGTCTTTGAGAGTTCAAAGAAAGGAAAGGATGACAAGCATGTGGGTGTGACATCAGATCTGACCAAAACTCGCTTGACAACAAACAGAAACATAATTCATTAAAAATAGATCAGGCTCAATAGAAAACAGTCCATGGGAGACTAGATAGTGGGTTGTTTACGTTAGCAGAAGCTAGGTAGTTTACAGTGTCCTATAGCAGTGAAACTAGCATAGCCTTGACTGAGTGAGTTAAGGCGTGTGTTTGTCTTACCATGTTCTGAAACTAGCACACAGTCATCATCAAACACAAGTTTCTCTCCATAATACTTGTAGTATTCACCAGTATCAAATGACACCCTATTCCCACATAGCACACTTCTTTGTCACTACATAGGGAATATGGTGCCATTTGGAACAATAAAATACAGGTTAAAATAGTAAGGTTAAGTACTCTATGGCTTAGTCCGGTGTCTTTGTTCAGCTGCTCGCGAACACAAACGAACCACATGAAGCCAAACAAACCATTTGAAGCCTGAACTCTGAACCCTGTTTTAGAGGAGAGGGTCAAAGTAAGGCACCTTAAAGAAGATCCCTGTGGCTTTGGTTAAATACGTACTCCAGTTTTGTTGGTTGAATATGCACGCACACGCAAACACATACTTTAAACTCAAAGCGTATCATCCATTCACAACACCTCTGACGAAGCCTGTCTTGTATGGCCGCTGCTGTTGCACAAGGAAATGAACTGAAACTGCATTCCCCACTGCCAACCACTGGAGGGAGACAACTACACAGTAATGTGATTCTGGATGACGAGAAAGAAATGGATGGACAGCATGTTTTATGATAGTGACTTTTGAAATCATATTTTAATAGCAGTCTAGCCTGAGTTGAAAACTGAACCAAACCGAACCAAGTAGCAGTAGAGTGTGCTGGGAGCTGAAAGTGCTATTTTCCCAGAGAGGATCCAAAGACAGGGTCAATCTAAAATAACCCCATATACCCTTGATAGTGCACTACTTTTGATAAGAGTAGTGAAACACAGTGCACTATATAGGCAATCAAGTGTATTTAAGATGCAACTGTTTAAGCCCCAAGAGCTAAGTGTGCCAGTCTTTCACCACATAAATATCTGTCCCAAAAGTAGGGCACTACATAGGGAATAGGGTGTAATTCGAGCCAGGACCAGCCAAGTATTTCATGCTGTCTGTCCCATGGTGGTTTCATCAGGCTCTTGTGAGGCGGCTCTCTGCTCAGACCACACTACCATGCTACTTCACAACGGACCAGCAACACATTACCGGGAGGCAGGAGGGACAAAAAGCAGTTGGAAAATGAAACGCACTCCTACTACTGCACCGCACACCACAGCACAACTGAAATGTTAGAAATCACAGAGTTGTGCTTTGGAATAGCATTTTGCTTAGCCAACGCTAATTAGTTCCCTTCGTATTTGGAGATTGCAATTAGCTACAGTATGTGTCCACTTCAATGTGCCTTTCATGTTTAAATGAATGTACTGTTTCACTGGAGCTTTATGACCCATTTAAGTAATGAATTAGGACTAGCTTCAATACAAGCTGTCATAAAACAGTACACTAGCCTACTGTCGCTCAGATAATTCACTGCTGTGGCTTCTAAATTGTAAAGATCAACTGTACTTAATATATACTGCTGTTTTTTCCCCCACTTGTTGCTAATAGAGTTAGAATACTGTTCTAATGCTGTTCCCACTAAGCCCCAGTGTTCTCTTTTAAGAGCCATGTCTGGAGCTGAGTTCCAGAGGGGGCAGAGTGAGGGCTGGTTCTAGCCCCAGGGGGGGGAGCATGGTGGTGGGCGAGCTGCCCGTGAGGCCTGGCTCTCTGAGCAAAGCTCTGGTTTTCCCCCGTAGAGAGAGATATTACAGCAGTCAGTTCAGCTGGACTCTGCTCTGTAAACCTCCCAGGTATGGAGCGAACACAGACCGCTCTGGGTCTGCTGCCAAATACACACACACACACACACACACACACACACACACACACACACACACACACACACACACACACACACACACACACACACACACACACACACACACACACACCTCTGTTCTACTCCGCCTTACTGGGCTTATCAGAGCTCAATATTACCTAATACTTCCATCTGGAGAGAGAACAAGGAGAGCTAAGTTACAGTTTTATAAGTTGGCTGTGTGTGTGTGTGTGTGATTCAGGGAACAGGTTTCTCTCTACATACTTTAGTTCTGTGCTCTCTCCTCTTTTATTCCTGGTACAGTAGAAGTAGTTCATGTGTCAGCAAACCTTTGGTTCCCACATCACCACACACTACCGTAGGGACTAAGCAAGGACGGACAGAAATCAGAGGTACGACAAACAACAGCAGACACTTGCCTGAGACAAAAGAAACGGATATAGAACACAGACAACATCACAGGGAAAAAAATAAAAGATGTGAGAAAGTGACACGTTTTTTTGAGCTGCTAAAGTGCGGTTGGTTGGGATAGATTGTCAGGAGGGCTGTAGAGTCACATTAGGGGCCCAAGAGGAACCACAGAGGGGTCTGAAGAGGCTGGAGAGTCTCAGTGGGCAATTCTCAAATGTCCCCCTATTCGCTATGTAGTGCACTACTTATGACCAGAGGCCCCCCCCCATGCTAAATTTGCCATGGGGCATCGTAATGATTCTCTGTTTGAAATCAGTTTGAAGTAACATCCGATAACTAGGCATGGGAAAGATGTCTGCACAGAAGGAGAGCACTATATGGGGAGTTGGGGTGTCATTTGTCAGCCGGTATGTCAGTCCCCTGGTCTCTTCTGAGGGCTCCAAGCTGCAGACTCCGAGGTCTACAGACTCTTGAGGTCTACAGTCCATTGTGTGTGGAGCTGGGTAGAATCATCGTGGGATGGGCTTAATACCAGCGCCAGGCTACATTCGCTGTCTCCCCCAGCCCAATGAGAGGGAGGGATGGAGGGATAAAGGGAGAGAGAGGGAGGGATGGAGGGGTCACGGAGGAGGGGCCGGCCGCAGGCTCTTACACTTCATGTCGTCCAGACCCTTCCAGTATTTGTAGTTCTCTGACAGGTGCTCCATGAGGCCAGGTAGACTGGCGAAGGCTGGGGGGGCAGAGGAGAGTTTGAGGTTAACGCACACAAACACATGAGCCAGCGGAAATGACAGCTGGGTCTCAGGCAGCGTGTGTGTCTGTTGTTTACTTCCTAGTTCCCGACTCATTTGTTACCCTTCTGCATGAGCCTGACCTGGCAACCACCCGGCAATAGCCCAGGCCTGACCCTGATTCATTAAAACCTGCTGTGTGAGTGCATATGTGCGATATGATTGTGTGTGTGTGTGTGTCACAAAACTGAAACACAAAGGCTGCGTTTAGACAGGCAGTCCAATTCTGATATTTTTCCCACTAATTGGTGAATGTGTGTGCTTTGGTTTGCACTTTATGTGTACTTGTGTGTGTGTCTGTGCTAGTGAGTGTGTGTACAGTAGGTCCTGCTTCACTGCGTCTTGACTTAACCCCTCCGGCCTCCGGATACCCCCCCCCCCCCCCCCCCCCCAGTCCCAGTGGCCTCTAGGAACTTTTCCGTGACATCAGCAGTTTTATTGAATTTAAACACGTGTTCTCTTCTCTGGTGGAGGGGTAACCTCCAGCAACACCCCAACGTCAGAGGGAACGGTGAAATGGGGAATAACTGTATACTATCCTCTTTTGACCCCTCCCCTTCTTCCTCCCTCTCTCCTTCCTCTGGGCTACTGTGCTCCACTGTGACGTGAGAAGGAAGACTCTACCTCTTTTACAGGGATGGAGGGAATAGAAGAGAGGAGGAGAGGAGAGGAGGGAAGGCATGGGAAAGTTCTATTTCATATTTCCTCCCCCCTCCCTGTGGGTCCTCTGTTTGTGTGTGTGTGTGTGTGTGTGTGTGTGTGTGTGTGTGTGTGTGTGTGTGTGTGTGTTCTTACCATCCCAAGCGTCAAACATGTCTGTGATGAAGTAGTCTATGAAGGAGATCTGAGACTTGGGGATACTACAGGTGTTCCTGTCAAAGACAGGCATGACCACCGGTAGACCCTGTCTCTTCTCCTCATCAGTCTGAAATATAAGGATAGATTCACACACAGGTTAACACCCACACATATACTGCAGTATACAAGAGATATATGTACACAGTCGCAGCGCATACGGACGTATTTCTCCAAATACTTGTGGATACATTTGCATGTTTGCTAAAAATGGATGTAATACCTGACAATGTTCCAGAAAGGCATGGCATGACATCTAGTCTACAGCGTGGCCAATGTGTTTCCTAATTTGGCTCCTTAAATTAATAAACTTTACATATTGATTGACGGAGATTGTGATATACTGTGATATAATTTAAATTGTGATGGTGAGTAAAAAATGTCAAACTAAGGATTTGACAAAAATGTTACATTCTGTCATGAAGAGCACACGTTCAACTCCATTAAAAACAAAACAAAAAAACAAGTTTTCCCATCTCAAAAAAGTAAGTGCCTCTCTTCTGCTTAATTAAATAATGAAACAAATCTAGTGCCCACGGTCGGGCACTGAGCTGCTTTTATTATTACTGTTCTTATTTAAACAAAAACGATACATCCTACAACGCTCCGGAATATGTCCAAGTGTAGGTCTAGGACCTGTGCTTCCAATGAGTGGTATTATATGGCTCTAGAGTGGATGGTTAGCGGTGTTATGTTGCGTAAAAGTGAATTTGCCACATCTGGGAAAAATCCACTTGAACGGTCCTCCAACTGGTAATTACTAGTTAAATCAGCCATGAATCCCCTTGTGACAGGGAATGGAAGCTTGTTGTGTGCAACAGGGAGGGGCAATTTAATGTAAGATTCACACACATTTTTCGGTTGGTAAAGCATTCCTAGCTTGTCTATCTAGGGGTAACAGGATGGATGTGTTATGCTCGACCCGCTCAGTTTTTCAACACCAAAAAATCTGAAAATGGCCAAAAAGAGCACAACCACCTTTCTTTACACAATGATTGGACTGTTAGATGCTCAATGTTTCTTTATAAATAAATAGAGTTCAATTCACGTAACAGAGTGAACCTTAAAATGAGGGACAGACATAAATGATTCACTAATCACATGAAATAGATAATCATCTTCGTAAATGACTTGGTCAAAGCAACAAAATAACTAGGTCTTTACAATGGTGGCGAACACTTGGGAGTCTTTTTTTGGGGGGGGGGGGGGGGGATTAGTGTGTTAAAATCTTCCCTAGAAGTCACAAAGTCAAGTCAAGTTAATGAATTCTCGACGTGGTCTACGTTAAAGGGCACTTCATTTCATATGACATATTGCGCTCAATTTCCACTTAACACCCTCATTTTGTGGAATGACCCAATACATATTAAGTTCTGCTCATTGGACATTGGTTGGAGCGCTCTCCTAAAGTTTGTTTGTTGATCTGTCATATGGACAATGAAAGACGTGGAGTCACTTACATGATGGATCATGTATCATGTTTGTTGTCATTTCCGTAGTCATTTAAATGCACGTTAGTGATTTTAGTATGCTTTTGGTATGCGTTAAGTACAATACATATATTTTGACAAAATATATTGTAGCGGCCGCAGCCTATTAGAACAGGGTTTGTTAAACTATAGTTTGGGGACCCAAAGTGAGCCCTGAGCATGTGAACAGTGGATCGGGAGTTATGAGTAAAACATTTATAATGACGCACTATTTCTTCTTAGTTTGGGTCATTTGAGGACAATACATTTCACATTTGGGTCTTGAGCTATTTGCCATACATTTAAATCAAAAAATATATCTCTTACAAATACATTTAAATGTATGTTGGAATATATTTAACAAAACATTTCCAATGACATTAAAAAATATATCAATAAATACTTGTAAAAATAATGTATTTAAAAAAAAATACATTCATTAGATTTTCCAAAGCATTTAACATATATTGTGAAAAACATTTTACATACGATTATATATACATTTTAAATACATTCTGTAATACATGTTGAATGTATTTAAAAAAAACTATATAAAATACATTATTTGGCCAATTTTTATTTTTTTAATCTAAAATATATTACAAAAAAATATATAATGTACGGGACAACACAAATGAATTTCCCACACTGTACTGTATACAACCAGACAGACAAACAGTGATAGAGGCAGAAAGAGAAAGGGAGAAAAGGTCGGGAACAGATCTATTGGTGCACACAGATAGCTAAGTAGACAGTTGTTAAGGTCAGGATTGCCAGCTGCAGACACTGTCCTACAGCAGGAGAAAGGTCAAAGCTGCTAATTTTTTTATATATTTTTTTATTTCACCTTTATTTAACCAGGTAGGTTAGTTGAGAACAAGTTCTCATTTACAACTGCGACCTGGCCAAGATAAAGCAAAGCAGTGTGAACAGACAACAACACAGAGTTACACATGGAGTAAACAATTAACAAGTCAATAACACAGTAGAAAAAAATAAAATAAAAAGAGTCTATATACGTTGTGTGCAAAAGGCATGAGGAGGTAGGCGAATAATTACAATTTTGCAGATTAACACTGGAGTGATAAATGATCAGATGGTCATGTACAGGTAGAGGTACTGGTGTGCAAAAGAGCAGAAAAGTAAGTAAATATAAACAGTATGGGGATGAGGTAGGTAAATTGGGTGGGCTATTTACCGATAGACTATGTACAGCTGCAGGGATCGATTAGCTGCTCAGATAGCAGATGTTTGAAGTTGGTGAGGGAGATAAAAGTCTCCAACTTCAGCGATTTTTGCAATTCGTTCCAGTCACAGGCAGCAGAGAACTGGAATGAAAGGAGGCCAAATGAGGTGTTGGCTTTACGGATGATCAGTGAGATACACCTGCTGGAGCAAGGTGCTACGGGTGGGTGTTGCCATCGTGACCAGTGAACTGAGATAAGGCGGAGCTTTACCTAGCATGGACTTGTAGATGACCTGGAGCCAGTGGGTCTGGCGACGAATAAGTAGCGAGGGCCAGCCGACTAGAGCATACAGGTCGCAGTGGTGGGTGGTATAAGGTGCTTTAGTAACAAAACGGATGGCACTGTGATAAACTGCATCCAGTTTGCTGAGTAGAGTATTGGAAGCTATTTTGTAGATGACATCGCCGAAGTCGAGGATCGGTAGGATAGTCAGTTTTACTAGGGTAAGTTTGGCGGCGTGAGTGAAGGAGGCTTTGTTGCGGAATAGAAAGCCAACTCTAGATTTGATTTTAGATTGGAGATGTTTGATATAAGTCTGGAAGGAGAGTTTACAGTCTAGCCAGACACCTAGGTACTTATAGATGTCCACATATTCTAGGTCGGAACCATCCAGGGTGATGATGCTAGTCGGGCGTGCGGGTGCAGGCAGTGAACGGTTGAACCAGGCAAGGCAGTCATTAGAAAAACCGAGGCTACTGAGTCTGCCGATAAGAATATGGTGATTGACAGAGTCGAAAGCCTTGGCCAGGTCGATGAAGACGGCTGCACAGTACTGTCTTTTATCGATGGCGGTTATGATATCATTTAGTACCTTGAGCGTGGCTGAGGTGCACCCGTGACCGGCTCGGAAACCAGATTGCACAGCGGAGAAAGTACGGTGGGATTCGAGATGGTCAGTGACCTGTTTGTTGACTTGGCTTGCGAAGACCTTAGATAGAAAGGGCAGGATGGATATAGGTCTGTAACAGTTTGGGTCCAGGGTGTCTCCCCCTTTGAAGAGGGGGATGACTGCGGCAGCTTTCCAATCCTTGGGGATCTCAGACGATATGAAAGAGAGGTTGAACAGACTGGTAATAGGGGTTGCGACAATGGCGGCGGATAGTTTCAGAAATAGAGGGTCCAGATTGACAAGCCCAGCTGATTTGTACGGGTCCAGGTTTTTGCAGCTCTTTCAGAACATCTGCTATCTGGATTTGGGTAAAGGAGAAGCTGGAGAGGCTTGGGCGAGTAGCTGCGGGGAAGGGGGGGGGGGGGAGCTGTTGGCCGAGGTTGGAGTAGCCAGGAGGAAGGCATGGCCAGTCATTGAGAAATGCTTGTTGAAGTTTTCGATAATCATGGATTTATCGGTGGTGACCGTGTTACCTAGCCTCAGTGCAGTGGGCAGCTGGGAGGAGATGCTCTTGTTCTCCATGGACTTTACAGTGTCCCAGAACTTTTTGGAGTTAGAGCTACAGGATGCAAATTTCTGCCTGAAGAAGCTGGCCTTTGCTTTCCTGACTGACTGCGTGTATTGGTTCCTGACTTCCCTGAACAGTTGCATATCGCGGGGACTATTCAATGCTATTGCAGTCCGCCATAGGATGCTTTTATGCTGGTCGAGGGCAGTCAGGTCTGGAGTGAACCAAGGGCTATATCTGTTCTTAGTTCTGCATTTTTTGAACGGAGCATGCTTATCTAAAATGGTGAGGAAGTTACTTTTAAAGAATGACCAGGCATCCTCAACTGACGGGATGAGGTCAATATCCTTCCAGGATACCCGGGCCAGGTCGATTAGAAAGGCCTGCTCGCAGAAGTGTTTTAGGGAGCGTTTGACAGTGATGAGGGGTGGTCGTTTGACTGCGGACCCGTAGAGGATACAGGCAATGAGGCAGTGATCGCTGAGATCCTGGTTGAAGACAGCAGAGGTGTATTTGGAGGGCCAGTTGGTCAGGATGACGTCTATGAGGGTGCCCTTGTTTACAGATTTAGGGTTGTACCTGGTGGGTTCCTTGATGATTTGTGTGAGATTGAGGGCATCTAGCTTAGATTGTAGGACTGCCGGGGTGTTAAGCATATCCCAGTTTAGGTCACCTAACAGAACAAACTCTGAAGCTAGATGGGGGGCAATCAATTCACAAATGGTGTCCAGGGCACAGCTGGGAGCTGAGGGGGGTCAGTAGCAGGCGGCAACAGTGAGATACTTATTTCTGGAGAGAGTAATTTTAAAAATTAGTAGTTCAAACTGTTTGGGTATGGACCTGGAAAGTATGACATTACTTTGCAGGCTATCTCTGCAGTAGACTGCAACTCCTCCCCTTTTGGCATTTCTATCTTGACGGAAAATGTTATAGTTGGGTATGGAAATCTCCAAATTTTGGTGGCCTTCCTAAGCCAGGATTCAGACACGGCAAGGACATCAGGGTTAGCAGAGTGTGCTAAAGCAGTGAGTAAAACAAACTTTGGGAGGAGGCTTCTGATGTTGACATGCATGAAACCAAGGCTTGACATACTCTCCCGGGCTAAAACCACTCTGAACACAGCTGATTTTAGCTGAAGTTTTGGTTAGGAGTACTACGACCTGCCTCCAAAACCATTTTGAATAGAAAATCTTTTTGTACACTTTTTTATACACACACTGCCCACTCACCTGTGCGAAGTACTCCTCTGATATGCGTCCGGCCCATTCTATGCAGAGCTCCAGGGGTCTGCAGGGGTTGGCCACGTCAGCACACTTTATCATCATCCTCTTGATCAGCAGCCGGTTCTCTGGGCTGTTCCTGATACTGGCTGGCCCCTCGCTATCACTGCCTTCACTCTTGTTACAGAGAAATGCACACAGACAAGGTCAGAAATGCACACAGACAAGGTCAGAAACGCACACAGACAGGGTCAGAGACACAAACACACACATATGGACGCTTATCTTTCATTTGACACTACATTTGATATGCTCCTATGAACTTCACACGGTGGTGCACATGGGTCCATTTACGTGGAACTGGCTGTGTGTGTGAATGTCCACTGATTGTACAAAACATTAGGAACAGCTGCTCTTTCCATGACATAGACTGATCAGGTGAATCCGGGTGAAAGCTATGATCCCCAATCGATGTCACCTGTTAAATCCACTTCAATTAGTGTAGATGAAGGAGCGGAGACAGGCTAAACAAGGATTTTTAAGCCTTTAGACAAGTGAGCCATAGATGGTGTATGTGTGCCATTCAGAGGGTAAATGGGCAAGACTAAAGACTGAAGTGCCTTTGACCGGGGTATGGTAGTAGGTGCCAGGCACACCGGTTTGAGTGTGTCAAGAACTGCAAAGCTGCTGGGTATTTCACGCTCAACAGTTTGCCGTGTGCGTCAAGGATGGTCCACCACCCAAAGGACATCCAGCCAACTTGACACAACAGTGGGAAGCATTGGAGTCAACATGGGCCAGCATCCCCGTGGAGCGCTTTCGACACCTTGTAGAGTCCATGCCCCGACGAATTGAGGATGTTCTGAGGGCAAAAGGGGGGAGGAGGGCCTTCTTGATGTTTTGTACACCTAGTGTATATAGTTATACATAACAATAGCCTGAGCCTTGAAGTTGCTCAACTTGCTTTATGATATAATATTTTAAGTAAGTGGTAGAGCTGAGATAGAATCAGGCTAGACACGCTGCTTGCCCACAAGGGCCATGGTTACTAATATCAGATAGGGCTTCAAATTGGAGTCACATGCTCTGAATACAACTATTTTCCACTAGAACAGTTCATTGATAAATGTAAAAATACTTAGCCTGTTATTCCCATTCTCTCCTTAATGATTATGATATATACACTACCGTTCAAAAGTTTGGGGTCACTTAGAAATGTCCTTGTTTTTGAAAGAAAATCAAAAAAAATTTGTCCATTAAAATAACATCAGATTGATCAGAAATACAGTGTAGACATTGTTAATGTTGTAAATGACTATGTAGCTGGAAACGGCAGATTTTCTATGGAATATCTACATAGGCCCATTATCATTAACCATCACACCTGTGTTCCATTGACATGTTGTGTTAGCTTAACCAAGTTTATCATTTTAAAGGCTAATTGATCATTAGAAAACCCTTTTGCAATTATGTTAGCACAGCTGAAAACTGTTGTTCTGATTAAAGAAGCAATAAAACTGGCCTTCTTTAGACTAGTTGAGTATCTGGAACATTAGCATTTGTGGGTTCGATTACAGGCTCAAAATGGCCAGAAACAAAGAACTTTCTTCTGAAACTCGTCAGTCTATTCTTGTTCTGATAAATGAAGGCTATTCCATGTGAGAAATTGCCAAGAAAGTGAAGATCTTGTACAACGCTGTGTACTCCCTTCACAGAACAGCGCAAACTGGCTCTAACCAGAATAGAAAGAGGAGTGGGAGGCCCGGTGCACAACTGAGCAAGAGGACAAAAACATTAAAGTGCCTAGTTTGAGAAACAGACGCCTCACAAGTCCTCAACTGGTAGCTTCATTAAATAAAACACCCGTCTCAACGTCAGCAGTGAAGAGGCGACTCCAGGATGCTGGCCTTCTAGGCAGAGTTACAAAGAAAAGGCCATATCTCAGACTGGCCAATAAAAAGAAAAGATTAAGATGGGCAAAAGAACACAGACACTGGACAGAGGAAGATTGGAAAAAAAGTTTGAGGTGTTCGGATCACAAAGAAGAACATTTGTGAGACGCAGACAAAATGAAAGGAGTGCTTGACCCCATCTGTCAAGCATGGTGGAGGCAATGTGATGGTCTGGGGGTGCTTTGGTGGTGGTAAAGTGAGGGATTTGTACAGGGTAAAAGGGATCTTGAAGAAGGAAGGCTATCACTCCATTTTGCAACGCCATGCCATACCCTGTGGACAGTGCTTAACTTGAGCCAATTTCCTCCTACAACAGGACAATGACCCAAAGCAGAGCTCCAAACTATGCAATAACTATTTAGGGAAGAAGCAGTCAGCTGGTATTCTGTCTATAATGGAGTGGCCAGCACAGTCACCGGATCTCAACCCTATTGAGCTGTAGTGGGAGCAGCTTGACCGTATGGTACGTAAGAAGTGCCCATCAAGCCAATCCAACTTGTGGAAGGTGCTTCAGGAAGCATGGGGTGAAATCTCTTCAGATTACCAAATAAACAACTAGAATGCCAAAGGTCTGCAAAGATGTAATTGATGCAAATGGAGGATTCTTTGAAAAAAAGCGAAGCTTGAAGGACACAATTATTATTTCAATTAAAAATCATTATCTATACGTCTTGACTATATTTCTTATTCATTTTGCAACTGTTTTCATGTATGTTTTCATGGAAAATAAGGACATTTCTAAGTGACACCAAACTTTTGAATGGTAGTGTATATATATATATATAATTATATACATACATACAGTGGGGCAAAAAAATATTTAGTCAGCCACCAATTGTGCAAGTTCTCCCACTTAAAAAAGATGAGAGAGGCCTGTAATTTTCATCATAGGTACAATTCAACTATGACAGACAAAATGAGAGAAAAAATGTCCAGAAAATCACATTGTAGGATTTTTTATGAATTTATTTGCAAATTATGGTGGAAAATAAGTATTTGGTCACCTACAAACAAGCAAGATTTCTGGCTCTCACAGACCTGTAACTTCTTCTTTAAGAGGCTCCTCTGTCCTCTACTCGTTACCTGTATTAATGGCACCTGTTTGAACTTGTTATCAGTATAAAAGACACCTGTCCACAACCTCAAACAGTCACACTCCAAACTCCACTATGGCCAAGACCAAAGAGCTGTCAAAGGACACCAGAAACAAAATTGTAGACCTGCACCAGGCTGGGAAGACTGAATCTGCAATAGGTAAGCAGCTTGGTTTGAAGAAATCAACTGTGGGAGCAATTATTAGGAAATGGAAGACATTCAAGACCACTGATAATCTCCCTCGATCTGGGGCTCCACGCAAGATCTCACCCCGTGGGGTCAAAATGATCACAAGAACAGTGAGCAAAAATCCCAGAACCACACGGGGGGACCTAGTGAATGGCCTGCAGAGAGCTGGGACCAAAGTAACAAAGCCTACCATCAGTAACACACTACGCCGCCAGGGACTCAAATCCTGCAGTGCCAGACATGTCCCCCTGCTTAAGCCAGTACATGTCCAGGCCCGTCTGAAGTTTGCTAGAGAGCATTTGGATGATCCAGAAGAAGATTGGGAGAATGTCATGGTCAGATGAAACCAAAATAGAACTTTTTGGTAAAAACTCAACTTGTCGTGTTTGGAGGAAAGGGACCAGGACGACTGATTCGTGTAAAGGAAAGAATGAATGGGGCCATGTATTGTGCGATTTTGAGTGAAAACCTCCTTCTATCAGCAAGGGCATTGAAGATGAAATGTGGCTGGGTCTTTCAGCATGACAATGATCCCAAACACACCGCCTGTGTAACGAAGGAGTGGATTCGTAAGAATAATTTCAAAGTCCTGGAGTGGCCTAGCCAGTCTCCAGATCTCAACCCCATAGAAAATCTTTGGAGGGAGTTGAAAGTCTGTGTTGCCCAGCAACAGCCCCAAAACATCACTGCTTCTCTCATTTTGTCTGTCATAGTTGAAGTGTACATATGATGAAAATTACAGGCCTCTCTCATCTTTTTAAGTGGGACAACTTGCACAATTGGTGGCTGACTAAATACTTTTTTTGCCCAACTGGACATACATACATACATACAATTTCCATATATATATATATATATATATATTATCTATACGTCAAACTCAGCAAAAAAAGAAACACCCCTTTTCAGTACCTTGTCTTTCAAAGATCATTTGTAAAAATCTAAATAACTTCACAGATCTTCATTGGAAAGTGTTTAAACACTGTTTCCCATGCTTGTTCAATGAACCATAAACAATTAATGAACATGCACCCGTGGAACGGTTGTTAATACACAAACTTTTTACAGACGGTAGGCAATTAAGGTCACATTTATGAAAAGTTAGAACACTAAAGAGGCCTTTCTAATGACTCTGAAAAACACCAAAAGAAAGATGCCCAGGGTCTCTACTCATCTGCGTGAACGTGCCTTAGGCATGCTGCAAGGAGGCATGAGGACTGCAGATGTGGCCAGGGAAATAAATTGCAATGTCCGTGCTGTGAGACACCTAAGACAGTGCTACAGGGAGACAGGACGGACAGCTGATCGTCCTTGCAGTGGCAGACCATGTGTAACAACACCTGCACAGGATCGGTACATCCGAACATCACATCTGCAGGACGGTACAGCATGGCAACAACAACTGCCTGAGTTACACCAGGAATGCACAATCCTTCCATTAGCGCTCAGTCTATCCACAATAGGCTGAGAGAGGCTGGACTGAGGGCTTGTAGGCCTGTTGTAAGGTAGGTCCTCCCCAGAGATCACCGGCAACAACGTCGCCTATGAGCATAAACCCACCGTCGCTGGACCAGACAGGACTGGCAAAAAGTGCTCTTCACTGACGATTCGCGGTTTGGTCTCACCAGGCGTGATGGTTGGATTCGCATTTATCGTCGAAGGAATGAGCGTTACACCGAGGCCTGTACTCTGGAGCGGGATCGATTTGGAGGTGGAGAGTCCGTCATGGTCTGGGGCGGTGTGTCACAACATCATCGGACTGAGCTTGTTGTCATTGCAGGCAATCTCAAAGCTGTGCGTTACAGGGAAGACATCCTCCTCCCTCATGTGGTACCCTTCCTGCAGGTTCATCCTGACATGACCCTCCAGCATTACAATGCCACCAGCCATACTGCTCGTTCTGTGCGTGATTTCCTGCAAGACAGGAATGTCAGTGTTCTGCCATGGCCAGCAAAGAGTCCGGATCTCAAACCCATTGAGTACGTCTGGGACCTGTTGGATCAGAGGGTGAGGGCTAGGGCCATTCCCCCCAGAAATGTCCAGGAACTTGCAGGTGCCTTGGTGGAAGAGTGGGGTAACATCTCACAGCAAGAACTGGCAAATCTGGTGCAGTCCATGAGGAGGAGATGCACTGCAGTACTTAATGCAGCTGGTGGCCACACCAGATACTGACTGTTACTTTTGATTAATTTTCACACCCCCTTTGTTCAGGGACACATTATTTCATTTCTGTTAGTCACATGTCTGTGGAACTTGTTCAGTTTACGTCTCAGTTGTTGAATCTTGTTATGTTCATACAAATATTTACACATGGACTTGGTTTGCTGAAAATAAATGCAGTTGACAGCGAGAGGACGTTTATTTTTTTGCTGAGTTTATACGTATATATATTAGTATTTTCCATTCCCACACCACAATGAGCAGATGTTAATGACTTTGTTATGTAATAATAAATTGCACACGGACGCTAACACACACAAACACACACATACACAGAGAAGGGTGTGTGTCTTACATTTGAGCTGGACTCCTCGATGGCAGCCATTGGTTTGTTGATGCTGTTGGCAAACTTGTTGACATGTTCAAAATGGCGGGTCATCTCTGTAGCCAGCACCATGTCAATGATGGCCTGCCTCAATGTCCGGAACTGAGTCCTAATATAAACACACACACAGAGAGGGGGGTTACAGGACCAGGATAATCAACTGTCCTCAATGTTCTGGGTTCATACACATCTAGAAGTGAATCACATCACATGATTTGTTCCAGGGTAATAACCCAACATGCTCCATATCTGTCGCCAGTGGTTACGTGATCCCTCTTATGGCGTAGAGGAAGAGGCATGCCAATTCATTCTTCTGACAAGGACATGGCCTCTGGTTTGGAATTCTACTGTGGAAACACTTTAGGCTTCAGGTGGAAACCACCTTTTACTTTCCTAAACTCTATGTGACTCTAGCCTGGTCCCAGATCTGTTTGTGCTGTCTTGCCAACTCTTATGGTCATTGACATGCCAGCAAGACAGCACAAAGGTATGGAAGACAGCACAAACAGATATGGGACTGGGCTAGGCTATCGATGTTCTTGAAGATGTTGCTCTAAACTCTGTGTGACTGTACCTGTCGATGTTCTTGAAGATGTTGCTCTTGCTGTCACTGACGGTGAGTTGGAAGGCGAGGGCGGCGTGGTGACTCTCTAACACAGCCGTGTCATTGTACAGGATGGCCAGCTCACTTCCTGCATTGCACAGGAAGCTGTTGGTCCTCCCCGGGTGGTCCACGTCATGGACCGTCGCCGCGATCAATGCAGCCACCTCGTCCAGTTGCTCTAGACTGCCCTGAGAAAAGGATACAACCAGGAAGTAATGGTACTTAACTACAAGGAATAGAAATTGTACATTTTTCGACAGATTTTTTTTTGTTGTACTTGAGTACTTGGAAAAAAAGAAGCAATTACAGCCTCAAGTCTTCTTGGGTATGACGCTACAAGCTTGGCACAGCTGTATTCGGGGAGTTTCTCCCAGTCTTCTCGGCAGATCCTCTCAAGCTCTGTCAAGTTGGATGGGGAGCGTCGCTGCACAGCTATTTTCAGGTCTCTCCAGAGATGTTCGATCAGGTTCAAATCCGGGCTCTGGCTGGGCAACTCAAGGACATTCAGGGACCACTCCTGTGTTGTCTTAGCTATGTGCTTAGGGTCGTTGTCCTGTTGGAAGTTGAAACTTCACCCCAGTCTGAGGTCCTGAGCGCTCTCGAGCAGGTTTTCATCAAGGATCTCTCTCTCCGTTTATCTTTCCCCACAGCATGCTGCTGCTCCCACCATGCTTCACCATAGGAATGGTGCCAGGTTTCCTCCAGATGTGACGCTTGGCATTCATGCCAAAGAGTTCGAGCTTGGTTTCATCAGACCAGAGAATCTTGTTTCTTTAGGTGCCTTTTGGCAAACTCCAAGTGGGCTGTCACGTGCCTTTTACTGAGAAGTGGCTTCCATCTGGCCACTTTACCATAAAGGCCTGATTGGTGGAGTACTACAGAGATGGTTGTCCTTCTGGAAGATTCTACCATCTCCACAGAGGAACACTGGAGCTCTGTCAGAGTGACCATTGGGTTCTTGGCCACTTCCCTGACCAAGGCCCTTCTCCCCCGATTGCTCAGTTTGGCCGGGCGTCCAACTCTAGGAAGAGTCTTGGTGGTTCCAAACTTTTCCATTTAAGAATGATGGAAACCACTGGGTTCTTGGGGACCTTCAATGCTGCAGAAATGTTTTGGTGTCCTTCCCCAGATCTGTGCCTCGACACAATCCTGTCTCGGAGATCTACGGACAATTCCTTCAACCTCATGGCTTGGTTTTTGCTCTGACATGCACTGTCAACTGTGGGACCTTATATAGACAGGTGTGTGCCTTTCCAAATCATGTCTAATCAATTGAATTTACCACATCTCAAGGATCATCTCAAGGATGATCAATGGAAACAGGATGGACCTGAGCTCAATTTCGAGTCTCATAGCAAAGGGTCTGAATAATTACTTAAATAAGGTATTTCTATTTGCAAACATTTCTAAAAACCTGTTTTCAATTTGTCATTATGGGGTATTGTGTGTAGATTGATGAGGAAAATGTTGTATTTAATTAATTTTAGAATAAGACTGTAATATAACAGAATGTGGAAAAAGTCAAGGGGTCTGAGTACTTTCTGAAGGCACTGTATATGCCAACAGTGCGCAACAATGCATAATTTATCATAACCATTACAGATAACAAATACTAATTGCAAAATGTCCCTGTATATATTCAGTCAATAACAAAACAAGTGCCATTTAAGATTAATTTATTGCAACCAGCAGGTAGTCTAGTGGTTAGAGCGTTGGGCCAGTAACTGAAAGGTTGCTAGATTGAACGAGCTGACAAGGTAGAAATCTGTGGTTCTGCCCCTGAACAAGGCAGTTAACCCACTGTTCCTAGGCTGTCATTGAAAATAAGAATTTGTTCTTTAACTGACTTGCCTGGTTAAATACAAATAAAAAGTAACATAAACAGATTATATTGTGGATCACAATCTCCAAAAAGCTTGCTTGTAGAAGGTTGTGCAATGGCATAGCACTGTTTTGTTCATTTAGCAGACAAAGCGTTCCTATTTCCCAAGCCCTTATACCAGTTAAGACACAACTATTTTATGCCAGTGCGAAGTGATGTGCATCTTGTGTCTGGAACAGTTATTTTCAAAGAGTGATCATTTGAAACGGGGCTGAATTTGGTGAGTTAAAAGAAAACATTTTAGGTTACAAACCAAAACGTCTTCTTCTATGTACAGACGTTCAATTTAGTTTATTCTTCCTGTTCTTTGGAATTTTCTAAAAATGGAATCACAATTCCACATTGAAAACTGCATGGTGATTAACTACAGCCATGGCACCAGTTTGGTGTGTAGGCCAATGCTTAAAATATGCTCTTTGTCTTGATTAAACCAGTGTTTTTGCATATTTTCATGACTATGTTTAGGGGGGGGGTTACAGCCAGGGATGGCAAAAATGACAAAACACAATGACAAAATACAATAAATATCAATGTATTTAATCAAAATACAGAACTGCAACAACATTTTCAATAACGGTTTACAAAAAAAGTTGTTTTCGCTATGACTATGATATGTTGTTTATCTACCTTAGTTGGGCAAGTCACTCTGGATAAAAAATGTAAATGTATATGTGAAAATGAACATATCAAAATGAACTGCAAAGCACACTGGGTATTATTGGCCTTGTTTTGGGGTGGAGCTCATTAGAATATACTAGCATGCTTTGCAATTGTTCATACAAAACAGAAAATACATTGAGAGATGCAAATCATTAATCCTTTTTAAGGGCAAGTCTAAACAAAGTCCTCTTTCGTGAACCTAGTTTATCAGAGGAAGTTGGCAAAATAAGTAGTTCAGCCCAGTGAAATTCAAAATACTCAGAAGAAATTAAAAATACGTATTTCAAATACATGTAACAGAAATACTGCTATCTCTGGTTATAGCCTAAACTAACCAATTCTAAATGGCACTAGGTAGTTCGCAAAGTAGCCTAAACCGGAAAATAGACGGGAAGCAATTATTCCAAACCTGCAGCGGTCGTTGTTAGAACACATATTTCCCTATTTCAATCAACCAGTCCATTTTGAATTTGTGATAAAACTGTCATCATTTGGCAAGAAGTGCAGCTTGTGTATCCCATCAGTTGGATACACTTTTTGGCATTTACATCTGTAGGCCTAATGAAAGCTTGTATGCGCACTCAGCACGCGTGTGTAGAGACAGCGGTCGGAACGCAATTGAGGGATTGAGACACGGGGCGGATTTAGTGAGAAGAACTGTGTGACGCTTGGCTTGGTTTCTTTTTTTTTGTGCACCGCAAATGCACATGTACAAATGGAACACTGGAGTCAAAGCAAACGAACGTTGTCTCCAAGAAAACATTTCGATCGCTGGTTAAAGATCACGTTTTGACGCCCGTTTGAGGGCTCGATTACTCGTGCCCAAATGTCTGAGATCGTGCATAAACTATAAATACTGTGTAAATCTCTCTCAGCATAACCTCATACTCAACAAAGGAATAATACCTAAAAAAATGCACGCAATGCGAGCACAACTAATAATAATAATCACTAGCAAATGTTCACTTTATGACAAGAAGAGGAGATATTTATTGGAGGGGATAAGTGGGGAGAAAAGAAAGGCAATGTATTAGGATCTCATTGCCGGCAAGGCAAAACACGTATTGACTGAGTCCAATATGAAAACAATAAAAACATCCCCACTCCAACTCTCACTGGTCACTGACATACATTCATCTCCTGCCAAGCAAAGCAAACTGATACTCTACACGCTGTTGAAAACACATGGCAGGGAATTACATAGATCAACTCATCAGTCAACACACTGAGATGTCAGGCCATGATGATGTTGCGGTGATACATTCAAGCTAGCTGGTGTCAGTAGTCATTTCACTTGTGAAAGTAGTTTACGTGTGCACATTCAACCAATCTCTAGGTACAGTGCACTGTTGTATGCTTCCATAGCATATTGCAGGTGTGACCGAAAGGTCTTCATCAGGCCCGTGAGGAGAGTCTTTATCTCTCTGTGTGTGTGTGTTTGGCCTACCTTGACCTTCTCCTTGCGTAGGAAGTAGGCTGTAGCGTGGAGGACGTCAGCGGCATGGGTGGAGTTGTGGTAGGAGTTGGAGGCGTGGTAATTAGCCTCTATGATTTGGAGCCAGCAGCGTAGCGTAGCCTCACTGCAGCTCAGGAACTCACACACCCCGAACCGAGCAAAGATCTTCAAGCCCAGGTAGGTCAGAGGTCTGCGGGGATGACAGAGAGAGGACAGGGGAGATAGATGAGTGATATAGAGAGAGAGGGCGTTCGTTCCAAGTCCCTTCTGTATTGGTCTCTCACTCTTTCTCTCTCTCTCATCTATTCCCACTCTCTCTCTTATCTATCCCCCCCCTCTCTCTCCCTCTCTCTCTCTCTGTCAATTCAATTCAATTCAATTGACTTTATTGACATGGCAAGTTCATTATTACTTACATTGTCAAAGATAAAACAAAACAAGATGGGAAATATTATCGACATTACTTTGCACTTTTCACTGGCTGCCCCTCAGGTTGTGGCAGGAGGACACATATTTGGCTGCCAAAATTGCACATTTTGGCTTTTCACCCAATAAATATTTGATTTTTTCTTCATCTTTTACAGTTTCAAATTCTTTGTATTGTGTTATAATTTTGGGAAAGATATATCCTCTTAGGTCTGAGTATTTGTCACAGTGTAATAGGAAATGCAGTTCTGTCTCTACCTCTCCCCCTCTACCTCTCTCTCATCTATTCCCTCCCTCTCTCTCTCTCATCTATTCCCCCTCTCTCTCTCATCTATTCTATCTCTCTCTCTCATCTATTCCCTCTCTCTCTCTCATCTATTATCTCTCTCTCTCATCTATTCTCTCTCTCTCTCTCTCTCTCTCTCTCTCTCAATTCAAGTAACTTTATTGACATGGCAAGTTCATTATTACGTACATTGTCAAAGTATACATATCAAAAATATAAATAAAATGAAAATATATATTTAGATCTAAAAAATATTTGTATATAAATAAACGCCCAATTTTTCAGTTTTTGATTTGTTAGAAAAGTTTGAAATATCCAATAAATGTCGTTCCACTTCATGATTGTGTCCCACTTGTTGTTGATTCTTCACAAAAAAATACAGTTTTATATCTTTATGTTTGAAGCCTGAAATGTGGCAAAAGGTCGCAAAGTTCAAGGGGGCCGAATACTTTCGCAAGGCACTGTAAGCCAGTACATGTCCAGGCCCGTCTGAAGTTTGCTAGAGAACATTTGGATGATCCAGAAGAAGATTGGGAGAATGTCATATGGTCAGATGAAACCAAAATATAACTTTTTGGTAAAAACTCAACTCGTCGTGTTTGGAGGACAAAGAATGCTGAGTTGCATCCAAAGAACACCATACCTACTGTGAAGCATGGGGGTGGAAATATCATGCTTTGGGGCTGTTTTTCTGCAAAGGGACCAGGACGACTGATTCGTGTAAAGGAAAGAATGAATGGGGCCATGTATTGTGAGATTTTGAGTGAAAACCTCCTTCCATCAGCAAGGACATTGAAGATGAAACGTGGCTGGGTCTTTCAGCATGACAATGATCCCAAACACACCGCCCGGGCAATGAAGGAGTGGCTTCGTAAGAAGGTCCTGGAGTGGCCTAGCCAGTCTCCAGATCTCAACCCCATAGAAAATCTTTGGAGGGAGTTGAAAGTCCATGTTGCCCAGCAACAGCCCCAAAACATCACTGCTCTAGAGTAGATCTGCATGGAGGAATGGGCCAAAATACCAGCAACAGTGTGTGAAAACCTTGTGAAGACTTACAGAAAACGTTTGACCTCTGTCATTGCCAACAAAGGGTATATAACAAAGTATTGAGATAAACTTTTGTTATTGACCAAATACTTATTTCCCACCATAATTTGCAAATAATTGATAAAAAATCCTAAAATGTGATTTTCTGGATTTTCTTTCTTCTCATTTTGTCTGTCATAGTTGAAGAGTACCTATGATGAAAATTACAGGCCTCTCTCATCTTTTTAAGTGGGAGAACTTGCACAATTGGTGGCTGACTAAATACTTTTTTGCCCCACTATATTTGGCTGCCAAAATTGCACATTTTGGCTTTTCATCTTTTGTAGTTTCAAATTCTTTGTATTGAGTTATAATTTTGGGAAATAAATATTCTCTTAGGTCTGAGTATTTGTCACAGTGTAATAGGAAATGCAGCTCTGTCTCTACCCCCCTCTCTCTCTCTCTCTCTCTCTCCCTCTCTCTCTCTCATCTATTCTCTCTCTCTCTCTCTCTCTCTCATCTATTCTCTCTCTCTCTCATCTATTCCCTCTCCCTCTCTCTCTCTCTCTCCCTCTCTCCCCCCCTCTCTCTCCCATCTATTCCCTCTCCCCCTCTCTCTCTCTCTCTCATCTATTCCCTCTCCCTCCGTACCTCTTCCAGGTGGCAGCTTCCAGCTCCAGGATGTTAAACTCCCATTGGTCTTCGTCATCCAGCATCTCAGCTATTCTCTCTCTCTCTCTCTCTCTCTCTCTCATCTATTCCCTCTCTCTCTCTCTCATCTATCCCTCCCTCTCGCTCTCATCTATTCCCTCTCTCTCTCTCTCTCCTATCTATTCCCCCTCTCTCTCTCTCTCTCTCCCCCCCTCTCTCTCTCATCTATTCCCTCTCTCTCTCTCATATATCCCTCCCTCTCTCTCTCTCTCCTATCTATTCCCCCTCTCTCTCTCTCTCTCCCCCCCTCTCTCTCTCATCTATTCCCTCTCCCTCCGTACCTCTTACAGGTGGCAGCTTCCAGCTCCAGGATGTTAAACTCCCATTGGTCTTCGTCATCCAGCATTTCAGCGATGGCCGGAGGGATGTCATTCAGTGTTACTGGGATGGCCAGCTGACTCTGGCTCAAATCTGTAGACACACATGCACGCACCCATTCATTGACGCGCACGCACAAACATTGATTTATTGATTGATCAATTGATTGATTGCATTTGGGACATTTAAGAGCAATACGCAACAACAACAATTTCCAATGTAGCTGTGTCCCTAAGTTACTTAGCAGCACTGCCTCATGGTAAAGGGTCAAATACAGGTCTACTAAGAAGTCTACTAAGGTCTATTAAGAAGTGCAAGGGGAAAAAAGCACATGCTGTTTCCTTAAGATTAGCAGGAGAGGACTTTTCTGGACTTCTCAGCAGTGCCCTTCCATTTCTCAGAAAGAAGACGTACGTAATTATCTCTCCCATCATGACTTAAACAAATATAAGTGGATTACGCAACGACTGCCAGTGACTGCCGATGGACTAGACTCCAACTGATTAAATAAATGATCTGAGACATTTTCTATTTTCGATCACTCTGCAGACAGACAGAGGTCCATACACTAAATGTCCCCCATCATGTGTAGTACTGTGAATGCTTCCAGTGTTATTACATTTTATGAAATATAAAAAAAAAGACATTATGCAACCCAAATATACCACTAAAACTACACATGATTAGACTCAGTTTGTGTGATTAGAGTGAACTCCAGGGTCCTAGATGTAAGTAGCAGAAGTATTCTGGTAGGATAATGAATAAATATCACATCTATGTGATGTTTTATGATGAAACAGACTGGTGCTTACTTGGAAAAGTACTTTTGGAGAAGACATACTCGTTGCCAGACAGTCTCCGTAAGCCGTCCTGCAGAAGCAAAAAGACGACAAATCACTCTCTTTTGGTACTGTATATCCCAAGTCTGGCTAATTACAACTTATTTGACATTATACAATGACTTCGGCATTCTAATTCACCCAACGAGACACATCCCACATAACTCAGGAACTCTTGTGTTTGAGTATTGTGTTTGTGAGAATAGGAGGGGAGGGGAGTTGAGGAGAGGTGAGGGGAGATGAAGAGAGGTGAGGAGAGGTGAAGAGAGGTGAGGAGAGGTGAAGAGAGGAGAGGTGAGGAGAGTTGAAGACAGGAGAGGTAAGGAGAAAGGAGTGGTGAGGAGAGGAGAGGTGAGGAGAGGTGAGGAGAGATGAGGAGAGATTATGAGGAGAGGTGAGGAGAGATTATGAGGAGAGGTGAGGAGAGATACATTCCCTGTACGACAAACAGTCTATAACTCTCTGTTTCAGGACGTTGATCACTGTGAATGATCCCTTAACTTGGTTTAATAGATCTGTGTGTGTGTGTGTATGTGTGTGTAAGTATGTTTGAGTGTGCGTGTGCATGTGTGTGTGTGTGTGTGTGTGAGAGCGTGTGTGTAGCCCCTGACTCACGCTCATGAGACCGCCTACAAGGTCGTTGGTGTGTGGGTCGTCCTCCTTGGAGGCCAACTGAGGAGAGTAGAGCTCTGTGGTCCTCAGGATCTCCAGGACTCGGTCCAGCGCCTCTGCTACGGACACCGGACTGGACTCCTGGGCCGCGTTGATGATGTTGATCACCTGGAGGAGGGAGATGTAGCACACAGTTACATTTGATTTAACACACACACACACACACACACACACACACACACACACACACACACACACACACACACACACACACACACACACACACACACACACACACACACACACACACACACACACACACACACACACACACACACACAGCCCTAAGAGAAACTTCACTCTTCAGACAGAAAGTGCCTTTCTTTGAGCCTGTTTCAGGGAGCTCTGCATGTGATGCCGTAGAAATCATGTCGGGAACCAAATGGACAAATGAAGCAGCTAGTCAGAGAAGATAGGAACATCCTAAAGCCTAGAGTTACACTCTGGTCTCTGGAGAGGCTTTCAGTCATAGGCTGATCCCAGATCTGTGCAATTAAATAAGGCCTTCACCTATCCCATCAAATCACCATCCATTCCTGTTGAACTCTCATCAGTGAATTAGATATATTTAAAAAAAACTTAGACTGGCACTAGAGTCAGATTAGACTGACAGATCTTTCAACTCTGTTGTCACAATCATTAGAATCGTCAGGTCAAACCTGACGTTTTAATCAAGGCTGATGCTTGCCAATCAGGTTTATTGGACACTGTTCAGTCAGATGGACCGACTTCGAGTTTCACTGGCCACAGAACTGCAAACAGCTTGAAATTGCATAACATTCCAAGAATGTCGGCAGATGTTCAGAGAACAATTTTCCTTCGGATTTCCTTCGGATTCTCAGAGCACTATTCCGGGAACATTCCTGTGACATTCTGAGAACCATCAATAGTCAGTTGGGTCGTCTAGACGTTATGTCCCAACAATATGGGAACTTCAAACCACACTTGTTGTGTCCCAGATCCTCGCCGATGTGGTGTGGTTGAGAGGGCTCTGAGAAGATCTGTTGAGCTTTCTACTGCCTCTGATAGGTCCTCATCCTCACGCTTGCTTCGGGGAGTGTCAGGTATGGTTCTAGGAACATCCTCTATTGGTTTGGAAGGAGCACAGAGTGGGAAAGGAGAGGGGAATGTGTGTGTGTGTGGGTTGGTTGGTTCTTCTATCCTTGTGGCGACCTAAAATCCCCCAAAATTCCCCACATGGATAGTAGAACAAGGAAAATTCTCTGTCACGGGGACATTTCCCACGTCCCCACGAGGATCGAGGTTATTTTCAGATTAGCGGTTAGGTTTAGGGTTACAAATAGGGTTAAAATGACTGTTATGGTAATGGTTTAGTGGTTAGGTTTAGAGTTAGGAGTTAAGTTTGGGGTTTGGATTAGGGTTACGTGTTAAATTTAGGATTAGGGTTAAGGTCAGGGTTACGTTAAGGGTAAGTAAGGGTAAGGGTCTAGGGAAAATAGGACTTTGAATGGAAATTCATTTTTAGGTCCCCCGCGAGGATAACGTGCGCATGTGAGTGTGCGCGCGTGTGTGGCGTCTGTGTGCACTGTACCTTGGTGATGGGGGCCTCTATGGTCATAGAGTGGATTCTGGCTACAGATGAGTACCGGCGGTTTTGCAGACTGGGTGCTGGAGACAACAAGACACAAGTTACCAGGACTACTAGTACTATAACATGCTCTTCGTCCAGTCAAACATTTCATTCTAGCTGATATTATATGAGCTTGTGAACTGAACCACGTACAACGGACTGGCACATCAGACCACTGGACCTGTGGTGGCAGGCTGCTCTGTACAATGATGTATTATGTACAGTTGGGTCCCAAATGATTGGCACCCTTGATAAATGCGAGCAAAAAAAGGACGGTATAAAATAAATTATACAAACAGTGAGCTATAATTGTACACTCCAAAAAATTGGGGAATTATATTATTTTATACTAATACAATTGCTCAGAGAAAGAGATTTTGTTTAACAAGTAATAAAAACAACTGGGGGAAAACAGATAGGCGTGCCAATAATTTTGAACCTGTTTTCAAGGGTCTAGCACCCTCCTCTTGCGAGGATAATGACACTGAGTCTTCTTCTGAAATGTTTTATGAGATTGGAGAACACGTTGGGAGGGATCTTCTACCCTTCCACCATTCAGAATCTTTCCAGATCCTTGATATCCTTTGTCTGCTGTTGTGGACTTCCCTCGTCAATTCAGACGAGAGAGAGAAAGAGAAAGAAAGAGAAAGAGAGGTTGGAGGACAAGAGAAGGACAACTTTAGCCCAGCTAATGAAAATAGCAACAGCTGCGTCATAGTGAGGGGGATGTCATCAGAGGCCAACAGCTCAACTGCCTTCCATAATGTACTGTAATCTGATTCACATTGTTCTCTGATCCTCCCTCTCTCCTCATCCCCCTTTCTCTTTACCTCCTTCCTCTCTCTATCTTCCCCCTCTCTCTGTGTCCTTCTCCTTAGGTCCTGTGTGGCTTAGTGGGTGGCTCGCAACACCCGGGTTGTGGGTTCAATTCGCAGGGGAGGGGGACCAGTAGAGAGTCTCTGCTAAATGACCAAAAAATGTAAATTCTTGTCTCTATATTTGTCTTCCCCTATCTCCATTGAGATCCCTCACTCAGTGTTCTCTTACCATTTCTCACAGACGCACGCACGGTACCCTGGTGTTCATACACACTCACCATCACTGCCACGTGAGCTGATTGACCTGGTATCAACCGACTCTTTCCTCCTGTCTCTGTGACGCAGGGAATGGCTCTCTGGGAAAAGAAAGAAATCAGGATGACGGACGATATGACCCAGATTAGGACTGAGACAAATTCTTAAAGATAGACAACAGCCTCACTTCTCGTCGCCTATGAGGGTTCAGTGTTCAACTTTGCAGTTTAGATAAATTGTCTGAAATCCTTACGTGACGGGGGGGGGGGGGGGGGGGTTTCAGGGATTTTGTCACACGAAACAAGTCCCTGAAAGTTACATCAGTGGCCTTATGATGAATTAAAATATTAAAGAGAGAGGGAGTGTAGCTTACCTGACTGGGAATGTTCTCCATCTTTGTTGATCTTATGGACCTGAGACAGACAATAACAGGAGAAATGCAGTTTGATATGGACCATATCACAGACAGAGAGAGAGGGAGAGAGAGAGAGAGAGAGAGAGAGTGAGAGAGCGAGAGAGAGAGAGAGAGAGAGAGAGAGAGAGAGAGAGAAAGGGAGAGAGAGAGAGAAAGGGAGAGAGAGAGAGAAAGGGAGAGAGAGAGAGAGAGAAAGGGAGAGAGAGAGAAAGAGAGAGCATGAGTGCATTAGTAGATCTGGCTGGCGTTTTGTAAGAAAGAGTTCCTTTTGCAGTTTTATTGTGCAATCCTTCGACCCGACGGTCTGTCTGGCTGCTGTGAGTTTTCCTCTCTTGCAGTGAGCGCGTATAACATACTAATAAGACAGTCTCAACATGGACTCAACATTACCCAACTACTGCGCCCATAGATCTACACATTACTGCACACAGGAGGGTCAATCTATAGGCCTGACGCATGTAGGGTTCAACTGGGTTCATGTTTGGGAAGGTGTCAGTCAATATAGGTTCTTACTGTTTCCACAGCCATTGATTTCTATTTGCCAGCTGGCACAGGATGAGAAGTGAGGTGAGGTGAGGTGAAGACGGGTGGGGGAGCTGATGGGCTGTAAGGAGGATGAGGGGAGAGGTGTAAGGGGAGATGAGGTGAGGAGGAGGAGGAGGAAGGGTGAGGGTAGGTGGGGAGGGGTGACGTTTCATTTTTTTGCTGAGTTTATGTGTAAGAAATGTAATTAAACGCTTGTCAAATGCAATAGAAAAAGGCACAACACAACACAAACAATTACGATTTGAAAATATTGTTTCCTTTTGTGAGCTCAAAGTCACTGGAAGGTCAGATCAGAAAATATAATGAGGTCGGTCTATCTGATTTGGTTGGGCTCCACTGTTACTAACGGTTCCTTCGGCCCCAGTAGCAGGTTAAGTAAATTACAGGTTAGGATAACGAAACTACTAAGCAACAAGGAATTGTTTTAAGAAGGAATTGTTTTAAGAAGGTCATATCAAGGATCATTTGGTTATTTGATTTTGATCTTTAAGACCCCTTGAAGTGTCATAAAAAACATATATAACCTGTAATATATATATATATATATATATATATATATATATATATATATATATATATATATATATATATATATATATATGATGAAAAAATGTATTTGGCCTTACTTCTATTAGCAGGGTGGGGGGGGGGGGTGATCAAACCAAAACTATAGGCGACTTTTGGGATGTGATACTGTGAGTCATCTTAGTTTACCTCTACTGCTCCCCTTCAGAGAGAGAGAGAGATGAGAGAGAGAAAGAGGGATGAGAGGGAGTACAGTACAGAGAAAGTAAGAAGGAGTGAGATGGAGAAAAATGACAAAGAGAGAGAGGGACTGAAAGATAGATGGAGAGAAGGAGAAAGAGAGAGATGAAGGTGATGTTTGATGTAGAGCTCTGGTACCCGACCCGAGCCCGACGGGCCCCGACATTATACATTGGGTTAGGGCCGGATAGAGCCTCTTTACTCATCAATAACAAGGGTACGGGCGTGGCTCGGGTATCACTAAATTCATCACTAACATTTTGATGCGGAGCAATTTGCTGGTTCTCTGCTGCACAGTACAGTCGTATCTGACTAAGATCATAACATGGTGTCAGAAGTGCTTCAACCACGTCAAACATAAAGACAGGAGACTTTATGTCACAGGAAATAATAATGTTCCTTGAGTTTTGTCGTTTAGAATGACGAAAAGTAGCTAACACTCCCCGCTCTCTCATGTCTCGTCATTGAGCAGAGCAGCCCAAGAGGAGCCATTGCTATGGACACTCAGACTCAGAGCGCCATGAGCAGGGTGCATGCAGAGCGAGCTGCCTGCGCGCAGGGATCAAGTGACAGACAGACAGCCAATGGAGCTAATGGATTTACGAACTGACAAAGTTATTTCGGGTTCCAAACTGGGCCAGTCTTTAAATTTGGTAGCAGCATTCGGCCCCGGGTAGGGCTTGAACGTCGGGGACATGGGTATGACGTCAAATTCATGCCCGTGCAGGGCTCCAGTGTTCTGTAAAGGGTCGCACACACCGCACCAAATGTAGATCTCCCATTTGTTTATCGTTCGTTCAGCACATTGTTGACGTCTGACTTCCGACATTTTCCCGTGATTCTAAATGCAAAATCAGTTTGCAAGTCGACTCTTAGAAAAAAGGGTTCTTTGGCTGTGTCACGCCCTGACCTTAGAGGTCCTTTATTCTCTATTTTGGGTTAGGTCGTTGTGTGACTAGGGTGGGCATTCTAGTTTATTTATTTCTAGGTTGGCCTGGTATGGTTCCCAATCAGAGGCAGCTGTCTATCGTTGTCTCTGATTGGGAATCATACTTAGGCAGCCTTTTCCCACCTGTTGGTTTTGGGATCTTGTTTGTGTATAGTTGCCTTGAGCACTGCATAGCTTCACGTTAGTTTCTTTATTGGTTTTTCTTGCAGGTTCACGTTAAATAAAGATGATGAACCCAACCCACGCTGCATTTTGGTCCGATTCTTACAACAACGTATGAACCATTTTGTTTCCAGGTTTCCAGGTAGAAACCTCTGTGGAAAGGTTCTACATTGAACCCAAAAGGGTTCCACCTGGAACCAAAATTGGTTCTTCATGGGGACAGCTGAAGAACCCTTTAAGGTTCTACATAGCACCTTTTTTTCTAAGAGGGTACTCTCGGCAGGCAGACGCTATTGGTGTGTTCGTGCCCTTAGGATTGAGATGACTAGTGACCTCTGATCCATTTAGTGCATCCTCACACGGACTCAGGATTAATTCTGGCCATGACACACAATGCTACTCAAACAGGACGTTACATAGGAAAAGTCAGTACTGTCACTGCCTATGTTACACATCGGCTCTTTAGGGGGCTAATGGCAGCAGGTAGCCGGCAGGGTTGGGGTTAATTCTAATTAAATTCCATCTCCCTGTAAATTCTATTGAATTCAATTAAAATTCCAGGGCAGTCTTTGAATTTAGAGATAATTAAATCCCTCCCATTTCCATGTTTGGTCAATTCCAATAATTAAATTCCCAATTCAATATCATAGCTTTACTGGAAAAATACAAGTATAAATTATTTAGGACTGCAGTCAAGGTTTGATATTAAGTGCATTAATTCAATTTACTGGGAAATGTAGAAATATTGAACTCCAATTCAATTCCAAACAGTCCAAAGAGTCTAATTCCAATTAAAATCCAATTCCATAACTTACAGACTGACAGACTGGTGAAATTCAAATTGAATTGAACGTACATTCTTTACTTCATGAGTAAATTCAAGAATTGAATTGGAATTTCAAATTCAATTGGAATTGACACCAACCCTGGTAGCCAGCACTGCTAACAGCAGCATGCAGACTGTCTGTTGGCTACAGTCAGTTCTGTTGGGCTGCTAGCTGCATTAGCTGTCAACACAGGTCTGATAGTTTGATATGGGCTTGTCTACAGTGGTGTGCTGGATCAGAGTCAACAGTGGCCTGATACCTGCTTGCCAGCTGGGCGGTGAGACACACTCTAATGTTCCTGCACTGGTCTTTCAAAAGAGCAGTAGACTTTTTCTCTCTCTATCGACAACTTAGCTTGCTCTAGGTCTAATGCAATTTGCTCCTGTCATCAGGCACAACAGGATGTATCAGGGCACAAGACAACTGCTTCCAGTTCACTCTCAACAATCTCTCTCTTCTCTCTCCCTCCTTCTCCATCTCTCCATCTCTCGTTTTCTCCAGCGCGCACCAAATAGGGGAAATAGGATTAAACACTGCTGAGGACACACGAGGTTGCCAGATTTAGCTGGCTTGCATCTTAATTGCCTCCTTGGGCTGGAATGCACAAACATATATGAAGTAAAACGCAGTACATTACACTGGCTGGGGCTGCATGGGAAACATTCAGGAATATGGATGATGACTGTGAGTGGAGAGAGAGGAAGAGGTGAGAAAGAGAAAGAGAGAGAGATGGGAGAGAGAGAAAGACAAAGAACGAGAAAGAGCGAGAGGGAGATGGGAGAGAGAGAAAGACAAAGAACGAGAGACAGAGAGAGAGAATAACAACCATGGGATATGCGTCAACAGCAACCTTGGGAAAATCCTCTGCATTATCATTAACAACAGACTCATACATTTCCTCAGTGAAAACAATGTACTGAGCAAATGTCAAATTGGCTTTTTACCAAATTATTGTACAACAGACCACGTATTCACCCTGCAAACGCTAATTGACAAACAAACAAACCAAAACAAAGGCAAAGTCTTCTCATGCTTTGTTGATTTCAAAAAAGCCTTCAACTCAATTTGGCATGAGGGTCTGCTATACAAATTGATGGAAAGTGGTGTTGGGGGAAAAACATACAACATTATAAAATCCATGTACACAAACAACAAGTGTGCGGTTAAAATAGGCAAAAAACACACACATTTCTTCCCACAGACCCATGGGATGAGACAGGGATCCAGCTTAATCCCCACCCTCTTCAACATATATATAAACGAATTGGCGAGGGCACTAGAAAAGTCTGCAGCACCTGGCCTCACCATACTAGAATCTGAAGTGAAATGTCTACTGATGATCTGGTGATTCTGTCACCAACCAAGGGGGGCCTACAGCAGCACCTAGATCTTCTGCACAGATTCTGTCAGACCTGGACCCTGACAGTAAATCTCAGTAAGACAAAAATAATGTTCTTCCAAAAAAGGTCCAGTTGCCAGGACCACAAACACAAATTCCATCTAGACACTGTTGCCCTAGAGCACACAAAAACCGATACATACCTCGACCTAAACATCAGCGCCACAGGTAACTTCCACAAAGCTGTGAAAGATCTGAGAGACAAGGCAAGAAGGGCATTCTATGCCATCAAAAGGAACACAAAATTTGACATACCAATTAGGATCTGGCAAAAAATACTTGAATCAGTTATGGAACCCATTGCCCTTTATGGTTGTGAGGTCTGGGGTCTGCTCACCAACCAAGAATTCACAAAAGGGGACAAACACCAAATTGAGACTGCATGCAGAATTCTGCAAAAATATCCTCCGTGTATAACGTAAAACGCCAAATAATGCATGCAGAGCAGAATTAGGCCGATACCCACTAATTATCAAAATCCATAAAAGAGACGATATTCTACAACCACCTAAAAGGAAGTGATTCCCAAAATCTTCCATAACAAAGCCATCACCTACAGAGAGATGAGCCTGGAGAAGAGTCCACTAAGCAAGCTGGTCCTGGGGCTCTGTTCACAAACACAAACAGACCCCACAGAGCCCCAGGACAGCAACACAATTAGACCCAACCAAATCATGAGAAAACAAAAAGACAATTACTTGACATTTTGGAAATAATGAACAAAACTAATTAACACGAACTAAAATGCTATTTGGCCCTAAACAGAGAGTACACAGTGGCAGAATACCTGACCACTGTGACTGACCCAAACTTAAGGAAAGCTTTGACTATGTACAGACTTAGTGAGTATAGCCTTGCTATTGAGAAAGGTAGCCGTGGTTCTCAAGAGAAGACAGGATATGTGCACACTGCCCACAAATGAGGTGGAAACTGAGCTGCACTTCCTAAACCGTGTGCCAAATGTATGACCATATTAGAGACACATATTTCCCTAAAGATTACACAGATCCACACAGAAATAAAAAACAAACCCCATTTTGATAAACTCCCATATCTACTGGGGGAAATACCACAGTGTGCCATCACAACAGCTTGTGACCTGCTGTCACAAGAAAAGGGCAACCAGTGAAGAACAAACACCATTGTAAATACAACCCATATTTATGTTGACTTTCCCTTTTGTACTTTAATCATTTGCACATCGTTACAACACTGTAAATATACATAATATGACATTTGTAACGTCTTTATTATTTTGGAACTTCCGTGAGTGTAATGTTACCTGATAATTTTATATTGTTTATTTCACTTTTGTATATTATCTACTTCACTTGCTTTGGCAATGAAGGGGGAGGGGCGGTGCATGTGATGAGAATGATAGACAGTGAGAGCAGAGGGGGGCAGTTAAATAGAAATAGGTCCTACATGGTGAAGGTCTACTTACAGACCCTGCTGTCTACTCAACAACTAGACTATAACATGCAGACTTGGGACATCGGCCAAGTGTCCCGCTGGGAAAGACCAGAAAGAGGAGTTGTTCTGATTCGTGCTCAAAGCAACTCTGCCTGGCTACCCATCCACATCGCTCTGGCCAAACGCCACGCCCACTAACAATTCTTCTCCATTCAGGATGAGTCGTCAATAAATCTATCCAGGTCTACGCAGAAACAGACTGCTCCCTTTTTTTCTTTATTTTACTGGATAGTCTCCCGTTGAAGTGTCCTGAGGTAAGGAATGTTTTTGGAAGTACAACACTGCTGTCTTGACAACAGTTGGCCGCAAGGATTCCAAATCAGAAAAGTACTGTAAGGGCTGATAGGGCAACGTCATAAATCACACTGCAATGAAGAGATGGGTGTGCTACTTTCAGTTCTTTCCCAGAGTTGACTTTTCCCTTAGTCAGCAGTGCTCAGCACATCACTTGATTTCTACTTCTATGTATCCTTTACCTTTTGGGGAGAGTGGGGTAAGTTGAGCCAAAGGGGTGAATTGAACCACACGTGTTTCTAGGAAAACATACACAAAATTCATAATTTGACCAAATATTTATAATTTCATGGAGTCTGTGAAAGAAGAAACCACATGGAAAAAGTTAGGTAAAAAAAAAAAGGATTTTCACAAAGTCAAATGAAATGATTGTGGTATAGGTTTCATGATGGTTTCAAATATATATAGGTACAGTAGCTTGCGAAGTATTCACCCTTTTGGCATTTTTCCTATTTTGTTGCCTTACAACCTGGAATTCCCACATCATGCTGTGGGAATGTTTTTCAGCGGCAGGGACTGGGAGACTAGTCAGGATCAAGGGAAAGATGAACGGAGTGGTCCTTGATGAAAACCTGCTCCAGAGCGCTCAGGACCTCAGACTGAAGCGAAGGTTCACCTTCCAACAGGACAACGACCCTAAGCACACAGCCAGGACAAAGCAGGAGTGGCTTGAATGTCCTTGAGTGGCCCAGCCAGAGCCCGGACTTGAACCCGATCGAACATCTCTGGAGAGACCTGGAAATAGCTGTGCAGCGACACTCCGCATCCAACCTGACAGAGCTTGAGAGGATCTGCAGAGAAGAATGGGAGAAACTCCCCAAATAAAGGTGTGCCAAGCTTGTAGCACCATACCCAAGAAGACTTGTGGCTGTAATCGCTGCCAAAGGTGTTTCAACAAAGTACTGAGAAAAGGGTCTGAATACTTATGTAAATGTGATATCAGTTTTTTTATATATACATTTGCAAAAATGTCTAAAATCAGTTTTTGCTTTGGCATTATGAGGTATTGTGTGTAGATTGATGATGTAATTAAAAAATATGTATTTTAGAATAAGGCTGTAACGTAACAAAATGTGGAAAAAGTCAAGGGGTCTGAATACTTTCCGAATGCACTGTATGTCTCAAGTTTTGAGGGAGCATGCAATTAGCACACTGACTGCAGGAATGTTCACCAGAGCTGTTGCCAGAGAATTGAATGTTAATTTCTCTACGTTATTTTAGAGAATTTGGCATTACGTCCAACCTGCCTCAAAAAAACGCAGACCATGTGTAACCACACCAGCCCAGGACATCCACATCTGACGCCTTCACCTGCAGGATCATCTGAGACTAGCCCCCCGGACAGCTGATGAAACTGTGGGTTTGCACAACCAAAGAATTCCTGCACAAACTGTCAGAAACCGTCTCAGGGATGCTCATCTGGGGGCTCGTCATCCTCACCAAAGTCTTAACCTGACTGTAATTTGGCGTCACAACCGACTTCAGTGGGCAAATGCTCACCTTCGATGGCCACTGGCTCACTGGAGAAGTGTGCTCTTCACTGATGAATCCTGGGTTCCAACTGTACCGGGCAGTATAGTGCCGTGTGGATGAGCGGTTTGCTGATGTCAACGTTGTGAACCGAGTGTCCCATGGTGGTGGTGGGTTTATGGTAAGGGCAGGAATAATGAACGAACACAACTGCATTTTATCGATGGCAATTTGAATGCACAGAGATACCGTGACGAGATCCTGAAGTCCATTGTCGTGCCATTCATCCGCCGCCATCACCTCATGTTTCAGCATGATAATGCACGGCCGCATGTCGCAAGGATCTGTACACATTTCCTGGAAGCTGAAAATGTCCCATGGCCTGCATACTCTTCAGACATGTCACTCATTGAGCTTGTTTGGGATGCTCTGGATCAACGTGTGCGAGAGGGTGTTCTAGTTCCGGCCAATATCTAGCAACTTCACACAGCAAATGGAGGGGAGTGGGACAACATTCCACAGGCCACAATCAGCAGCATGATCAACTCTATGAGAAGGATATGTGCTACATTGCATGAGGCAAATCATGGTCACACTATCTTTAAGGTATCTGTTACCAACAGATGCACATCTGTATTCCCAGTGATGTGAAAACCATAGATCAGGTCCTAATGCATGTATTTCAATTGACTGATTCCCTTATATGAACTGTAACTCAGATAAATCTTTCAAATTGTTGCATGTTGCGTTTGTATATATTTTCAGTGTAGATATCTTTGTTAGAAAGAATACTATATTTCCTTTGACAGAGTGATGGTGAATGTAAAAAATTGCTAACTGTCCCCCATTGAGATGAAAAACAAATCTCTTTTAAATGTTATAATGCTAAACAAATAGGATGAGGAGATCTGTCACATGTAGGACTGGAGACAACCTAGTGATTCCCAAGGATAAGAGTCAGGAGAGAGAACAGAACAGTGCTCGGCTTTGGCATGCAGATGGAAACATTGGACTCACCGCCAGTCAGAGACAGCAGATGAAAGGCAGCGGCTAGCTAGCCTAGCGTAGCGTAGCACAGGTCAGGGAACAGCTAACTTGGCCTTAAGGTATTAATAGCTCTGGCGGTGTCTGGCTGCTAGCCCTCAAAGGCCTTAGCAGGGGATGCTTATTGTAGCTTAGCGCTAGCTTAGCTTAGCATGAACACTAGCTCTTAGCCTACAACCCTACTGAGCACCATGTGCTCGTGAGCAAGCCAAAACAATACAGGCCACTATAGACTACAGATGCCATAAATGCCATAACAATGCTAGCATGCCAAAGCAACTTACACAGACATTAGACACCTTCTCTTACTCACATGGTACTGTACATACACAGTAGAGTGGACAAGCAATGACTACCACATAGCATAGTGCTGGCTGTCAGACTGGTACGGAACACGTGAGGCCAACAAATTCAAATTAAATGAAATTTGTAACGTACAAGTGTAGACTTTACCGTGAAATGCTTACTTACGAGCCAATTTCCCAACAATGCAGTTAAAAAGGTAGAAAATTAACAAATAGAGCAAAATAAACTAGTTGGTTGTATACAAGGAGCACTGAGTCAGTGCAGGAGGTACAAGATAGTTGGGGTAATTGATTGAGGTAATATGTACATGTCGTTTCGATGATTGATGGAAGTACTATGTACATTTAGGTAGGGGGTGAAAAGCAGAAAGTCTGGGTAGCTATTTAATGAACTGTTCAGCAGTCTTATGGCTTTGGGATAGAAGCTGTTCAGGAGCCTTTTGGTCGCAGACTTGTTGCTACGGTACCACATGCCGTGTGGTAGCAGAGAGAACAGACTGTGACTTGGGTGGCTAGAGTCTTTGCCAATTTTTAGGTCTTTCCTCTGACACCGCCTGGTATAGAGGTCCTCTGGATGGCAGGGAGCCTTGCGGTCGGATGCAGAGCAGTTGCCATACACATTGTACTGCAATGAAAGGCATCATACAGTAGTAGAAAAATGGTCTTCACATGGCTACCATAGGGCTGTCCCTGAACCACTTGAGGTTGAATGTGTACCATTTAGCTACAATGCTAGCATATAAGGGAAAATCACAGGAAACACCACCTGCCTTCCATACAGCATAGAGCTGCCATTGCTCCACAAAACCTTGAGGCCATATGAGTTATACTTGACGGGGTATATATTTCTCTTATGTACACATAGTTGAAGAATAGGTAATGTAGCTATCTACCAACGATTAAGACCACTTTGACTGCTCTGGTTACATGAAACATAAAAATAAACTTTCATGCCTGTTTATCTAACTACTGGCTGCATGGCTCACCTGTTTGTTGTTGTCACTGTGGGGCCTCTTGATGGACACAAAATGGCGGATCTTTCTGTAAAGAGATTGAAAGAAAAGCATATTAGATTGGGAACCATATGTAGCCATTTACCAGTTAACAACCTATCAACCACCAGTTAACCATTTAAACAACCAGTTAATAACCAGTTAACAACCAATTAACTGTAAGCGGTCCTCCTAGAAGGAAGACCAGTGGCGTGTATTCATGGATGCCAAGAGAAGCCAGGCTTCCACAAATATTTGACCCCCAAAAATAAAAATGATCGTTTTCTGTCAATTCGCAAGTGGCTGAATCTCACCGGAGAAATCATCCGAGCGAGGGAAACAGCGCCCTTCTGTCTCAGTATGTGTAGCCCATGTATCTGATTCTGTCTGGAACAAAAGAGTATGACATGTGTCCGCCCGTAGCATTTGATTGATTGATGCCAGCAAGCATTTGGCCTCCCTTGAAAAAACGATTTAAAAATAATTAGCCAATCAGCGTTGAGCTCAACTGTGGGTTGTCCTGGCGCAGAAAAACACCCCCCAAGGGAGACCTGTTTGGATTTGGCTTCGCACCAATCAAATCACATCCTAAGCAAAATGTAATCTTTCTTGTCTGCTTGTGTTGATGTCCTGCAGTAATTAGCTTGCAAAACCGGCCCGTTCCTAAGCCATGGACGGAGATGTGGATTTGGACTTGTGGTTTTGACTTAATTCTCTTTATACGCCAAACGATTAAGACAGCAGTTCTGATCTTATCATAAATGAATATGTTGTGACACTGGCCTGAGACGATTGAAGTTCAATATGTAGCCTAGATGTAGCAAGTACCATCACGTTAACTAGCTAGCTTAGCTGGTTCATTGCTGCCCATGAGAGGAAGTTAGGCTCGCAAGCATTTCAGCTAAGTAGCCAATGAAAACAAAACTAAAAGCATACTGTATGACAGAGCCATAGACCATTTTGCCAACATGAAAGAGAAGAGGATGGCATTGGCATTCAACTAGTCTACAAAAGCCTATAATTTTTTCAATTGTGCGCAAACACACACACAGACAGCACATGATATTTAGAAACATTGATCGGACTAAATTGTTTTTGCTATCTTAAACTTTGTTTCCACTGTATTAAACTAAGCATATACAGTGCATTCAGAAAGTATTCAGACCCCTTCACTATTTCCACATTTTGTTACATTACATCCTTATTATAACATTGATTAAATTGAAAAACAAATACTCATCAATCTGCACACAAAACCCCATAATTGTTGCAAGTGTATTAATATTCAAAAACAGAAATACCTTATTTACATAAGAGGCGACTCCGGGATGCTGGCCTTCTAGGCAGAGTTCATCTGTCCAGTGTCTGGGTTCTTTTGCCCATCTTAATCTTTTCTTTTTATTGGCCAGTCTGAGATATGGCATTTTCTATGCAACTCTGCCTAGAATGCCATAATCCAGGAGTTGCCTATTCACTGTTGAGGTTGAGACTGGTGTTTTGGGGGTACTATTTAATGAAGCTGCCAGTTGAGGACTTTGCCAGTTGAGGACGTTTGTTTCTCAAACTAGACACTCTAATGTACTTGTCCTCTTGCTCAATTGTGCACCGGGGCCTCCCACTCCTCTTTCTATTCTGGTTAGAGCCAGTTTCGCTGTTCTGTGAAGGGAGTAGTACACAGCGTTGTACGAGATCTTCAGTTTCTTGGCAATTTCTCGCATGGAATAGCCTTCATTTATCAGAACAAGAATAGACTGACGAGTTTCAGAAGAAAGTTCTTTGTTTCTGGCCATTTTGAGCCTGTAATCGAACCCACAAATGCTGATGCTCCAGATACTCAACTAGTCTGAAGGCCAGTTTTATTGCTTCTTTAATCAGGACAACAGTTTCTAGCTGTGCTAACATAATTGCAAAATACTTTTCTAATTATCAATTAGCCTTTTAAATGATAAACCTGGATTAGTTAACACAACGTGCCATTGGAACACAAGAGTGATGGTTGCTGATAATGGGTCTCTGTAGATACTCCATTAAAAATCAGCCGTTTCCAGCAACAAAAGTAATTCACAACATTAACAATGTCTACACTTTATTTCTGATCAATGTGATGTTATTTTAATGGACAAAAAATGTATTTTCTTTCAAAAACAAGGACATTTTTAAGTGACCCCAAACTTTTGAACGGTAGTGTATATGACTTTTTATAGATTTGCAAACATTTCTAAAAACCTGTTTTTGCTTTGTCATTATGGGGTATTGTGATGTCATTATGGGGTATTGTGATGTCATTATGGGGTATTGTGTGTAGATTGATGAGGGAAAATAACCATTTAAGGCTGTAACGTAACAAAATGTGCAATATTTGCTTTGTGGAATTCACCGGAAAGGTGAATGGTTGCTCTCTCTGGTTTTGTGATGAAACAAACGTATGTGTAGTTGAATTCATACCGCCACTGTGTGACTGTTTGTTTGTTGTCACGGTGGAGTCTGAACGAATGGATTATACAGGAAACGACACAATTTGGCTTTTTGGCTTTTTTATTGGCTTGGCTTCCCCAGTGATTTTACCCACGCACATCTACTGAGGAAGACAGCGGCTTGCCAGAGTTGATAAACTCTGTTATTTAAGTGGAAGGGGTGAAGGCAGTGACTTACCCTCCCTGGCCAATCACAGGCGTGATCTTGACATGCTGCTGTATACTGTCACCCGACTTCCTCCTGGCATAGTAGATCCCCTGCCACTCCTAGACTTAGAGAAAGCTACAGTCAGGCGACACCATAACACTCCTAGAGAATTACAATCGGACAACTGAATAGAAAACACAGGAGGAAAAAAATCTAGATGAATAGTTGGATGTTCTTCAATGAGGTCCCGAGGTTTTTCAGTGTCTAATGCTCTCTCACCTTTCCTTTCTTGATGCAGGTGTTGATGGTGTCTAGAAGATCTGCTCGGTTCTTGTCACTCTTGGGGAGTTCCGTCAGCTCTTTCCCTATCAACTCTCCCTTGTGGTAACCCATCATACACTCAAATGCCGGGTTCACATACTGGGGGAGGAGGGAGAGAGATGGATTGGTTTTTCCATTTGAACTTTATTTATTTCACCATCATTTCACTGAATACCTAAACGACCCAGCAAAGGTCAAGACCGACTGCGTTTTGTGTGCGCGTGTGTGTGTGCGCGTGCGTCACTGGCGTAGCGTAGTTTCTCGACCACCGCAAAGTCAGAGTTTGGGCCCTCCCCTCCCTACATTTAAAAAAAAAAAACGCTTCAGCCACTCACAAAGCATATACTATCGATCGCTGTCCATGGTTCTGAAATTGCAACGTCTACGCGGCTGCCTATCGATATGCTATCAGATGATGTGGTTGTCATTATCTCATGTTAAGCCTAACGTTTATGTTTCATGAAGCTATAGGCCTACAGGGCCTACAGGGCCATCCGTCTCATCACTCGTAGGCTTACCAGTGTTCACAGAAGGGGGGTTGCTCTCATGAGCTGCCGCTGGGTCTCCGGCAGTCATCAGCTTAGTTTTCTGGGAGAGGAGGAGGAGGAGGTGGGCCGGCACTCTCACTAGAGGAACTGTCACTGTTCTCGAGGGCAGGACGAAGAGGAAGAGGAGGAGGGCTGGCACTCTCACTAGAGGAACTGCCACTGTTCTCGAGGGCAGGACGAAGAGGAGGAGGAAGGCCACTTTAATGGCCGGGACCGGGGACAGTGGTCGGGACTGGTAGGCTGCTACATAACTAAGCCTACTAGCTTCTGCCTGCGATGGTGTTTCGTTGGTTGAGGACGAGTTGGTAATTCGGTAATTTGGCACGACCTTGATCAGGTAACGCTTTCTTGCGTTGTTTTCGTGCACCACTTGATCTGGCCTTGTCTTTATCCATCTTGAAGAACATACTCACTCTCCATCCATATCAAGAGTCTGACCTGATTTCCCTTAACTTTTTTTAACTAGATGCACGATGCATGAAGACTATTGTCTGCCTGACTCACCCATACCAATGTAGATTCGTCAACACAAACACTTGGCTTGCTACATGTGCAAATTAAAAAGGGGAGTTACTGTCAAAATGATTGATATATTTTTTTATATACACAGTTGAAGTAGGAAGTTTACACACACTTTGGTTGGAGTCATTAAAACTCATCTTTCAACCACTCCACAAAATTCTTGTTAACAAACTATAGTTTTGGCAAGTCGGTTAGGACATCTACTTTGTGCATGACACAAGTCATTTTTCCAACAATTGTTTACAGACAGATTAGTTCACTTCTAATTCACTGTATCACAATTCCAGTGGGTCAGAAGTTTACATACACTAAATTGACTGTGCTTTTAAAGAGCTTGGAAAATTCCAGAAAATTATATAATGGCTTTAGAAGCTTCTGATAGGCAAATTGACATAATTGTAGACCTCCACAAGTCTAGTACATGCTTGGAAGCAATTTCTAAATGCCTGAAGGTACCTCGTTCATCTGTACATACAATAGTACGCGAGTATAAACACCATGGGACCACGCAGCCATCATACCACTCAGTGCAAATCAAATGTCCTCTGGTCTGATGAAACAAAAATAGATCTGTTTGGCCATAATGACCATCGTTATGTTTGGAAGAAAAAGGGGGAGGCTTGCAAGCCGAAGAACACCATCCCAACCGTGAAGCACGGGGGTGGCAGCATCATGTTGAGGGGGTGCTTTGCTGCAGGAGGGACTGGTGCACTTCACAAACTAGATGGCATCATGAGGCAGGAAAATTATGTGGATATATTGAGGCAACATCTCAAGACATCAGTCAGGAAGTTAAAGCTTGGTCGCAAATGGGTCTTCCAAATGGACAATGACCCCAAGCATCAAATGAAATGAAATCAAAGTTTATTTGTCACGTTTGCCGAATACAACAGGTGTAGACCTTACAGTGAAATGCTTACTTACAGGCTCTAACCAATAGTGCGAAAAAAATGTGTGTGTGTGTGTGTGTGTGTGTAAGTAAGTAAATAAATAAAACAACAGTAAAAATACATTTGAAAATATGAGTAGCAAGGCTATATACAGACACCGGTTAGTCAGGCTTATTGAGGTAGTATGTACAGTACATGTAGGTATAGTTAAAGTGACTATGCATATATGATGAACAGAGAGTAGCAGTAGTGTAAAAGGAGGAGTTGGCAGGAGGTGGGACACAATGCAGATAGCCCAGTTAGCCAATGTGCAGGAGCACTGGTTGGTCGGGCCAATTGAGGGAGTATGTACATGGATGTGTAGTTAAAGTGACAATGCATATAAGATAAACAGAGAGTAGCAGTAGCGTAAAAGAGGGATTGGGGTGGCACACAATGTAAATAGTCCGGGTAACCATTGGTTACCTGTTCAGAAGTCTTATGGCTTCGGGGTAAAAACTGTTGAGAAGCCTTTTTGTCCTAGACTTGGCACTCCAGGTACCAACTTAGTTTCCTGAGGGGGAATAGGCTTTGTCGTGCCCTCTTCATGACTGTCTTGGTGTGTTTGGACCATCTAGTTTGTTGTTGATGTGGACAACAAGGAATTTGAAGCTCTCAACCTGCTCCACTACAGCCCCGTCGATGAGAATGGGGACGTGCTCGGTGCTTCTTTTCCTGTAGTCCACAATCATCTCCTTAATCTTGGTTACGTTGAGGGATTGGTTGTTATTCTGGCACCACCCGGCCAGGTATCTGACCTCCTCCCTATAGGCTGTCTCGTCGTTGTCAGTGATCAGGCCTACCACTGTTGTGTCGTCTGCAAACTTAATGATGGTGTTGTGACTGGCCATGCAGTCGTGGGTGAACAGGGAGTACAGGAGGGGACTGAGCACGCACCCCTGTGGAGCTCCAGTGTTTAGGATCAGTGTGGTGGATGTGTTGCTACCTACCCTCACCACCTGGGGGTGACCCGTCAGGAAGTCCAGGATCCTGTTCCAGAGGGAGGTGTTTAGTCCCAGGTTCTTTAGCTTAGTGATGAGCTTTCAGGGTACTATGGTGTTGAACGCTGAGCTGTAGTCAATGAATAACATTCTCACATAGGTGTTCCTTTTGTCCAGTTGGGAAAGGGCAGTGTGGAGTGCAATAGAGATTGCATCATCTGTGGATCTGTTTGGGCGGTATGCAAATTGGAGTGGGTCTAGGGTTTCTGGGATAATGCTGTTGATGTGAGCCATTACCAGCCTTTCAAAGCACTTATGGCTACAGACGTGAGTGCTACGGGTCTGTAGTCATTTAGGCAGGTTGCCTTTGTGTTCTTGGGCACAGGGACTATGGTGGTCTGCTTGAAGCATGTTGGTATTACAGACTCAATCAGGGACATGTTGAAAATGTCAGTCAAGACACCTGCCAGTTGGTCAGCACATGCCCGGAGCACACGTCCTGGTAATCCGTCTGGCCCTGCAGCCTTGTGTATGTTGACCTGTTTAAACGTCTTACTCACGTCGGCTACGGAGAGCGTGATCACACAGTCATCTGGAACAGCTGATGCTCTCATGCATGCCTCAGTGTTGCTTGCCTCGAAGCGAGCATAGAAGTGATTTAACTCGTCTGGTAGGCTCGTGTCACTGGGCAGCTCGCAGCTGTGCTTCCCTTTGTAGTCTGTAATAGTTTGCAAGCTCTGCCACATCCGACGAGCATCGGAGCCAGTGTAGTATGATTCAATCTTAGCCCTGTATTGACGCTTTGCCTGTTTGATGGTTCGTCGCAGGGCATAGCGGTATTTCTTGTAAGCTTCCGGGTTAGAGTCCCGCACCCTGAAAGCGGCAGCTCTACCCTTTAGCTCAGTGTGAATGTTGCCTGTAATCCATGGCTTCTGGTTGGGGTATGTATGTACAGTCACTGTGGGGGACGATGTCCTCAATGCACTTATTGATAAAGCCAGTGACTGATGTGGTGTATTCCTCAATGTCATCAGAAGAATCCCGGAACATGTTCCAGTCTGTGACAGCAAAACAGTCCTGTAGTTTAGCATCTGCTTCATCTAACCATTTTTTTATAGACCGAGTCACTGGTGCTTCCTGCTTTAATGTTTGCTTGTAAGCAGGAATCAGGAGGATAGAGTTGTGGTCGGATTTACCAAATGGAGGGCGAGGGAGAGCTTTGAACTCGTAACCTTTTCTCCCTCTGGTTGCACATTTAACATGTTGATAGAGATTTGGTAGAACTGATTTAAGTTTCCCTGCATTAAAGTCTCCGGCCACTAGGAGCACCGCCTCTGGGTGAGTGGTTTCCTGTTTGCTTATTTCCTTATACAGCTGACTGAGTGCGGTCTTATAGTGCCAGCATCTGATTGTGGTGGTAAATAAACAGCCACAAAAAGTATAGCTGAGAACTCTAGCTGAATATCTATGTCGTCATTCAGCCACGATTCCGTGAAACATAGGATATTACAGTTTTTGATGTCCCGTTGGTAGGATATTCGTGATCGTACCTCGTCTAGTTTATTGTCCAATGATTGCACATTGGCGAGTAATATTGACGGTAACGGCAGCTTTCCTAGTTGGCTTCTGCAGATCCGGCTCTTCTTCCTCTGCATCGCTTCCTTATGCGAATAATTGGGATGTCTGCCCTGTGGGGTGTTTGGAGAATATCGTGTGAGTCCTGCTTGTTGTTGTTGTTGCTGAAAAAAGTATTTGTCTAATCCGAGGTGAGTGATCGCTGTCCTGATGTTGTAGAAACATTATGTATAAAATAATCTACAAATATCGCAAAAAACCCCACATAATAGCACAATTGGTTAGGAGACCGTAAAACGGCGGCCATCTCCTCCGGTGCCAAAATGGCTTAAGGATGACAAAGTCAATGTGTTGGAGTGGCCATCACAAAGTCCTGAACTCAATCCTATAGAAACTTTGTGGCCAGAACTGAAAAAGTGTGTGCGAGCCAGGAGGCCGACAAACCTGACTCAGTTACACCAGTTCTGTCAGGAGGAATGGGCCAAAATTCACCCAACTTATTGTGGGACGCTTGTGGAAGGCTACCTGAAACGTTTGACTCAAGTTAAACAATTTAAAGGCAGTCCTACTAAAGACTAATTGAATGTATGTAAACTTCTGACCCACTGGGAATGTGATGAAAGAAATAAAAGCTGAAATAAATCATTCTCTCTACTATTATTCTGACATTTCACATTCTTAAAATAAAGTGTTGATCCTAACTGACCTAAGACAAGGAATTTTTACTAGGATTAAATGTCAGGAATTGTGAAAGACTGAGTTTAAATGTACTTGGCTAAAGTGCATGTAAACGTCCAACTTCAACTGTGAATATGAGATGACCAGTGCATGGGCCCCCAGAGCTTGTGGGCCCCCTCCACGCGGGGGCTGCAGGGTTTTCGCTACGCCAATGGTGTGTGTGTATACCTGTATCACATGGTCTTCACTGGTGATCTCCACAGCCTCCTGACAGTGGTCCAGAGCAGTGAACACTGAGTTACACGCCCTGAGGGAGATAAGAGAGAGTGATCTGTTTAGTCATACATAGTGTGTGTGTATGTGTGTGTGTGTGTGTGTGTGTGTGTATGTGTGTGTGTGTGTGTGTGTGAGGCCCAATGTACCTGAGTTTGAACTGGCAGCGCACCTCTCCATGTTCAATCTGGAGCAACTCATTATAGCAGGCAGAGACACTGCTGTTCTCCACATACCTCTGACAGAGAGAGAGTGAGTGAGTGAGTGAGTGAGTGAGTGAGTGAGTGAGTGAGTGAGTGAGTGAGTGAGTGAGTGAGAGAGAGAGAGAGAGAGAGAGAGAGAGAGAGAGAGAGAGAGAGAGAGAGAGAGAGAGAGAGAGAGAGAGAGAGAGAGAGAGAGAGAGAGAGAGAGAGAGAGAGAGACATGAAGTGAAATATGACCAACAAGGTCAGCTATGAGCCTGGAGGTAGGACATGTGACGAGAGCTGTGACCTGCTGACATGTTAAATAGACTGGTCACATACAATAAAGTACAGAACAGTTGGTAAACACTGTGATGTGTTTATAAGATGAGCTAGCTGACTGGCTGACTGACTGACTCAGCAGATGGATGATAGGATAGGATGAGTGTTTTGAGTTGTCTGGCTCAGTACACTTTACAGAGTTCCAGAGGAGATGGTGGGGGCAGATGTCATGCCATATAAAGTCATATCCCCTCTTCCCCCTATAGTACATAGAGAACGTAGAAGGAGAAGAGTGCATACTCTGCTGAATCCAGCGCAGAGGAGAGGAAGAACAGACTGCTCCTCCTGACCTGAAGGCCTATAGAGTAGAGAGAACAGCATAGGCAGTACACACTATGACATTATCATCATCAGCTCACATAAGATATACAGTGCCTTCAGAAAGTATTCATACCCCTTGACTTATTTCACATTTTGTTGTGTTACAGCCTGAATTCAAAACGTAATAAATATATTTTGTTTCTCACCCATCTACACACAATACCCCATATTTACATAGTGAAAACATGTTTTTAGAAATTGTTGCAAATTTATTGAAAATGAAATACATAAATATCTAATTTACATAAGTATTCAAACCCCTAAGTCAATACTTTGTAGAAGCCTCTTTGGAGAAGATTACAGCTGTGTGGCCATTATTCTTTTAAAATGAATTGCTCGACAGCCATTTTCAAGTCTTGCCATAGATTTTCAAGCTGATTTAAGTCAAAACTGTAACTAGGCCACTAAGAAACATTCAATGTTGTTTTGGTAGTGTAGATTGTCCTGCTGAAAGGTGAATTCCTCTCCCAGTATCTGTTGGAAAGCAAACTGAACCAGGTTTTCGTCTAGTATTTTGCCTGTGCTTATAGCTGTATTCTGTTTATTTTTATCCTAAAAAACTCCCTAGTCCTTGCCAATGACAAGCATACCCACAACATGATGCAGCCACCAACATGCTTGAAAATATGAAGTGTGTTGTGTTGGATTTGCCCCAAACATAACGCTTTGTATTTCAGGAAAAAAGTGAATTTCTTTGACACAGATTTTGCAGTATTACTTAAGTGCTTTGTTGCATGTTTTGGAATATTTGTATTCTTTTTAGGCTTCCTTCTTTTCACTCTAGGCAGTCAGGTTAGTATTGTGGAGCAATGTTGTTGATCCATCCTCAGCCTTCTCATTACAGAGCCATTAAACTCTGTAACTGTTTTAAAATCACCATTAGCCTCAAGGTGAAATCCCTAAGCTGTTTCCTTCCTCTCCGATAACCGAGTTAGGTAGGATGCCTGTACCTTTGTAGTGATTGGGTGTATTGATACACCATCCAAAGTGAAATTAATAACTTCACTGTGCTCAAAGGGCTATTCAGCTGGGTTTGTTTTACACATCTACCAATTGTTGCCCCTCATTGCGAAGCATTGAATAAACCTCCCTGGTCTTTGTGGCTGAATCTGTGCTTCACTACTCAATTGAGAGACCTTACAGATAATTGTATGTGTGGGATACAGAGATGGGGTAGTTGTTAAAATATCCTGTTAACCACTGTTATTGAACATGCAATGAGTCCATGCAACTTATTATGCAATTTGCTAAGCACATTTTTTTACCCCTGAACTTATTTAGGCTTGTCATAACAAAGATGTTGAATACTTATTGACTCAAGATATTTCAGCTGTTCATTTTGTATTCATTTAAAAAATGTTCTATAAACAAAATTCCACTTTGACGTGTACATTTCAGTCATTGAGCAGACACGCTTATCCAGAGGGACTTACAGGAGCAATTAGGGTTAAGTGCCTTGCTCAAGGGCTCATCGGCAGATTTTTCACCTAGTCCGCTCGGGGATTCAAACTTAATCACTAGGCTACATTATGGGGTATTGTGTGTCGATCAGTGAACCAAAATGTAAATGTAATACATTTTAAATACAGGCTGGAACAAAATGTGGAACAAGTCAAGGGGTGTGAATAGTTTACGAAGGCACTGTATCATTATAGAATACACATACATGTACTGCATGTCATTATCACCATCAACGTGAAAACATGTATCATTATATTTGGTGTTTGTGTGAATATGTATGTAACTTCAGTTGTGAGAAAAATAATCCCCTTGAATGGCAATAAACGCCATCAATCAATTCCGATTTGATAGACGTGTGTACTTACGTCTGTGGCACAACGGCCAGAATGACTGTGTGTTCTGAGCGCTTTGTGGCACGAATCAACCTGGATCAACAACACAAGAGATTGATCATCTAAGAGACGGATAAAAACAGAAGCGCTCGGAATCCCGCAGATGGTCAAAGAAAAATATATATTTTCACAACCACAAAATGATCAAATATATGTTTTGGACGACATACGAAGACCTGGAGTGCTTTTGTGCTTTACCTTAAAAAAATTCCCTCGCTAACTCACGAGGCAGGTTTGAGAGCAATAAGTGTGATTGAGTTGATCGCTTCATTTGACAGACACACAACACGAGAGGAGGCTTTAGAATGATTGCCAGTATAAACATGTGGGCAGTGGAGGAGTGATGTCATTGGCATTTGAGAGAACATTTCTCTACTTTACACAGGCTCACCATGGACACAATGTACTGGAGGGATGGGAGGGAGGAAGGGAGGGAGGGAGAGAGGGAGAGGGAAGGAGTTTGAGAGAAGGAGAGAGAGGGAAGGAGAGAGAGAGAGATGAGAGAGAGGAGAAAGAGGGAAGGAGGGAGAGAGGAGAGAGATAAGGAGAAAGAGGGAAGGAGAGAGAGAGAAGGAGAGAGAGTGGGAGGAAAGGATAAATGTGAGTGATGGCAAAAGCCTCTTGGCTGGCAGGGGACATGCAGGGAGGGAGGAAAGTAAGGAGAGAGACGAGAGAGAGGAAGAAAGAAAGAAAGAAGCCACTGCTTCTGGGAAAATATTACCATGCGTGACTAATAACTCTAATCACTAGATACTGTATAAAGAAGCATATGATGGTCTGACCACATGATAAATACTGGGTGGGATTATTAGGACAGTTTGAGTTTTTAGTGTATCTGAACAAAAATATAAACACAACATGTTTCATGAGCTGCAAAAAAAATGATCGCAGAAATTTTCCATATGCACAAAAATCTTATTTCTCTCATATTTTGTGCACAAATTTGTTTATATCCCTGTTCTCCTTTGCCAAGATAATCCATCTACCTGACAGGTGTGGCATATGAAGAAGCTGATTAATCAGCATAATCATTACACAGGTGCACCTTGTGCGGGGGACAATAAAAGGCCACTCTAAAATGTACAGTTTTGTCACACAACACAATGACACAGACGTCTCAAGTTTTGAGGGAGCATGCGAATGGCATGCTGACTGCAGGAATGTCCACCAGAACAGTTGACAGAGACTTGAATGTTAGATAATTATTGAACTATTCCAACCGGCCTAACAACCACAGACCACGTATATGGCGCAGTGCGGGCGAGCGGTTTGCTGATGTTAATGTTGTGAACAGAGTGCCCCATGGTGCGGTGTTAATTGTATGAGCAGGCATAAGCTACGGACAATGAACACAATTGCATTTTATCGATAGGCAATTTGAACGTTCAGTGACAAGCTCCTGAGGCCCATTGTCCTGCCATTAATCCGCCGCCGCCACCTCACGTTTCAGCATGATAATATACGGCACCATGTCGCAAGGACCTGTACACAAGCTGAAAATGTCCCAGTTATTCCATGGCCTGTATACCCCCACTGACATGTCACCCATTAAGCATGTTTGGGATGCTCTGGATCGACGTGTACGACAGTGTATTCCAGTTCCCGCCAATATCTAGCAACTTCGCACAGCTATTGAAGAGCAGTGGGACAACATTCCACAGGCCACAATCAACATTAACAATGAACAATTAACATCCTGATCAACTCTATGCAAAAGGAGATGCATGAGGCAAATGGTGGTCACACCAGATACTGACTGGTTTTATGATGCACACCCTTAAATGTTTAAATAGATACCTTAAATCATGAGGTATCTGTGATGCATATCTGTATTCCAAGTCATGTGAAATCCATAGATCAGCTAAACATTTTTAGATTGCTAAATTAGTTTAGAGGCCAGCTATCTAAACTTGTTATCAAGGTGGAATTACCGGCTGTGTGTGTGGGGGGGGGGCATTGATTTGGTTCGTCAGTGTCACCCAGATATCATATTGTAAATTGCAAACATTTCTCTCCACCCTATCGCAAAATGTGGAGAATTGCATGAAATTAGTTTTAAAACTGTAAAATCTTCACTCTGCTCCATGGCAAAAATGCAGCAAACGTGCTATAAAACTGCATAATTTTCTCTACACCCCATGGCAAAATGTGTGGAATTGCACAAAAGTTACTTTTTAAAACATTTTTTTTATCTCCACTGTCAAGATGGTGGCCACAATTTTTTTTTGCTCACAATGCAATGTGTGTGTGTGTGAGGGTATGGATTCGGGTACACAGACCTGTGAGCAAGATTTTTTGTGGCCCCCAGCCCCATCAAAGTTGCCCATCACAGACAGACAGACAGACAGTTTGAGTTTACCGACAGACAGCTTCTGCCTCAAAGTATCGTGAGTGGCGTCCATCGATGACTACAATCTCGTGGCTCTTGTCCAGGAAACACTCGATGGCGGACTCAGGCGTTCGGGCGATGTTACACCTGAAACCCGCCCGGTCACACGCCCACCAGAAGGCATCGCTTTGACCATCCTCCTTCGCAAACACCAGCAGGACCTGGGAGAGAGAGAGAGAGAGAGAGAGAGAGAGAGAGAGAGAGAGAGAGAGAGAGAGAGAGAGAGAGAGAGAGAGAGAGAGAGAGAGAGAGAGAGAGAGAGAGAGAGAAGAGAGAGAGAGAGAGAGAGAGAGAGAGAGAGAGAGAGAGAGAGAGAGAGAGAGAGAGAGAGAGAGAGAGAGAGAGAGAGAGAGAGAGAGAGAGAGAGAGAGAGAGAGAGAGAGAGAGAGAGAGAGAGAGAGAGAGAGAGAGAGAGAGAGAGAGAGAGAGAGAGAGAGAGAGAGAGAGAGAGAGAGAGCAGATGGTCTGAAATACCTCTTACCTGAACAGAGGCAGCTTGCTGCCAAAACATTGGTTACTTTAATAAGTAATTTGTTAATAAATCATTTGTTTGCTTGTCGGAGCAATGGTGTGTGGTTATAATCTTTCTGAAGTTGTTTTATACAAACATGAAGCTAGGACCGGTAGACTAATAAGCATATCAGTGTTGATATACAGCACAGTATCACAAAGAATAATACATTAAATAGTAAAACATACATCACTTAAAGGTGCAATATGCATAAATCGCTCCGCCATTTCCTGGTTGCTAAAATTCAAATAGTTTGACTAATTTCAGTTTATGTGACAAAACAAGCAATGTATATTGTACCGTAGATAATCATTGCACCATAGAAAGCTGCTGTGAAATATCTTTCCTATAATCAAAAATATTGAATTTTCAGCTGTTTGAAGCTGGTGTACAAAACCGAACGTAAAAGATGCAAAAACGAAACAGGAGAACGGGAAGCATAGAAATAGCTCACATAGAACATATCTACCGCTTCTTAGACCGGATTTTAATGTGAATGACAGATCTGTAACTCACATTTCTATGTGAATTTGGTCGGGTCGCCCAAAACGTTACATATTGCAACATTAACCGTTCAAACACACAACTTCACACCACTTTCCCAGGCATCTCCTGGGATGAAAGCCTGCTATTGTTCCTTAATCTATAAAGAACAAAAATATAAATGCAGCATGTAAAATGTTTGTTCCATTTTTCATTAGCTGAAATAAAAGATCCCAGAAATGTTTCATATACAAAAAAAGCTTTTTTCTCTAAAATGTTGTGTACAAATTTGTTTACATCCCTTTTAGTGAGCATTTCTCCTTTGCCAAGGAATCCATCCACCTGACAGGTGTGGCATATCAAGAAGCAGCATGATCATTACAGAGGTGCACCTTGTGCTGGGGACAATAAAAGGCCACTCTAAAATGTGCAGTTTTGTTACATAACACAATGCCACAGATGTCTCAAGTTTTGAGGGAGCGTGCAATTGGCATGCTAACTGCAGGAATGTCTACCACAGCTGTTACCAGATAATTTAATGTTAATTTCTCTACCATAAGCCGCATCCAACGTCATATTAGAGAATTCGGCAGTATGATTAACCGTTCTCACAACCGCATGTACGTACCAGGTGTAACCAAGCCAGCCCAGGACCTCCACATGCGGCTTCTTCACCTGCCGAAGAGTCTGAGACAGGCCACGCGGACAGCTGATGAAACGGAGGAGTATTTCGGTCTGTAATGAAGCCCTTTTGTGGGGAAAAACTCATTCTGATTGGCTGGGCCTGGCTCCCAAGTGGGTGGGCTCACAGTGCATTCGGAAAGTATTCCGACCCCTTGACAACTCACACATTTTGTTATGTTACAAAATGTGGAAAAAAGTTAAGGGGTCTGAATAGTTTACGAATGCACAGTGTGCCCTCCCAAGCCCACCCATGTCTGTGCCCCTGCCCATTCATGTGAAATCCATAGATTAGGGCCTAATGAATTGATTTAAATTGCCTGATTTCCTCATATGAACTGTAATAGAAAAAAATGAAAAATCTATGTTTTCTTTTGTGTTATTGACTGTATGTTTGTTTATGTGTAACTCTGTGTTGTTGTTTTTTGTCGCACTGCTTTGCTTTATCTTCTCAGTTGTAAATGAGAACTTGTTCTCAACTGGCCTACCTGGTTAAATAAAGTTGAAATATTATATATTTTTGTTGCGCTTTGCGTTCATATTTTTGTTCAGTATAAGAGTAAACAGGAACCAGGTGGATGATGGTTAATGATGGCTGATGAGAGCTGTATTTCACACCAACAGTTGTCTGGCCTGTACTGTACACCGACCGGTTGTTCTTCATACTGTATGGGAACTTTACCAATACTTGACTCCTATAGTAGAGCAGTAACAGACAAGAGGCAAGAATGGAGGGACTTGTGTGTGTACGCACGCACGCACACACGCACGCACGCACGCACACACACACACACCAATACACCAATGGACAACTAACACAGGGAGAAAGGAAGTAGGGATAGAGATTTATAAAGATTTCTTAATTACGTTTCACTTTTTAGCTTTGTGTACTAATTGCTAGATATTACTGCACTGTTGGTGCTAGGAACACAAGCATTTCGCTACGCCCGCACAAACCATCTGCTAAATATGTGTAGGCCGACCAATAGAATTTGATTTGATTTTGATTTGATTGAAAGAGAAACAGACCGAGGGAGACCAAGAAGAGAGGAGAAGGGAGATGAGAGAGAGCGAGCCGTCTCGCCAGTCATGCCGGACAGACTGGCAGGAGCATGAGGGAACGAAGGGAGCAGAGGATGGATGAGAAGAAGAGGAGAAAAGGGAAGGGGGGGAAAAGGAGCTGGCATTGGTAGGAGGCTGTGAAAGGTCTACACCCTTTGATCCCGAGCTGGGCTGTGTAACCATGGAGCTGCCGTGTGAAATTCCACACACACACACACATCTCAGGCGACGCCGTCCCAAAATCTGCCGACCTGCCCTGCACCCGCACACAGGCCAGACAGGGGGCGCCACACGTACACAGTTCTGTGTGTGTTGCCGCTTGAGTGCGTGTACATACACATAATCAAATCAAATCACATTTTATTTGTCACATTACTTACAAGCCCTTAACCAACAACAGCTTCATGGCACGACTCCAACACCATCATTAAGTTTGCCGATGACGCAACAGTGTTAGGCCTGATCACCGACAACAATGAGACAGCCTATAGGGAGGAGGTCAGAGACCTGGCAGTGTGGTGCCAGGATAAAAACCTCTCCCTCAACGTGGAAAAGGAGAACGCCTCCATTCTCATCGACAGGGCTGTAGTGGAGCAGGTTGAGAGCTTTAAGTTCCTTGGTGTCCACATCACCAACAAACTAACATGGTCCAAGCACACCAAGACAGTTGTGAATAGGGCACGACAAAACCTATTCCCCCTCAGGAGACTGAAAAGATTTGGCATGGGTCCTCAGATCTTCTAAAGGTTCTACAGCTGCACCACCGAGAGCATCCTGACGGGTTGCATCACTGCCTGGTAAAGGCAACTGCTCGGCGTCCGACTGCAAGGCACTACAGAGGGTAGTGCGTACGGCCCAGTACATCACTTGGGCCAAGCTTCCTGCCATCCAGGACCTCTATACCCGGTGTCAGAGGAAGGCCCTAAAAATTGTCAAAGACTCCAGCCACCCTAGTCATAGACTGTGCTCTAGCCCCAAGGCTAGGTCCAAGAGGCTTCTAAACAGCTTCTACCACTCACGCCATAAGACTCCTGAACACCTAATCAAATGGCCACCCAGACTATTTGCATTGCCCCCCCCCCCCCCTTTTATGATGCTGCTACTCTCTGTTATTATATATGCATTGTCACTTTAATAACTCTACCTACATGTACATATTACCTAACCGGTGCCCCCGCACATTGACTCTGTACCGTAACATCCTGTATATAGCCTCCACATTGACTCTGTACCGGTACCCCCTGTATATAGCCTCCACATTGACTCTGTACCGGTACCCCCTGTATATAGCCTCCACATTGACTCTGTACCGGTACCCCCTGTATATAGCCTCCACATTGACTCTGTATCGGTACCCCCTGTATATAGCCTCCACATTGACTCTGTACCGGTACCCCCTGTATATAGCCTCCACATTGACTCTGTATCGGTACCCCCTGTATATAGCCTCCACATTGACTCTGTATCGGTACCCCCTGTATATAGCCTCCACATTGACTCTGTACTGGTACCCCTGTATATAGCCTCCACATTGACTCTGTACCAGTACCCCCTGTATATAGCCTCCACATTGACTCTGTATCGGTACCCCCTGTATATAGCCTCCACATTGACTCTGTATCGGTACCCCCTGTATATAGCCTCCACATTGACTCTGTACCGGTACCCTCTGTATATAGCCTCCACATTGACTCTGTACCGGTAACCCCTGTATATAGCCTCCACATTGACTCTGTACCGGTAACCCCTGTATATAGCCTCCACATTGACTCTGTACCGGTACCCCCTGTATAAAGCCTTCACATTGACTCTGTACCGGTACCCCCTGTATATAGCCTCCACATTGACTCTGTACCGGTACCCCCTGTATATAGCCTCCACATTGACTCTGTACCGGTACCCCCTGTATATAGCCTCCACATTGACTCTGTATCGGTACCCCCTGTATATAGCCTCCACATTGACTCTGTACCGGTACCCTCTGTATATAGCCTCCACATTGACTCTGTACCGGTACCCCCTGTATATAGCCTCCACATTGACTCTGTACCGGTACCCCCTGTATATAGCCTCCACATTGACTCTGTACCGGTACCCCCTGTATATAGCCTCCACATTGACTCTGTACCGGTACCCCCTGTATATAGCCTCCACATTGACTCTATACCGGTACCCCCTGTATATAGCCTCCACATTGACTCTGTACCGGTACCCTCTGTATATAGCCTCCACATTGACTCTGTACCGGTACCCCCTGTATATAGCCTCCACATTGACTCTGTACCGGTACCCCCTGTATATAGCCTCCACATTGACTCTATACCGGTACCCCCTGTATATAGCCTCCACATTGACTCTGTACCGGTACCCCCTGTATATAGCCTCCACATTGACTCTGTACCGGTACCCCCTGTATATAGCCTCCACATTGACTCTGTACCGGTACCCCCTGTATATAGCCTCCACATTGACTCTGTACCGGTACCCCCTGTATATAGCCTCCACATTGACTCTGTATCGGTACCCCCTGTATAAAGCCTCCACATTGACTCTGTACCGGTACCCCCTGTATATAGCCTCCACATTGACTCTGTACTGGTACCCCTGTATATAGCCTCCACATTGACTCTGTACCGGTACCCCCTGTATATAGCCTCACTATTGTTATTTTAATGCGGCTCTTTAATTATTTCTAACATTTATTTATTATTATATAAGTATTTTTCTTAAAACTGCATTATTGGTTAAGGGCTTGTAAGTAAGCATTTCACTGTAAGGTCTACACGTACTTAGCGCATGTGGCAAATAAAATTTGATTTGATTTAAGAAGTTTTAAGAGAAAAAAAAGTGTTAAGTAAAAAATAGATAAGTAAAACATAGAAAATAAAAGTAACAAATAATTAAACAGCAGCAGAAAAATAACAATAGCAAGGCTATATAGAGGCGGTACCAGTACAGAATCAATGTGCGGGGGCACCGGTTAGCCGAGGTAATTGAGGTAATATGTACATGTAGGTAGAGTTAAAGTGACTGATCGTACCTCCTCCGAGTGGATGTCTTTCATGATTATCTTTATCATCCAAGTGCTAAATAGTTGGAGTGTGTTCGAACACACAATCACTTCATAGTGATTAACCCCAGTGGTTTCCCTAAGTGGTTTACACACTGTGTGGCCCTCAAGGCAGGACTGACATAGAGAAGGGCCTCTACCCCTGACTGCTGTGCTACGCTGACTCAGCCAATCACAGTTCAGAGGTTAAAGCTAGAATCCTTTAAGCCTCCATCTCTGCACACCCTTGACCAGGCAGACAGATAGGGGAACAAAGGTATGGAACAGACAGACAGACAGACAGACAGACAGACAGACAGACAGACAGACAGACAGACAGACAGACAGACAGACAGACAGACAGACAGACAGTTAGACTGATAGCTAGACAGATAGTTTCTCAGAGCGATAGCGAGAGACATCTAGCTGACTGGCTTTACACCAAGTCTTGTCAGTGGGACTCCTCTTGGCGTAGAGCCAAGGAGTACGGTGTGGAGGAGACATACTAGTAGTCATCAATCTGATGGATCATTCCTAATAAGCATGGTTTACTCCTCACACTCAGAACAACATGTAAATGCTTTCCCGTGTTTTGAAGTGGGGGCTACAGCATGTTTCTCCATATGGTTTCTTAAGTTAAGAGACCATCCTAAGTCCCCTGTCCAAAGTAAGAGCAGAGCACCCTGTACACTGTCTTCTGCAGCCTACAGTCAACAACAGTTCACCCTCTGAGCCCTCAGGAAAATAATCCCTCTGATTGAGGAGGAGTCCTGTGACAGGGTGCAGAAACGAAGGAGCGGAGAGAAGTAGATTTGGAGTTACCTAGTCTTTCCAGGGCTCAGAGGGAACGATAAATGTCAGGAGGGAACTTTCAGCACGCAACTCTCTCCTCCGGAGCATTTTATCATTTCTTCTCTCTTTTCTATCTCGTTCTCTCTGTTCAAGTGGGAGGGAGGTAAAGAGGGAGTGGGGAGTTAGATCATGGTACAGTAGAATTTGTGTGTGCATGACTCTGTGTGCGTACGAGACTTGTGTGTGTGTGTGTGCGGATGTGTGTGCGCTTCCGCTGTCTGTTTGTGCGTGTGCATAACTCTCTGTGAGTGTGTATGCAACTGTACGTGTGAGTGTGTGTCTGTTTCTGTGCGTGTGCTCCCTTGTGTGTCTGTTTGTGTGTATGACTTTGTGTGCGTGTTTGCGTGACTCTTAGTGTGTGTGTGTGTGTCTGGGTGCGCTCCACATCTTGAGGAGAGTAGTTATTTTAATGGAGCGTGTGTTGAGGGCTGTATGGGGAGGAGGGGTTGTAATAAAGTCTCTAGTCCTTCCACCTGGTTCAGCCAGACATTGCCAGACACTACCTCCAGCAGAGGCTTTCACACAGCCTGATAACGAAGAATGGATGAGTTCTGGATATGAGGTTTGGATGAGGTTTTTATTCAGCACAATAAAGATGGACGGATGAAGGGTAGAGCCTTTCAGTATGTATTTTCCTTCAAACACTTTGAGCATTTGATTCAGCCTGCCAGATGGTGGGGGGGGGGGGGGTTGCACTTTTGGGACTATTCCATTACTCCATCAAGCACAATGACAGAGATGTAAGAAGACAGAGACCTGGATGTCTAGATGCACAAGAAACATAAAACACCTATGATCTTGTGTAACTAACACTCCCTTCCCTAAATTACACAACAGCGTTAATGCCTGGGAGATAATCTGACCTTCTCAAAGGCTCACACTGCCTTAATCCCAATCCACAGGACACAACCTTAACCTCAAACTAGCAGCTGTTCACAGCTGGTTACCGGAAACTTAACTACCACCAACCCACACACCATCGGGTGTAAAGCCGGGATGGAACCAGTTCAGGGAACACAACTGAAAACCGGGGGGAAACAAACGACATTTTCAGAGGAAACAGAAACAGAACTGCGAACGAAAGTGATCTCCGTTATTTGAAAATCTTGAGAACCGGATAATAATGTTTTTTGTTTGTTCCTGCACATATCTGACCAATCAAACATGTTAACATCTAGCTTACCCGTTCCATACCAAAATGCTCTATCTGCACTAACTGGTGGAGTAAATTCACAAGCTACATGTAATTACTATGTACATTTCACGGGTTAAAATATAAATGAAATGGAACTTTTATGAACCATACATTTTTTGGAGGGTTTGAACAGGTTCAGAACTTTATTATGCTGGTCGGAACCCAAGAAATAGGGTTTCTGTTCGGAACCCAAGAAATAGGGTTTCTGTTCGGAACCCAAGAAATAGGGTTTCTGTTTGGGACCCAAGAAATAGGGTTTCTGTTCGGAACCCAAGAAATAGGGTTTCTGTTCGGAACCCAAGAAATAGGGTTTCTGTTTGGGACCCAAGAAATAGGGTTTCTGTTCGGAACCCAAGAAATAGGGTTTCTGTTCGGAACGGAACAATTGGAAAATACTGTTGGTTCTAACCCCTAGTGAAAAAAGTTATATAGTGTACATGTATGCCGCATGCCATGTTGTGTCATGTGGTGTCTCATTGTTACGCCATGTTGAAACCATTCTATCATGCAATGATATCTCCAGTGTTTCCCCTATATTCATTTAAACCAAATAATTGGACGCAAGTAAAAAATATATACAGTAGCAGTCACAAATTTGGACACACCTACTCATTCCAGGGTTTTTCTTTATTTTTGACTACTTTCTACATTGTAGAATAATAGTGAAGATATCAAAACTATGAAATAATGTGGTAACCAAAAAAGTGTCAAACATATCCAAATATATGTTATATTTGAGATTCTTCAAAGTAGCCACCCTTTGTCTTGATGACAGCTTTGCATACTCTTGGCATTCTCTCAACCAGCTTCATGAGGTAGTCACCTGGAATGCATTTCAATTAACAGGTGTGCCTTGTTAAAAGTTAATTTGTGGAATTTCTTCCCTTCTTAATGCGTTTGAGCCAATCAGTTGTGTAGTGACATGGTAGGGTTGGTATACAGAAGATAGTCCTATTTGGAAAAAGACGAAGTCCATATTATGGCAAGAACAGCTCAAATAAGCAAAGGGAAACAACAGTCCATCATTACTTGAAGACATGAAGGTCAGTCAATTTCAAGAACTTTGAAAGTTTCTTCAAGTGCAGTCGCAAAAACCATCAAGCGCTATGATGGAACTGGCTCTCATGAGGACCGCCACAGGAAAGGTAGACCCAGAGTTACCTCTTCTGCAAAGGACAAGTTCATTAGAGTTACCAGCCTCAGAAATTGCAGCACAAATAAATGCTTCACCGAGTTCAAGTAACAGACACATCTCAACATCAACTGTTCAGAGGAGACTGTGTGAATCAGACCTTCATGGTCAAATTGCTGCAAAGAAACCACAACTAAAGCACACCAATAATAAGAAGAGACTTGCTTAGGCCATGAAACATGAGCAATGGACATTAGACCGGTGGAAATCTGTACTTTGGTCTGATTAGTACAACTTTGAGATATTTGGTTCCAACCGACGAGTCTTTGTGAGACGCAGAGAAGGTGAACAGATGATCTCTGCATGTGTGGTTCCCATCGTGAAGCATGGAGGAAGAGGTGTGATTCAAGCCACACTTAACCAGAATGTCTACCACAGCATTCTGCAACGATACACCATCCCGTCTGGTTTGCGCTTAGTGGGACTATTATTTGTTTTTCAACAGGACAATGACCCAACTCCTCCAGGCTGTGTAAGAGATATTTGACCAAGAAGGAGAGTGATGGAGTGCTGCATCAGATGACCTGGCCTCCACAATCACCCGACCTCAACCCAATTGAGATGGTTTGGGATGAGTTGGACCGCAGAGTGAAGGAAAAGCAGCCACCTCAGCCAAGAGAATAACACATAATGACAAAGCAAAAACAGTTTTTTTTTATTCAGATCCTTTACTGTACTTTGTTGAAGCACCTTTGGCAGCAATTACAGCCTCGAGTCTTCTTGGGTATGACGCTACAAGCTTGGCACAGCTGTATTTGGGGAGGTTCTCTGTCAGGTTGGATGGGGAGCGTCACTGCACAGCTATTTTTAGGTCTCTCCAGAGATGTTAGATCGGGTTCAAGTTTGGGCTCTGGCTGGACCACTGAAAAACATCCACACAACATGATGCTGCCACGACCCTTCTTCAACATAGGGGTGGTGCCAGGTTTCCTCCAGATGTGACGCTTGGCATTCATGCCAAAGAGTTCGAGCTTGGTTTCATCAGACCAGAGAATCTTGTTTCTCATGGCCTGAGAGTCCTTTTGGTGCCTTTTGGTAAACTCCAAGCTGGCTGTCATGTGCCTTTTACTGAAGAGTGTCTTCCGTCTGGCCACTTTACCATAAAGGCCTGATTGGTGGAGTGGTGCAGAGATGGTTGTCCTTCTGGAAAGTTTTCCCATCTCCACAGAGGAACTCTGGAGTTCTGTCAGAGAGACCATCGCGTTCTTGGTCAGCTCTCTGACCAAGTCCCTTCTCCCCCGATTGCTCAGTTTGGCCAGGCAGCCAGCTCTAGGAAGAATTTTGTTGGTTCCAAACTTTTGCCATTTAAGAATGATGGAGGCCACTGTGTTCTTGGGGACCTTCAACACTTCAGAAATGTTTTGGTACCTTTCCCCAGATCTATGCCTCAACACAATGCTGTCTCCTTCGACCTCATGGCTTGGTATTTTCTCTGACATGCACTGTCAACTGTGGGACCTTATATAGACAGTTGTGTGCCTTTCCAAATCATGTCCAATCAATACAATTTACCACAGGTGGACTCCAATCAAGTTGTAGAAACATCTCAAGGATGATAAATGGATGCACCTGAGCTCAATTTCGAGTCTCATAGCAAAGGGTCTGAATACTTGTGTAAATAAGGCATTTCTGATTTTAATTTTTAACAAATTAGCAAACATTTCTAAAAACCTGTTTTTGCTTTGTCATTTTGCTTTGCTTTGTATTGTGTGTAGATTGATGAGGACTTTAAAAAACAAAACAATTTTAGAATAAGGCTGTAACGTATGCACTGTACTTGTCTTGTGCATTTGTTTTATTCTGGGATTATGACCCCTAAAAATGACTGGTGGAGTCCCTTTACCCCAACCTGCATGTACAAATGACCTGAACTAACCTGTACCCCCGCACATTGACTAGTACCAGTATCCCCTGTACGTAGCATCATTAATGTTATTTTATTGTGTTACTTTTTACTACATTTTTACTTTATTATTTTCTCAACTTTATTTATTGAACTGCATTGTTGGTTAAGGGCTTGTAAGTAAGCATTTCACGGTAAGGTGAAATACCTGTTGTATTCGCCGCATGTGAGAAGTAAAATTGGATTTGATATGATTTGATTCCTCCTATGTGTTTCTATGCTGTTGTTCAACCTGCTTATTTGAATCCACCGGTTTTACACAGCTCTGGCTAACAGCATGCTAAATAACAGAAATGCAAATAAAATGTACAGGCCCCAAAAAGTCATTTTCGCAAAATCTCTCTGATTACGCTTTCTAATCATGTCCTAAAATCCTCTTCTGGGACAATCAAAATGGCCACCACTCCAAAGCCTCTAGTAGCTTGAAGAAGAGACAAACTGCCCATGATGTGCTACACCACAACATGTAACATCACTGAATTGCATAACAAAATATAGCAGACTCCTGATAATTGATGGACGGTGGGCACTAAACTGGAGCATGCTATTATCAGGAGAAATACAGAAGAATGTAAAGTTGTACCTGAATAGGTTCTTGGGTCAGTCTCATAGGTCCTATGCATTCTTCTGTGGCTGATACCTGGAACACAACCGGAGAGAGAGAGGTGGAATGAGTTCAAGCTCAAACAAAAACAACAAAACAATGAATAGCAAGAGTAAAAACAGACGAGAGAGCAGGAGTAAAAAATGAAACATAGAAACAGGGGAAACAGAGTACTGCTTACCATTTTACCCTCTTCTTCAGGTACCATACATGCCCTGAACCTCTCTCTCGCTATCACTTTTCCCCCTCTCTCTATCTCTTTCCTTCTCTCTCTGTCTCAACCAGCTAATACTCCATATGCAGGTATTCAGTAAAAAAAACAGAAGCTCTACACTCCTGAGCAAACGCTGGTTAGCTCACTGAACAATGTTACTGTATCAACTATAGCAGGAAGGATTTCTGGCTACTGGACTATTGACTAACGGCTTAGGATGTTCCACGCTCACACTCACACTATTAGTGACGCAGCTAGACCAGGTCTGTTACAAGCCTCTTTAAAGAGTATTAAGGGATACAGACAGACAGGTGTATGTGAGTAATGCCTTGTTGAGAAGCAGTACTGACACTGTTGATAGACTGGAGCTAACGCAGCTTCAAACATGACATGCACATGGGTCCTTCCACCAATTCGGTGCCTTTTGAGAATTGTGCCTTGGTGAAAAAAAATATGTTTGATTTCACATCATTTTAAAATTCTGTCATAAAGAACACATGTTCCACTTAGTCCTCTCATGAGGTAAAAAAAATATAAAAAGTGCCTATTAAGTGGCAAATAAAGTAACAGGGTTGACCGTAACAGGGTTGACCGTAACAGGGTTGACCATTTCACCTTAAATCAGCCATAAATCCCCTTGTGACAGGGGGTATGGAAGCTAGTTGTGTGCAACAGAGAGGGGCAATTGAATGCAAGCTTTTTTCTCTCTTTTTTTTCTTCTTTAAAAAAAAACATTCCTAGCCTGTCTGTCTATGGGTAAGAGGGTTGACGTGTTCTGCTTGAAAATGGCCGAAAAGAACCAGCTCACCTGCTTTTACACTATGATTTGACTATTTGATGTTCAATGTTTTTTTTTTTTAATACATATTTTAAAAGGAATAGTTTCATCATATTAAAATGAAAATTCAGTTCACGTAACAGGGTTGACATTAAACATGAGGGACAGACGTGAATGAATAAATAACCATCTTCAGAAATGACGTTGTCAAAACAACAAAATACTGTAACTAGGGTTTACAATGATGGTGAACACGTGGAGAAATGCTGGAGTTAAGTGGTTTAAAATCTTTCTAGAAGTCACCGAGGGTGCATTTTGCCACTTTAGTAAGTCTTTATTCATATTGAAAATCAGATGTATTGACTTCTCCATGTGACCTATATTAAAGGGCACTTAATTTAATATAACAGGCTCTTAAAATTCAATATTGGTGTACAATTTATCCTTAAAATACCAAAGGGGAGCAAAAGGAACTAATTTCGTTGAACGACCCACACCGGTGGCAATGACATCTCAGACCAATACCCAAGTCTCCACATATGCAGTATTTCACGTTGACCCATATCTGTCTCTGTGCCTCTCTGGACACCTGTCATTATCTGTTTATCACAGCTCATCACGGCTCATTGACTCAGTACTGTGTTAATTGTCCCTCTTGGCCTCCCTTACAGAGTTGAATGAGGCCAGCTCTGCAGTCATATTCAATGGATAAGGGACTGTTTGTGTTTGTTTGTGGGGACATCAGTTAGGATCTGATGTATGGCCAACAATGTATGGCGATTAGTGCCAACAATGAGCTCATCAGGTCTCTTGTGCCCTGTCCATGTGTCTCCTATGGTTCCTGAACCATGTCTGTGTAGGAGGACAGAGAGGGGAATAGAATAATGTATAGAGAGTGTATAGAGCATGTATAGAGAGTGTATAGAGAGTGTATAGAGAGTGTATTGAAGGGTGTATAGAAGGGTGTATAGAGTGTGTATAGAGAGTGTATTGAAGGGTGTATAGAAGGGTGTATAGAGTGTATAGAGAGTGTATAGAAGGGTGTATAGAGTGTATATAAAGTGTATAGGAGGGTGTATAGAGAGTATAGAGTGTATAGAGTGTACAGAGAGTGTATAGAAGGGTGTATAGAGTGCATAGAATGGTGTATAGAGTGCATAGAAGGGTGTATAGAGTGCATAGAAGGGTGTATAGAGTGCAGAAAAGGGTGTATAGAGTGTATAGAAGGGTGCATAGAGTGTATAGAAGAGTGTATAGAGTGTATATAAGGGTGCATAGAGTGGATAGAGAGTGTATAGAAGGGTGCATAGAGAGTATAGAGTGTATAGAGAGTGTATAAAAGGGTGTATAGAGTGTATAGAGTGTATAGAGAGTGTATAGAAGGGTGTATAGAGAGTGTATTGAAGGGTGTATAGAGTGTATATAAGGGTGTATAGTGTGTATAGAGAGTGTATAGAGAGTGTATAGAAGGGTGTATAGAGAGGGTATAGAGTGTATAGAAGGGTGTATAGAGAGTATAGAGAGTGTATTGAAGGGTATAGACTAGAGGGTGTGTGGACAAAACCACAGCAGTCTCTCATCTAACCACTGTCATAGAGTGACTGGACTCTAGAACCTTTAGAGGTTAAAACTTCTTCAGGATTGGTGGGTCACCTGCGGGACGGTTGAGCTAACGTAGGCTAATGCGAGTAGCATGAGGTTGTAAGTAACAAGAACATTTCCCAGGCCATATACAGTGCCTTGCGAAAGTATTCGGCCCCCTTGAACTTTGCGACCTTTTGCCACATTTCAGGCTTCAAACATAAAGATATAAATCAACAACAAGTGGGACACAATCATGAAGTGGAACGACATTTATTGGATATTTCAAACTTTTTTAACAAATCAAAAACTGAAAAATTGGTCGTGCAAAATTATTCAGCCCCCTTAAGTAATACTTTGTAGCGCCACCTTTTGCTGCGATTACAGCTGTAAGTCGCTTGGGGTATGTCTCTATCAGTTTTGCACATCGAGAGACTGAATTTTTTTCCCATTCCTCCTTGCAAAACAGCTCGAGCTCAGTGAGGTTGGATGGAGAGCATTTGTGAACAGCAGTTTTCAGTTCTTTCCACAGATTGTCGATTGGATTCAGGTCTGGACTTTGACTTGGCCATTCTAACACCTGGATATGTTTATTTTTGAACCATTCCATTGTAGATTTTGCTTTATGTTTTGGATCATTGTCTTGTTGGAAGACAAATCTCCGTCCCAGTCTCAGGTCTTTTGCAGACTCCATCAGGTTTTCTTCCAGAATGGTCCTGTATTTGGCTCCATCCATCTTCCCATCAATTTTAACCATCTTCCCTGTCCCTGCTGAAGAAAAGCAGGCCCAAACCATGATGCTGCCACCACCATGTTTGACAGTGGGGATGGTGTGTTCAGTTGTGTTGCTTTTACGCCAAACATAACGTTTTGCATTGTTGCCAAAAAGTTCAATTTTGGTTTCATCTGACCAGAGCACCTTCTTCCACATGTTTGGTGTGTCTCCCAGGTGGCTTGTGGCAAACTTTAAACAACACTTTTTTATGGATATCTTTAAGAAATGGCTTTCTTCTTGCCACTCTTCCATAAAGGCCAGATTTGTGCAATATACGACTGATTGTTGTCCTATGGACAGAGTCTCCCACCTCAGCTGTAGATCTCTGCAGTTCATCCAGAGTGATCATGGGCCTCTTGGCTGCATCTCTGATCAGTCTTCTCCTTGTATGAGCTGAAAGTTTAGAGGGACGGACAGGTCTTGGTAGATTTGCAGTGGTCTGATACTCCTTCCATTTCAATATTATCGCTTGCACAGTGCTCCTTGGGATGTTTAAAGCTTGGGAAATCTTTTTGTATCCAAATCCGGCTTTAAACTTCTTCACAACAGTATCTCGGACCTGCCTGGTGTGTTCCTTGTTCTTCATGATGCTCTCTGCGCTTTTAACGGACCTCTGAGACTATCACAGTGCAGGTGCATTTATACGGAGACTTGATTACACACAGGTGGATTGTATTTATCATCATTAGTCATTTAGGTCAACATTGGATCATTCAGAGATCCTCACTGAACTTCTGGAGAGAGTTTGCTGCACTGAAAGTAAAGGGGCTGAATAATTTTGCACGCCCAATTTTTCAGTTTTTGATTTGTTAAAAAGGTTTGAAATATCCAATAAATGTCATTCCACTTCATGATTGTGTCCCACTTGTTGTTGATTCTTCACAAAAAAATACAGTTTTATATCTTTATGTTTGAAGCCTGAAATGTGGCAAAAGGTCGCAGAGTTCAAGGGGGCCGAATACTTTCACAAGGCACTGTACATATCTGATATTGGCAGAAAGCTTAAATTCTTGTTAATCTAACTGCACTGTCCAATTTACAGTAGCTATTACAGTGAAAGAAGACCATGCTATTGTTTGAGTGTGTGTGCACAGCTTTGAACATGAACAGTTATTAATAAACAAATTAGGCACATTTGGGTAGTTTTGATACAACATTTTGAACAGAAATGCAATGGTTCATTGGATCAGTCTGAAACTTTGCACATACACTGCTGCCATCTAGTGGCCAACATCGAAATTGCACATGGGCTGGAATAATACATTATGGCCTTTCTCTTGCATTTCAAAGATGATAGTACAAAACAAAACAAAAAATGATCCTTTACCAGATCTAATGTGTTATATTCTCCTACATTCCTTTCACATTTCCACAAACTTCAAAGTGTTTCCTTTCAATTGGACCAAGAATGTGCATATCCTTGCTTCAGGGCCTGAGCTACAGGGAGTTAGATTTGGGTTTGTTATTTTAGGCAAAAAGGTTAAAAAAGGGTCCGATCCTTAAGAACAATTTCTTATTTACAATGACGGCCTACCCCAGCCAAATCCTAACCCGGACAACACTAGAATCAAACCAGGGTCTGTGGTGACACCTCTAGCATTGAGATGCAGTGCCTTAGACTGCTGCGCCACTTGGGAGCCCTTTTAAGAACTAGTAAAATGATGTTGTTGACAGCTCTGCAGAATACTTAGGCAGGCTAGCTAAAAAGGATGACTAAAGACAGTACAGTATGGGGAGCACATAGATAGCATTAGACGGTCTGGCTGGCTGACTGCTTCTACCTGAGCAGAGATGAGATGATGACTTTAAGGAATTAAAAATAATAAAGTCATCAAATAAAACAAAGTAATATACACAACTTAAATATTTTATTATTTCATAGTCATTTCCTATTTTTCAATTGATGTCTACTCAATCTGGACCTGACGGAGACAATGGAATATTTTCAATGTTTTGAATGTTCACAATTTTTTGTTTTGAAATGTCCCTTAAAAAGCTCTAACATCATTGTAGTGTCATTATTTCACGTAAAAAAAGATCAAAACCGAAATCGAAAAAACGTTATTATTTGGTAATAATCTAAATGAAACCGAACCAACCTAAAAAAAAACACTAATAGCTCAGCACTATCAAGCAGAGACAGGTTTGATCATAATTCCCTCTCTCTCTGTTTTTCTCTCTCTCTCTTTCCCTCTCTCTGTTTCTCTCTCTCTGTTTCTCTCTCTTTTCATGTAGTGCCACTTATTCTGGCCTATATGCGTCCACAGTGCTGTGTGTGTGTTGTAGCGCTGGCCCAGATAAAAAAAACAAAACACTATGGTTCCCTGAAAGCTCTCAGATACATTAGCACACTCTCTCACACAAAAACAAAAAACAGATGCATCCTCTCCACTCTAAAATCTCTTCTAGCCTTTCATCAGACCACCTGGTAGCTGACACCTGCCTGCCTGCCTCCCTGTCTATCTGTCTGTCTGTCTGTCTGTCTGCCTCCCTGCCTGCCTGTCTGCCTCCCTCCCTGCCAGCCTGCCTGTCTGCCTGCCTGCCTACCTGTCTGTCTGTCTGTCTGTCTGTCTGTCTGTCTGTCCGTCCTGAATATAGAACAGGCTGTGTTATACTGTAACAGAGAACACAGAGCACCATCTACCTGTGTGTGTGTGTGTGTGTGTGTGTGTGTGTGTGTGTGTGTGTTCATGACAGGAAATATGAAGCCATAAGCACCCATCAAGGTCACATTACTGCATCATAACGACAGGTACACATCTCTCACTGCATTCACAATGACATTCACTTACTGTTTTTTAAAGGCAGGGGTCAAAATGATTGACACAACTAAAGAGTCTAATAAAAAAAGTCCCCAAAAGTTTAGTTTTTGGTCCCATATTCCTAATCCCACAATGACTACATCAAGCTTGTGACTCTACAAACTTCTTGGATGCATTCGCTGTTTGTTTTGGTGTGTTTCAAATCATTTTGGGCCCAATAGAAATGAATGGGAAAAAATGTACTGTCATTTTTGAGTCCCTTTTATTGTAAATAAGAATATAATATGTTTCTAAACACTTCTACATTAATGTGGATTCTACCATGATGACGGATCATCCTGAATGATATGTGAATAATAATGAGTGACAAAGCTACAGGTCAAATAATCCCAAGACATGCTAACCTCTCACCATGACCAATAACAGGGGAGGTATGATCTTTGACCCTCTGTAACTTTCTCACTCATCATTATTCCGGATTAATTCAGGATTATCCGTAGTCATGGTATTTTAATTATACAATGTCTTCTTACCATGCAGTGTGATCTAAGATGGTGAAGTTATAGATAAGATTCTACATGGTCTGCATGACACAACACACTCATCAACAGTGTTGGGGAACATTACGCTTAAAGGTAACTCACGTTACATTGTTACTCGCATTAAAAGTAACTCTCAGGAGAGACCTTGGGTGTGTCGGGCATTCATTCTTATGCCCTATAGAGGGACGAACACTACCTTTGAATGGCTTGCATAGCCTACCGTCTGTAGCCTAATTTATAATTCTAGGCTATACCAACTCAAGTAATAATGACAGGCGCAATGTCTCCTTTGCAATACTTAAAATGAATGATTTTGTTTAATTGTGTACACAGAAGTATAAACATATTGAAGTATAAACACATGTTTACGCAAAGTAGAAAATGCTCATCCAGAGGCCAGGGACTTTAATGCAGGAAAACTTAAATCTCTTTTACCTAATTTCTATCAGCATGTTAAATATGCAACCAGAGGGGAAAAAAACTCTGGACCACCTTTACTCCACACACAGAGACACGTACAAAGCTCTCCCTCACCCTCTATTTGGCAAATCTGACTCTATCCTCCTGATTCCTGCTTACGAGCAAAAACTAAAGCAGGAAGAACTTGTTACTCGCTCAATAAGGAAGTGGTCAGATGATGCAGATGCTAAGATACAGGACTGTTTTTCTTGCACAGACTGGAATATGTTCTGGGATTCTTTCGATGGCATTGAGGAGTACACCACATCATTCACTGGCTTCATCAAGAAGTGCATCGATGATGTCGTACCCACAGTGACCGTACGTACATAGCCCAACCAGAAGGTTTAAAATCTTGCACAAAATGTACCCTTGCAATAACTTGTTGTCAAAATTCATGGATTTCAAGGACATATGCATTTTCTGTGATAAAAAAGGAGAAACTATTATTTTGGAGTGAGTTAAGTATTTACAGTTTTTATTTCATCAATAAGACCCATATATTTACGATGGAAGACGTCATATGTTATTAGTCAAATGAAAACAAAAGCACTGAATGAGTTGTTCATTTCTTCATTCTCTAGTAGATCTAGTCAATTACCAAAAAAACACTGTATTCTTAGAACTCTATCATAAGTTTACACAACTGTTTACACAACTGTAACCCCTGGCTTTTTATCTGTTTTATTTTATTTTATTTTATGAAAATGTACTTTTGAAAGTCAATTCTTGTGACTTTTTTTACAATTATTTTTTACTTTTAATGCTATTTTATGTTTATTCAGAAAAATATATAAATGTAGTGATGTCTTCAAACCATCAAACAGGCAAAGCATCAACACAGGACTAAGATTGTATCGTACTACACCAGTTCCGACACTCGTCAGATCATGGCAGGGATTGCAAACTATTACGGACTACAAAGGGAAGCCCAGCCGCAAGCTGCCCAGTGACACGAGCCTCACAGACGAGCAGACGACTGTGTGATCACGCTCTCCGTAGCCAATGTGAGTAAGATCTTTAAACAGGTCAACATTCACAACATACAGCGCACGTACTCTGAGCATGCGCTGACCAAAGTAAGTACCCTTGCTTTTTCCTCCACTACTTTCCCACTAATTGAAATATCACTGGTTCGAATCCCGAGACGTCTAGGAGGAACAAAAATATGACGATGTGCCCTTGAGCAAGGCACTTAACCCCAAGCTCTGGAAAAAAGCGTCTGATAAAACGACTAAAATGTAAGAATCGCCAGGCAACGATTACAGAGCCTCCTGAAGTAATAATAAATAATTATTTATTCAACTTTAATCGCGCTATTCATTACATCAATAATTGCAGTGTTTTAAAGCAACAAAAAAAAGACAAGTAATTTAGAAAAACAACAACAACGACATCATTCATGAGATAGAAAGTCATGAGAGGGCCAGGAAAGTGATGGGCAGCTAGCTGACTTGTATGGAGGGTTTGTGTGAGAGATGAGTTGTGGGCTTGTGACAGAGGTTACATATCAGGTAGAAATTAGGTCAACACTCCTGGAGACCATGGACCTGCAAGACCCATTACTTACACAGATATTAAGAAAACAAAACAAAAATGTGTTACACACAGTGCACACACTGCGGGGTCGGAAACAACCGGATGCATCCGGATTTCAGGGGAAATGGAAAGAGAGTCTATGATGCGACTTCAGATTTTCTTAGGGATAACAGTCCCGCTAGCGGGACAACTTCCGGTGAAGCTGGAGGGCCCGCAATTCAAATAAATAATCATAAATATTATTGATATTTGTCACGCCCTGACCTTAGTATTCTTTGTTTTCTTTATTATTTTGGTTAGGTCAGGGTGTGACATGGGTGATTATATGGGCCCCTGTCTAGGGTTTTTGTATGTTTATGGGGTTGTTACCAGTCTAGGGGTTTTGTATGTCTATGGTTGCCTAGAGTGGTTCTCAATTAGAGGCAGCTGTTTATTGTTGTCTCTGATTGGGAACCATATTTAGGCAGCCATATTCCTTGAGTATTTTGTGGGTGATTATCTATGTCTATGTGTTAGTTGCCTGTGTCAGCACTATATTTAGCTTCACGTTCGTTTTGTGGTTTTTGTAGTTTGTATAAGTGTATAAGATGTATTCATCTCACGCTGTGCTTTGGTCTCCTCCATTCAACGAACGTGACAATATAAAACATTTATGTACATATAAGTGTATTACCGGTATATCGGCTGAAAGCTTAAATTCTTGTTAATCTAACTGCACTTTCCAATTTACAGTATCTATTACAGTGAAAACATGCCATGCGATTGTTTGATGATGGCACCCCACATCAAAATATTTTTCCACAGGTTTCATGCATTCACAAATAACAATTAAGTATTCACTTACTTTTTGAAAATCTTACTCTGATTTGTCATTTTGGTCGCCTTTCCTTCCAGTTCTCTGCTGCCACTGACTGGAACGAACTGCAAAAATCACTGAAGCTGGAGATTCCCATCTCCCTCACTAGCTTTAAGAACCAGCTGTCAGAGCAGCTCACAGATCACTGCACCTGTTCATAGCCCATCTGTATACAGCCCATCTATCTACCTCATCCCCATGCTGTATTTATTTATTTTCCTCCTTTTGCACCACAGTATCTCTACTTGCACATCCATCTTTTGCACATCTACCATTCCAGTGTTTAATTGCCATATTGTAATTACTTCGCCACCATGGCCTATTTATTGCCTTAACTCCCTTATTTGACTTAATTTGCACTCACTGTATATAGACTTTGTTTTCTTTTTTCTACTGTATTATTGACTGTATGTTTTGTTCATTCCATGTGTAACTCTGTGTTGTTGTATGTGTCGAACTGCTATGCTTTATCTTGGCCAGGTCGCAAGATAAAAGAAGGGGGCAGGAGACCATTTTCGTAAGATTCCAAAAAACATCTCCAGGAGGGGAGTGCAGTTTGTTATTAAATCTCTTGTAGATGTCAATGGGCAGCCCACCTGGGCCAGATGCTCTCCCCAACTTCATACTGTCAATTGCATTGGAAATTTCATCCACAGTCAGCTCAGCATTAAGAATGTCCTGAGATTCATCTGAAACATTGGGGAACTCCAATCTATCTAAAAAAATAAAAATAGCCTGGGTATCAGTTTCAGGAGGATATGCTGATGCATTTCATTTTTTTCATCATTTTTCATCTTGTTTAAATAAAGGTTAAATAAAATGTATTTATTTATTTATTTTTAATTCAAAGGGTCCCAGCTATAACATGTAGTTTCGTTTTGTTAGATAAAATCCTTCAATATATCCCAAAAAGTCTGTTTAGTTGGCACCATCGATTTGAGTAATCAACATGCAGAGAAAGAAATCAGAAAATCTACCCCTAAACTTTGTTTCAACAAGTCAAAATATACTCCGCAGATACCCTAAAATGCAATTAAACTATAATATTTCTTACGGAAATAAGTATGTTCAATAGGAAACCGATTTTAGCAGGTGTAATGTCTTCATGTCGTGAGCAAACACAAATTTACAAGACTGTCCTTCTGCTATAACTGATATTTCTTATTCGTTTTTTAAGTTACAAGCCTGAAACCTTGAACATAGACTGCTGACACCCTGTGGAAGCCATAGGAATTGCATCCAGGGACCTAATTTTCAATATATTCAATTATTGTGTTTTATATTCTCCTACATATATATGTATATTCTCCTATATATATTTTTTTATTTTAAAATTTTACCCCCTTTTCTCCCCAATTTCATGGTATTCAATTGTTAGTAGTTACTTGTCTTTTCGCTACAACTCCCGTACAGGCTCGGGAGAGACGAAGGTCGAAAGCCATGCGTCCTCCGAAACACAACCCAACCCAACCAAGCCGCACTGCTTCTTAACACAGCGTGCATCCAACCTGGAAGCCAGCCGCACCAATGTGTCGGAGGAAACACCGTGCACCTGTTAAAATGGTTAGCGTGCACTGCGCCCGGCCCACTACAGAAGTCGCTAGTGCGTGATGAGACAAGGATATCCCTACCGGCTAAACCCTCCCTAACCCGGACGACGCTAGGCCAATTGTGCATCGCCCCACGGACCTCCCGGTCGCGGCCGGCTGCGACAGAGCCTGGGCGCGAACCCAGAGTCTCTGGTGGCACAGCTAGAGCACTGCGATGCAGTGCCCTAGACCACTGCGCGACCCGGGAGGCCTCTCCTACATTATTGTAACATTTATACAAACTTCAAAGTGTTTTCAGGGCCTGAGCTACAGGCAGTTTACTTTGGGCACGTCATTCAGACAGGAAGTGGAGAAAAAAGGGGCCTAGCCCTAAGAAGTTTTAACAAAGCAACACTCCAGTTTAACTCCTCCTTCACATTTACTTGATTGTTCAACAGTGCAGAAGAGGGCTTCTGGTGTGGAGCAGGACTGATCAGTCACATCTATTTTTTTAGCTCTGCTACAAATTTGAAAGAAATCCTGAAATAAGTTCACCCTTAAGCTTAATGTGCCAGGAAAGGCAGTAATAGTTTACTAGCTTCTGAAACCCACAATGCCGACAAAGAAAAGTCACACCAAAAAGCCAGACTTAACGAGTGAAAGTTTAGAGTCTGAGGACAAAGGCGCCGTGCTAGCTTCATGTGCTAGTGGTGGAAGCAGGACTGAGGTGATAAACAAGTGCAGTGCCATTAGCTCAAAAGATATCCTCAAGGCCATCAAAGATATGAATACAAAATTCTCTACAAATTTGAAAATGTACTGTCTGCAGTGGACAACGTTAACCTCTTGAACCTATAGGGGCGCTGTGTCATTATTGGATAAAAAGACGTGCCCGTTTTAAGCGAAATATTTTGTCACGAAAAGATGCTCGACTATGCATGGAATTGACAGCCTTGGAAAGACACAACTCTGACGTCTCCAAAACTGCAAAGATATTATCTGTGCGTGCCCCAGAACTAATGCAACAGGCGAAACCAAGATGATGTTTCATACAGGAAATGCCCCGGATTCTGAAGGCGCTGTGTTCCAATGTCTCCTTATATGGCTGTGAATGCGCCAGATATGAGCCTGCGCTTTCTGTATATTCCTCGAGGTGTCTGCAGCATTGTGACGTGTTTGTAGGCATATCATTGGAAGATTGACCATAAGTGTGCGTAATCAGTAAGTCCATGCGCGTTCCATTTCTTCAGAATTGAAAGTAAACTGCCACGATGGATTTTATCGTCGATAGATATGTGAAAAACACCTTGAGGATTGATTCTAAACACCGTTTGCCATGTTTCTGTCGATATTATGGAGTTAATTTGGAAAAAAGTTCGCGTTTTAATGACTTTTTTTTTTTTTTTTTTTTTTTTTTGTTACCCAAACGTGATGAACAAAACGGAGTGATTAGTCGACACAAATAATATTTTTTGTAACAACGGAACATTTGCTATCTAACAGTCTCCTCATTGAAAACATCTGAAGTTCTTCAAAGGTAAATTATTTTATTTGAATGCTTTTATGTTTTTTTGTGGAAAATGTTGCATGCTGAATGCTAGGCTTAATGCAATGCTAGGCTATCAATACTCTTACACAAATGCTTGTTTAGCTATGGTTCAAAAGCATATTTTGAAAATCTGAGATGACAGTGTTGTTAACAAAAGGCTAAGCCCGAGAGCAAATAGATTAATTTCATTTCATTAGCCATTTTCATGAATAGTTAACGTTGTGTTATGCTAATGAGCTTGCTGATAGATTTACACAATCCTGGATACAGGGGTTTTTTCGTAGCTAAACGTGGAGCGATTTGTCCTAAACAAATAATCTTTCAGGAAAAACTGAACATTTGCTATCTGAGAGTCTCCTCATTGAAAACATCTGAAGTTCTTCAAAGGTAAATGATTTTATTTGAATGTTTTTCTGTTTTTTTGTGAAAATGTTGCCTGCTGAATGCTAATGCTAAATGCTACGCTAAATGCTACGTTAGCCATCAATACTGTTACACAAATGCTTGTTTTGCAATGGTTGAGAAGCATATTTTGAAAATCTGAGATGACAGTGTTGTTAACAAAAGGCTAAGCTTGAGAGCTAGCATATTTATTTCATTTCATTTGCGATTTTCATGAATAGTTAACGTTGCGTTATGGTAATGAGCTTGAGTCTGTATTCACGATCCCGGATCCGGGATGGGGAGATCAGAAAGGTTAAAAAGGCAGTCAAAGAATGTGCTGTTCAAATCTCTCAGGCTGAGGTACGCATCTCTGGAGCCGAAGACAACGTTAAGGAAGTCAAAGAATGTGCTGGGCAAATCTCTCAGGCTGAGGTACGCATCTCTGGAGCCGAAGACAACATTATACCCCTGCAGGCAACGATCACCTCTCTTGAGGAAAAGGTTGAATCGCATACCTCTAAACTAGTTGATTTGGAGGGCCGCAGCAGGAGATCAAACTTGAGAATAGTATATCTCCCCGGAGGCGCTGAGGGGAGCGATGCTTGCTCATTCCTAGAGCGGTGGCTTCCCGAGACTCTGGAGATGGAGCCAGAATTGATCCTTTATGAAGGATTTAAACTTAATAGAGATTTGGAGAGAAATGAAACCAGAGATGTGGAATACTCCTGTTACTCTTGCACTCACCAGACCTGTTCCCAAATCGACTATTTAAAAAAAATCTCTGCAGCATTACGCTCTAAAATTGAAGATTGCTTCTATGATAGCATTGTCATCTCTAACCACTCTCCAGCATCTCTTATATATTGAGACTCTAAATTAGGTGGTGTTCCACCTAAATGGCACTTCCAACCTAAATGGCTGCAAGATACAAGTTTTACAGAATACATTGGACAGCAAATTGACCTATACTTTTCAATTAATACAACACAGACTTCAACTTGTACTAGATGGGAAGCCAGTAAAGCTTTCATAAGGGGTCAAATTATAAATTTCATCAGCTCCAAGTCAACAAATACTCAACAAAAAATGAAATTACTCGAAACCAAAATTAAAACTCTGTGGAGAGAGAAATTTTCCTCACTAATTCCACAAGGTGTTGCTCTTGCTCAGGGTTTGATATAACAGAATTCCTGCGGGTAGAGCTGCAGCAAGCTTATTGAGACTAAACCAATCATATTAAATCATATAAATCACAAGGGAGAAAAAGCTGGGAAGCTGTTGGCCTGGCGAATCAAACAGCAGCAAGCAGAGAGAGCAATCAATTCAGGATGCAGGGGGAGCTGTGATGGTAGACCCTCGGGAGATGAACAATACCTTTAAATCCTTTTATGAAAAATGATATGCATCAGAATATCCTCCTGAAACTGATACCCAGGCTATTTTTATTTTTTTTAGATAGATTGGAGTTCCCCAATGTTTCAGATGAATCTCAGGACATTCTTAATGCTGAGCTGACTGTGGATGAAATGTCCAATGCAATTGACAGTATGAAGTTGGGGAGAGCATCTGGCCCAGGTGGGCTGCCCATTGACATCTACAAGAGATTTAATAACAAACTGCACTCCCCTCCTGGAGATGTTTTTTGGAATCTTACGAAAATGGTCTCCTGCCCCCTTCTTTAAGAGAAGCTCTGATCACTCTGCTTCTAAAACCCGGGAACGCTGCATACCAAATGTGATTCCTATCGTGCTATTTCACTTTTGAATTCTGACACTAAGGTTCTTAGTAAAGCACTTGTGAGGAGGTTGGAGGGTTTTCTCCCGGATGTGCTGGATAGAGACCAAAATGGCTTTATTCAAGGTCGTGAAGGATTTCATAATGTTAGGAGAGTGATAAATGTTCTACATACTAGATTTGGCTCGTCAGACACTGCAATCCTGTCGCTGGACCAGAGAAGGCCTTCGACAGGGTTGAGTGGCCCTACCTTTTTGAAGTGTTTTGTGGTGGTTGTGGTGAGAGCTTTTGTAAATAGATGAAGATACTATATACAAATCCCACTGCAGAGATCCTTACTACTAATTCAGAAATCTAAACCTTTTGACATCTGCAGGGGTTCTAGGCAGGGCTACCCTCATTCTCCTCTCCTGTTTATCCTAGCCATTGAGCCTCTAGCCATAGCTGTTAAGTCCCACCCCAATAGTTCAGGTATCAGAATAGATCAGCTGGAACATCGAATTGCCCTTTATGCAGACAATGTACATTTGTTTCTTACAGACTTGTGCAATTCCATACCCAAACTTATGGACCTAATCAAAGCGTTTGGGGCATTCTCAGGATACAACGTAAATAACGCAAAATCCTCAATTATGACGCTAAAGGAGGAGGAAATTTGCCTAATATCCAGTGGTACGACTGGGCAGCTCAGCTTCGCACTGCTATGTACTATTTTACCTCCAAGTCTCTCCCTTCGTGGATGGGGATTGAAATGTCTTCAGTTGTACCCAAATCACCCCTTAACCTCTGCATTTACTCAGCTGATATCAAGACAAAACAAAAAAAATAATCCCTTTGTTTTTAATACGATCAGCGTTTGGTATGAGATGTAGAATTTCCTTGGTGAAACGCATTCTTTGTCATGTTTAGTTCTATCTGGGGAAACCACAGTTTCACTCCTGGGAGAGCTGATCCGGGTTTCCAACTATGGGCCAGAAAGGGTTCAAGGAAAGTTTGAGATCTGTATAAAGAAGGTATTTTTATGTCATTTGAAGAACTCATAGCAAAATATGACATTCCTAGAAAACATTTTTTTAAATGTTTTATTTACAGCTAAGGAGCTTCCTCACGGCTGCCCAAACCAAAATCTAACAGATCCCCTTCTGTCCACTTTAGAAAATACGATCTCAACCCATTGTAATGGTAGGGGTAGAATTTCCGCTCTATACAATATGAGTCTGGCTCAACCGAATCCTCTGCGCACAAACTGAACTCTTGGAAGGAAGATATTCGGGAGGACATAGTCTTGGACGAATGTGAGTAGTATATGTATTAAGGCTCAGACAGACTGAATACTCGGCTAAAACTATTGCAATACAACTGGTTGATACGAACATATGTAACCCGTGCTAAGTTAAATACGTTTAGTAGTACAATTCCACATATATGCTACAAGTGCAATCACTCTAAAGGAACTCTGGTTCATTGTCTGTGGGGCTGTGAGAAAATTCAAGATTTTTGGAAGGAGGTATCAAAATTGTCACGCCCTGGTCTTAGTATTTTGTGTTTTCTTTATTATTTTGGTCAGGCCAGGGTGTGACATGGGTGATTTATGTGGTGTGTTTTGTCTTGGGGGTTTTGTAGGTTATGGGATTGTGGTATTGTAGTCTAGGAAAGTCTATGGTTGCCTGGAGTGGTTCTCAATCAGAGGCAGGTGTTTATCGTTGTCTCTGATTGGGAACCATATTTAGGCAGCCATATTCTTTGAGTGTTTCGTGGGTGATTGTTCCTGTCTCTGTGTTTGTTTGCACCAGATAGGGCTGTTTCGGTTTGTCACGTTACGTTTAGTGTTTTGTATTGTTCGTTATTATCTTTATTAAAGATGTATCGAGATAACAACGCTGCATTTTGGTCCTCCTCTCTTTCACCGGAAGAAAACCTTAACAGAATCACCCACCACAACAGGACCAAGCGGCGTGGTGACAGGCAGCGGCAGCAGGAGCAGCGAAGTATGGACTATACGACTTGGGAGGAAAAAGACAGGTGGGCGGTCGACCCAGGGAGAGTGCCGGAGGATTTGCTGGAGCAGTGCGAGGAGGGTTATAGGAGAATGGAATTGAAGAGACGAGCACGGCGGCGTGGATGGAAGCCCGAGAGTCAGCCCCATAAATGTATTGTGGGGGGCACACAGGGAGTATGGCGAAGCCAGGTAGGAGACCTGCGCCAACTTCCTGTGCTTACCGGGGGGCTAGAAAGACCGGGCAGGCACCGTGTTATGCTGTGGAGAGCACGGTGTCTCCAGTACGGGTGTATAGCCCGGTGCGGTACATACTAGCTCCTCGTATCGGCCGGGCTAGAGTGGGCATCGAGCCAAGTGTCATGAAGCCGGCTCTATGCATCTGGTCTCCAGTGCGTCTCCTTGGGCCGGCTTACATGGCACCAGCCTTGCGCACGGTGTCCCCGGTTCGCCTGCATAGCCCAGTGCGGGCTATTCCACCTCGCCGCACTGGCAGGGCGACCGGGAGCATTCAACCAGGTAAGGTTGGGCAGGCTCGGTGCTTAAGAGCTCCAGTGCGCCTGCACGGTCCTGTCTATCCAGTACCACCTCCACGCACCAGCCCTCCGGTGGCAGCTCCCTGCACCAGGCTTCCTGTGCGTGTCCTCGGCCCAGTACCACCAGTGCCAGCACCACGCATCAGGCCTACAGTGCGTCTCGCCTCTCCAGCGCTGCCAGAGCCTTCCTCCTCTCCAACGCTGCCGGAGTCTCACGCCTGTCCAGCGCTGCCAGAGCCTTCCTTCTCTCCAGCGCTGCCGGAGTCTCCCGCCTGTCCAGCGCTGCCAGAGCTGCCAGTCTGCAAATGAGCAGCCAGAGCTGCCAGTCTGCAAGGAGCCGCCAGAGCTGCCAGTCTGCAAGGAGCCACCAGAGCTGCCAGTCTGCAAGGAGCCGCCAGAGCTGCCAGTCTGTAAGGAGCCGCCAGAGCTGCCAGTCTGCAAGGAGCCGCCAGAGCTGCCAGTCTGCAAGGAGCCGCCAGAGCTGCCAGTCTGCAAGGAGCCGCCAGAGCTGCCAGTCTGCAAGGAGCCGCCAGAGCTGCCAGTCTGCAAGGAGCCGCCAGAGCTGCCAGTCTGCATGGAGCCACCAGAGCCGCCAGTCAGCATGGAGCAGCCAGAGCTGCCAGTCAGCATGGAGCAGCCAGAGCCGCCAGTCAGCCAGGATCCGCCAGATCCGCCAGTATGCCAGGATCCGCTAGATCCGCCATTCAGCCAGGATCCGCCATTCAGCCTGGATCCGCCAGTCAGCCAGGATCTGCCAGGATCCGCCAGTCAGCCAGGATCTGCCATTCAGCCAGGATCCGCCAGTCAGCCAGGATCTGCCAGATCCGCCAGTCAGCCAGGATCTACCAGAGTCATCAACCTGCCTGAGCTTCCTCTCAGTCCTGAGCTTCCTCTCAGTCCCGAGCTACCCCTCAGTCCCGAGCTACCCCTCAGTCCCGAGCTGTCCCTCAGTCCGGAGCTGCCCCTCAGTCCAGTGGGGCCCTTGGTTAGGGTTACTAGGCCAAGGTCGGCGGCGAGGGTCGCCAATCTAGGGACGCGATGTAAGTGGACTAAGACTATGTTGGAGTGGGGTCCACGTCCCGCGCCAGGGTGTGACATGGATTATTTATGTGGTGTGTTTTGTCTTGGGGTTTTTGTAGGTTATGGGATTGTGGTATAGTAGTCTAGGAAAGTCTATGGTTGCCTGGAGTGGTTCTCAATCAGAGGCAGGTGTTTATCGTTGTCTCTGATTGGGAACCATATTTAGGCAGCCATATTCTTTGAGTGTTTCGTGGGTGATTGTTCCTGTCTCTGTGTTTGTTTGCACCAGATAGGGCTGTTTCGGTTTGTCACGTTACGTTTAGTGTTTTGTATTGTTCGTTATTATCTTTATTAAAGATGTATCGAGATAACAACGCTGCATTTTGGTCCTCCTCTCTTTCACCGGAAGAAAACCTTAAAACACATATGACATCCCAAATAGTATCAGTAAAATTGCCTCGCCATCCCAAAGTGTTTATCCTGGGGTTCTACCCAATCAATCCTCATCTAAAGAACCAAGTACAAACACTTGTGCTTGTTGCAAGCAAAACACTTGATAGATCTTGCCTGGAAAAGTGTGAACAGGCCTAGTATTGCCCAATGGCTTAGGGGAATGTCGTCTTGCCTAAGAATGGAAAATATAACATTAAGTGTAAACAAGACACATTTGAAAAGGTTTGGGGACCATTTTGGTATTTTGTTGAGCAGAGTCAGGTGGGTGAAATATTGGCTAACGAAGGGAACTCTGGGTAGTGTACTATGCTTTGTGTGCATGCAGGGTGGTGGTGGTGAGAGATATCCAATTGGCTTGTGGCGCTGTGTTTCATCTGAAATTTGTCCCAAATATGTTCTATCCTATTGGATCAGACCACTATAAAATGTCCTTTTTGTGGTTTTATGCTTCTGTAACACTTTTGTTCTGTCTTAGATTTTTATTTCTTTATTAGTTATTTTGGGGTTGCTGTTAACTTTTGATGTGGTTTTGCTGTCATTTTGTTCATGTCATATTTCTGCTTATTAAAGAAGAAAAATCTATAAACATGTTGTTTAAAAAATAAATAAAAAAACAGTGCAGAAGAGAACCTCCCTCAACAGTTTTTTTTCCTACTCAGGACCAGAAATAGATATATTTATTTTACACCTGCTACGTTAGGTTACACACAGTTTGCTCAAGGAGCTACAGCACTATATCACACCTGTTATTTAAAATAAAATAGACTAATCTTCCATTGATTATTTTATTCAAGTTAGTGCTGGGCTGTAACAAAACCCTGCATCCACAGAGTGGAGGTTCCCTACTGGACAGGCTGTGTGAGAAGCCCTGGAGTGTACAGAGTAAAGCCCAACATCATCAGCCCTCTCACATGTGACTATTCACTTCACAACACTGCACTGTTGCTCTGTCCACAAGGGTAAACAACAACTGTTCTTACACAGACACACACGCATGCACGCACAAATGCGTGCACACACGTACACACCAGTGTTTGGGTGGCTTATCAACAACATGACTGAGGTCCTGTAGGGAATAGAGTGAGCTCATCACCAGGGCTTTGACGCTCAATAGCATCAATGATACCTTCTCGTACCATGAGAGAGAACGCGAGAGAAAGAGTCTCCCTCTCTCTATCTCTCACCTGTCCTCAACTCATGATACAGATCTATAAAGGCCATTCAGTTATTAGGCTGTAACGACAATAAGCCATCGTGTATCACTACACTTCACAGGTCTTCCTCCCAGTGTGCTAGACAATTACGTAAACGTGGGTCTGAATCGGCCCCATTCAGGCCTGATGTCCATTGGAAAGGACGATCCGCAATGTGAACGTGAACGGTTACCTCAGCCTCATTAGAAGTGGCGAAAGAAGTTCAATAACGTGAGGACGTTGCGTCGGTCCGCCCTCATGCTTTAATCACAAACACACACAGACACACAGCGTGTGTTGACATGCTCCTCACATTTACAACCCGTTTCTCAGATGTCCACATGTCATCCAGCCCAGCCAGCCCTGTCACGTCACATGTTACTTTGTCACTAGACTCTATACGACCCACGTGACACTGTGTCAGACGGATGACAACTACTTCCGGCGCCGACAGAGATGGCCGCCTCGCTTCGCGTTCCTAGGAAACTATGCAGTTTTTTGTTTTTTTACGTGTTATTTCTTACATTAGTACCCCAGGTCATCTTAGGTTTCATTACATACAGTCGAGAAGAACTACTGAATATAAGATCAGCGTCAACTCACCATCAGTACGACCAAGAATATGTTTTTCGCAACGCGGATCCTGTGTTCTGCCTTACAAACAGGACAACGGAGCGGATCCCATGCAGCGACCCAAAAAAACAACTCAGAAAAAGAGGGAAACGAGGCGGTCTTCTGGTCAGACTCCGGAGACGGGCACACCGTGCACCACTCCCTAGCATTCTTCTTGCCAATGTCCAGTCTCTTGACAACAAGGTTGATGAAATCTGAGCAAGGGTAGCATTCCAGAGGGACATCAGAGACTGTAACGTTCTTTGCTTCACGGAAACGTGGCTCACTGGAGAGACGCTATCTGAGGCGGTGCAGCCAACGGGTTTCTCCACGCATCGCGCAGACAGAAACAAACATCTTTCTGGTAAGAAGAGGGGCGGGGGCGTATGCCTTATGGCTAACGTGACATGGTGTGATGAAAGAAACATACAGGAACTCAAATCCTTCTGTTCACCTGATTTAGAATTCCTCACAATCAAATGTAGACCGCATTATCTACCAAGAGAATTCTCTTCGATTATAATCACAGCCGTATATATCCCCCCCAAGCAGACACATCGATGGCTCTGAATGAACTTTATTTGACTCTTTGCAAACTGGAAACCATTTATCCGGAGGCTGCATCCATTGTAGCTGGGGATTTTAACAAGGCTAATCTGAAAACAAGACTCCCTAAATTTTATCAGCATATCGATTGCGCAACCAGGGGTGGAAAGACCTTGGATCATTGTTACTCTAACTTCCGCGACGCATATAAGGCCCTGCCCCGCCCCCCTTTCGGAAAAGCTGACCACGACTCCATTTTGTTGATCCCTGCCTACAGACAGAAACTAAAACAAGAGGCTCCCACGCTGAGGTCTGTCCAACGCTGGTCCGACCAAGCTGACTCCACACTCCAAGACTGCTTCCATCACGTGGACTGGGACATGTTTCGTATTGCGTCAGACAACAACATTGACGAATACGCTGATTCGGTGTGCGAGTTCATTAGAACGTGCGTTGAAGATGTCGTTCCCATAGCAACGATTAAAACATTCCCTAACCAGAAACCGTGGATTGATGGCAGCATTCGCGTGAAACTGAAAGCGCGAACCACTGCTTTTAATCAGGGCAAGGTGTCTGGTAACATGACCGAATACAAACAGTGCAGCTATTCCCTCCGCAAGGCTATCAAACAAGCTAAGCGTGAGTACAGAGACAAAGTAGAATCTCAATTCAACGGCTCAGACACAAGAGGCATGTGGCAGGGTCTACAGTCAATCACGGACTACAGGAAGAAATCCAGCCCAGTCACGGACCAGGATGTCCTGCTCCCAGGCAGACTTAATAACTTTTTTTCCCGCTTTGAGGACAATACAGTGCCACTGACACGGCCTGCAACGAAAACATGCGGTCTCTCCTTCACTGCAGCCGAGGTGAGTAAGACATTTAAACGTGTTAACCCTCGCAAGGCTGCAGGCCCAGACGGCATCCCCAGCCGCGCCCTCAGAGCATGCACAGACCAGCTGGCCGGTGTGTTTACGGACATATTCAATCAATCCCTATACCAGTATGCTGTTCCCACATGCTTCAAGAGGGCCACCATTGTTCCTGTTCCCAAGAAAGCTAAGGTAACTGAGCTAAACGACTACCGCCCCGTAGCACTCACTTCCGTCATCATGAAGTGCTTTGAGAGACTAGTCAAGGACCATATCACCTCCACCCTACCTGACACCCTAGACCCACTCCAATTTGCTTACCACCCAAATAGGTCCACAGACGATGCAATCTCAACCACACTGCACACTGCCCTAACCCATCTGGACAAGAGGAATACCTATGTGAGAATGCTGTTCATCGACTACAGCTCGGCATTCAACACCATAGTACCCTCCAAGCTCGTCATCAAGCTCGAGACCCTGGGTCTCGAACCCGCCCTGTGCAACTGGGTACTGGACTTCCTGACGGGCCGCCCCCAGGTGGTGAGGGTAGGCAACAACATCTCCCCGCTGATCCTCAACACTGGGGCCCCACAAGGGTGCGTTCTGAGCCCTCTCCTGTACTCCCTGTTCACCCACGACTGCGTGGCCACGCACGCCTCCAACTCAATCATCAAGTTTGCGGACGACACAACAGTGGTAGGCTTGATTACCAACAACGACGAGACGGCCTACAGGGTGGAGGTGAGGGCCCTCGGAGTGTGGTGTCAGGAAAATAACCTCACACTCAACGTCAACAAAACTAAGGAGATGTACATATTCTTTATCCCCTTACACTGTGTATAAGACAGTAGTTTTGGAATTGTTAGTTAGATTACTTGTTGGTTATTACTGCATTGTCGGAACTAGAAGCACAAGCATTTCGCTACACTCGCATTAACATCTGCTAACCATGTGTATGTGACAAATACAATTTGATTTGATTTGATTACAGATGAGAGATGTCAGTCAGTTGGTCAGTTAATTAATCCGTCAGTTTGTCTATCAATCAATTAGTCAATAATGTTTTATTGTTATAATGCTGTTTGTACCCTGACACATTTGTCACATAATCCATAACAGCAACCCAGGCCTATGCCCTCAGAGAGCAGAAAGTACACCTACCAAACAATGTCAAACCTATGCCTGCTTTATTACGCATGATTGCGCCTCAGAGGATTCAAAGTGTCACTTAACAGTTTTGAGCAATGAGTTCATAGAGCGGTTGTTTGACGAAATGAGTCCTTTTTTTTCATCCTTCAGGTATTTTAAGTAGAAGTTGCACACCAATATTGGTTTTTAAAAGCCTGTTATATGAAACAAAGTGCCTTTTAATATAGACCACATGGAGAATTCAATAAATCTGTTTTTTTTTATTTTTTTTTTTAATAAAGACTTGCTATTGTGCCAAAATTCTGCATTTTGATATGTCTCTCTGTGCAACCTCTATGTGACTTCTCGGGAGGTTTAAACCTCCTTAACCCCAACGTTTCTACAAGTGTTCACCTTCATGATAACGCCCCTAGTTATTTTGTTGCTTTGACTAAGTTATTTCGGAAGATGATTATTTAATGTGATTAGTGATTCATGTTAAAGCTGGAATCCTTAAAGAGATCATTCCGGGATTTTGGCAATGGGGCCCTTTATCTACGTCCACAGAGTCAGGTGAACTCTTGGAGACCATTTTCGTCTCTGCGTGCAGTGTGAAGGAAGTTGCTATCTAACGTTTGCACAATTGCCGACTAGCGTTAGCGCATTCACTGGAGGACATTGCACTAACGTTAGTTAGCATTGGCTTGCGACACTACCTCTACGTCTGTCATACTGGACGCAGATACATTAAAATGGTATCCATGAGTTCATCTGACTCCAGGGAAGTAGATTAAGGTCACTAGGTGTACGGTGTTTCCTCCAACACATTGGTGCGGCTGGCTTCCGGGTTGGATGTTAAGAAGCAGTGCGGCTTGGTGGGGTTGTGTTTCGGAGGACGCATGGCTCTCGACCTTCGTCTCTCCTGAGCCTGTACGGGAGTTGTAGCGATGAGGCAAGACAGAATCTACGAACAATTGGATACCACGAAATTTGGGAGGAAAAGGGGGTAAAAAAAACGTTTTACCCTTATATATTTGAATTCTCATTTTAATATTGTGAATCCTTTTAAAATATTTTTTCAAAGGAAACATTACAAACATCTAATTGTCAAATTATAGTGAAAGAGCGGGTGAGCTGGTTCTACTCTTTTTTTGGGGCAATTTTCTGGTGTTTTGTGGTAAAAAACCCTGTTACCCATAGATAGACTGACTAAAAATGTTTTAACAACTACATGCCTTTTTGTGTGAAGCTGGCAGCTGGCCCTTTCCTGCAGTCAAATGACTAGTGGCCTCAAATGTGGATTGTTATTGATATATATATATATATTATTTTTTCTTCTTTTCTTTTACAGCCAAAAATCTAGTGTTTATATGTCCATTTAAATATATATATATATATATATGTATGTCTTCTGTGACGTATATAAAGTGTAATATTGGGACGCAAACTCAAAATGTAATACATTTCAACTCTATATCTGACATGGTACAGGTGTCTTCTTTTTTAAGCCCATAATCATGTGTGTGAGGTGTATATTTTGGTTTCAAAGTAGATTTGTATAAGACTACCAAGAAACACTGTGTGACCCTGATTTAGCCCACTGCAGTAAAAGGTTCAATTGCCCCTCTGTTGCACACAGCTACACACCCTGTCATAAGAGCTGATTTAAGATGAAATCATCAACCCTGTTACTTGATTTGGCAGTTAATAAGCACTTATCATAGTCATTTTTCTTATTTAACTTCTTGAGATTGAAAACATGTTTTTTATTAAGTTGAACATTTGCTCATCATGACATAATGCTAAAATGATGTTATGTTAAAAAAAAACGTACACTACCCAAAAGGGTTAGGGTTCATTATAATGTTCGTTATCATGCATCGTACTTTCACCATGGTGTCACTCATTCACTCACTCACTCACTCACCCTAACCTTTCAGAAATGAAAAGTTGTTGTGATGACACCAGCTGACAAATCTTACCAGACTACAACTTCCATCTCTGTATTTTATGTATGATTCGATGAATCACTCCAGGAATGCCCGAGCTACCTATAGGGTATGCCCCCAAAACAAAACAAAACCCGTTTGCTAATTCTACCACAACACACTGACTGCACATAGATAGATAACAAACAATAATAAGACATTCCATGAACACAAAACGTTATTCATGAATGATATCAGTCTAGCTATACCCCCACGCAAGACGGAATAAGCTTCATGGATAATTGGTTTTAATTAGGAGCAGCTAATTGATACGATACTACAATGTTTGGCCTTCTGAATAGGTCGGGAGTTCGGCTGAACAGAATACAGGCCTACGTGAACTGATTGATTCATTCCCTGTGATTGTGAAAGAGCGAATCTATCTACCTTGACACTGGTGTGACTGGTCTGGGTCTCAGCCTCGATGCAGATGTGTCCCCGGCTGTTCTCTCTTCTCTCTCGTTGAGAGTTGGTTCCGGAGTGCCTGCTCTGGTAGGTGATGACGGATGAGATGGTATCGGCCGCGTCCGTCTTGATAAACAGCCCATGTAGGGTGGCCGCGGTGCCCTGCGAGATAGTGGTGGTTTGGTGCGGAGAATTGGACTCGTCCGAGTCTCGGCAGTAGATCACACCGCTCTGGGAGACGTGGATGCTGGGAGCGCAGCCCATGCCTCACCGCGGGTACGGTGCCAGCTCTCAAATGACAGTAAACAGCGCTGAGTTATCACTCTCGCCGATGTCTGGCGCTGCGGCCGCTGTTCTCTCCGAGCATCGGCTGCTCCTGGTTGTCTCTCACCAGTGGCCGGTTGAACACATCAAGGGGAGAACGAAAGGTCCTTCATCGCTCTAGTATCGACGCTGAGCCCTCTGCTCTGTTAATTCATGCAATGCGCTCGGCTCCTCGATTCGTTATGTGGAGCTCAATGTGATTTCCTCTGTGATCTGTCCAGCTGCCGCTGCGTTTTACATTCAGTCGTTCAGTGAGAAAATAGCATAATTTACGTTATTATAGACTGCAGCATATAGGCGTTATGTAATTCCATCATGGCTCGCAATAATGTCGATTGATGAAATGATTTTCTCTAGCCTATAGGCTATAGCCCAGCCTGCGAACGTAACCATCTGTAACCACCAGGCTGTCCTTAAATTATGTCAACAAAGACGCTACTATTCTCATCCTATCCAAATCATATTTGATTGGAAGAAGACAAACGCGCATGAAATCGCTGGATCACACTCGCTCATGTCTTCACTATCTGGCCATCGCATTTCGTTGGCTGAGGTCTCGCTCTGTCTTCTCTTTCTCTTCTCTCTCTCTCTCTCTCTCTGTTCTCTCTCACTCTTCAATTCAATTAATTTTAAACGGCTTTATCGGCATGGGAAACACATGTTTACATTGGTAAAAGCAAGTGAAATAGATAATAAACAAAAGTGAAACAAACAAAACAATTGTACAGTAAATATTACACTCACAAAAGCTCAAAAGGAGTAGAGACACTTCAAATGTCATATTCGGGCTAGATAGTGTTGTAACGATGTGCAAATAGGCAAGGCACAAAAGGGAAAATAATGATTGTATAGGCTGCTGTGCTGTCATCCTCTCCAGTGCGCACAATCACAGCCGGTCACCACTGGTCAGCAATTGGAAGACTGGAACAATATCCATAGGTGTCAAGTAGACGTCCGACAAAACGTAGTGAGTAACACATGCACTTATGATCTGTAAATGTGTCTCTAGGCTATCAATTATTGTCTAATTTTACCTGCCACTGTAATCATAAACATACACAAACACAGAAAATAACAAGAGACAAATCATTTGAATAAAACAAAATGTGTTAGAGAGAGAGAGAGAGAGAGAGAGAGAGAGAGAGAGAGAGAGAGAGTGCATGTGAGAGAGATTGTGTGTGTGTGTTTCATATGATAAATCCACAATAACTTCTCCAGGCAGCAGCTGACCTTTTACAAAGATATTGGACCAGCTTACCTAAGTATCCTACCCTGAACCATTTACAGGACAAATGAAATAAAAAATAACCTTAGATTAGTGTCTAGGTAGGGCTTAGGGCTAATACTTATGCAAATTACAAAAAAAGCAATAAAACTGTCCCAACCCATAAAAATCTGTGAAATGTTCTTGACGGACACAGAACATGTATTCAACATCAAATGAATAACATGAAAAAAAGCACTTCAGACTACTTAAGAGTGTACGTAGCACGCAAACATTCATGCGCACAGTGGTGGAAAAAGTACCCAACTGTCATTCTTGAGTAAAAGTACAAATATCTTAACAGAAAATGACTTGAGTAAAAGTGAAAGTCACCCAGCAAATGACATACATGAGTAAAAGTTGAAAAGTATTTGGTTTTAAATGTACTTAAGTATCAAAAGTAAATGTAATTGCTAAAATATACTTAAGTACAAAAAGTACAAGTATAAATCATTTTACATTCCATATATTTAGCAAACCAGACGGCACAATTTTCTTGTTTTTAAAATGTATGGAGAGCCAGGGGCGCACTCCAACACTCAGACATAATTTACAAACAAAGCCTGTGTGTTTAATGAGTCTGCCAGATCAGAGGCTGTAGGGATGACCAGGGATGTTCTCTGTTTAGTGAGTCCTCCAGATCAGAGGCTGTAGGGATGACCAGGGATGCTCTCTGTTTAGTGAGTCCACCAGATCAGAGGCAGTAGGAATGACCAGGGATGTTCTCTGTTTAGTGAGTCCTCCAGACCAGGGATGTTCTCTGTTTAATGAGTCTACCAGATCAGAGGCAGTAGGAATGACCAGGGATGTTCTCTGTTTAGTGAGTCTGCCAGATCAGAGGCAGTAGGAATGACCAGGGATGTTCTCTGTTTAGTGAGTCCTCCAGATCAGAGGCAGTAGGAATGACCAGGGATGTTCTCTGTTTAATGAGTCTACCAGATCAGAGGCAGTAGGATGTTCTCTGTTTAGTGAGTCTGCCAGATCAGAGGCAGTAGGAATGACCAGGGATGTTCTCTGTTTAGTGAGTCTACCAGATCAGAGGCAGTAGGGATGACCAGGGATGTTCTCTGTTTAGTGAGTCCTCCAGATCAGAGGCAGTAGGAATGACCAGGGATGTTCTCTGCTTAGTGAGTCTACCAGATCAGAGGCAGTAGGGATGACCAGGGATGTTCTCTGTTTAGTGAGTCCTCCAGATCAGAGGCAGTAGGAATGACCAGGGATGTTCTCTGTTTAGTGAGTCCACCAGATCAGAGGCAGTAGGGATGACCAGGGATGTTCTCTGTTTAGTGAGTCCTCCAGATCAGAGGCAGTAGGGATGACCAGGGATGTTCTCTGTTTAGTGAGTCTACCAGATCAGAGGCAGTAGGGATGACCAGGGATGTTCTCTGTTTAATGAGTCTACCAGATCAGAGGCAGTAGGAATGACCAGGGATGTTCTCTGTTTAGTGAGTCTACCAGATCAGAGGCAGTAGGGATGACCAGGGATGTTCTCTGTTTAGTGAGTCCTCCAGATCAGAGGCAGTAGGGATGACCAGGGATGTTCTCTGTTTAGTGAGTCTACCAGATCAGAGGCAGTAGGAATGACCAGGGATGTTCTCTGTTTAGTGAGTCCTCCAGATCAGAGGCAGTAGGGATGACCAGGGATGTAATCTGTTTAGTGAGTCCTCCAGATCAGAGGCAGTAGGGATGACCAGGGATGTTCTCTGTTTAATGAGTCTACCAGATCAGAGGCAGTAGGAATGACCAGGGATGTTCTCTGTTTAGTGAGTCTACCAGATCAGAGGCAGTAGGAATGACCAGGGATGTTCTCTGTTTAGTGAGTCTGCCAGATCAGAGGCAGTAGGAATGACCAGGGATGTTCTCTGTTTAGTGAGTCCTCCAGATCAGAGGCAGTAGGAATGACCAGGGATGTTCTCTGTTTAGTGAGTCTGCCAGATCAGAGGCAGTAGGGATGACCAGGGATGTTCTCTGTTTAGTGAGTCCTCCAGATCAGAGGCAGTAGGAATGACCAGGGATGTTCTCTGTTTAATGAGTCTACCAGATCAGAGGCAGTAGGAATGACCAGGGATGTTCTCTGTTTAGTGAGTCTGCCAGATCAGAGGCAGTAGGAATGACCAGGGATGTTCTCTGTTTAGTGAGTCTGCCAGATCAGAGGCAGTAGGAATGACCAGGGATGTTCTCTGTTTAATGAGTCTACCAGATCAGAGGCAGTAGGAATGACCAGGGATGTTCTCTGTTTAGTGAGTCTGCCAGATCAGAGGCAGTAGGAATGACCAGGGATGTTCTCTGTTTAGTGAGTCTGCCAGATCAGAGGCAGTAGGAATGACCAGGGATGTTCTCTGTTTAATGAGTCTACCAGATCAGAGGCAGTAGGAATGACCAGGGATGTTCTCTGTTTAATGAGTCTACCAGATCAGAGGCAGTAGGAATGACCAGGGATGTTCTCTGTTTAGTGAGTCTGCCAGATCAGAGGCAGTAGGAATGACCAGGGATGTTCTCTGTTTAGTGAGTCCTCCAGATCAGAGGCAGTAGGAATGACCAGGGATGTTCTCTGTTTAGTGAGTCCTCCAGATCAGAGGCAGTAGGGATGACCAGGGATGTTCTCTGTTTAGTGAGTCCTCCAGATCAGAGGCAGTAGGGATGAACAGGGATGTTCTCTGTTTAGTGAGTCCTCCAGATCAGAGGCAGTAGGGATGACCAGGGATGTTCTCTTGATAAGTGCGTGATTTGTATAAAAAAATCTATCCTACTAAGCATTCGAATAGATACCCCCAAAACGACTTAAGTAGTACTTTAAAGTATTTTTACTTAAGTACTTTACACCACTGCACGCACGCACGCACACAAACACGTGTCACACGTCACGTCCACACATCTCACATGTAGGTGGATCACAGGAGCAAAACAGAGAAATGATGATGTGATATGTAAATCAAGGTCCATAACGTAGTTGATCTGATATCTTGATTCTATTGGTGCAAACCAAGAAAATAAACTGTTTTTCCATAACAGCAAATAGACATCCAAGGCTAGTATGATTGACATTCTGTCTGTTCTATAGGTTGTGGCTTCCCTCAGTGTGCCTACCACAAACCATCATGCAGAGTAGACACTCACCATGGCAACAGGTGTTTACATTACATCTCCCATATAGTATCCCGCATCAGTGACATGCAAGAGGAAAGTATGATGGCCTAGTCAAATAAAGTCAAATTGTATTGGTCACATATGCTGAATACAACAGACATTACCATGAAATACTTACTTACAAACCCATTACAAATAATGCAGAGTTAAAAAGACAAATATTTGCTAAATACAGAAGGAAAAATAGTAACACAATAAAATAACAATAACGAGACTATATACACTATATATAAAAAAGTATGTGGACACCCCTTCAAATGAACGGATTCAGCTATTTCAGCCACACCCGTTGCTGACAGGTGAATCAAATTGACCACACAGCCATGCGATCTCCATAGACAAACATTGGCAGTAGAACGGCGTACCAGTGCCTAGTCAATGTGCAGGGGTACAAGATAGTTTGAGGTAATTGAGGTAATACAGCGTCTCCAAGTAGGTCGGGGGTAAAAGTGACTAGGCAATCAGGATAGATAAGAGTAGCAGCAGCACATGTGAAGAGTGTGAAACTGTTGTCTGTGTGCGAGTGTGTGTGGCGTTAATATGCATGTGTGTATGAGCGTATGTAGTGTGTGTATCTGTGTGTTGGAGTGTCAGTGTAGGATGTGTGAGTGTGTGGGTAGTCTACTGAGTGTGCATAGAGCCAGTGCAAGAGAGTCAGTGCAAAAAAATAAAGATACGAAAAAATGAAGAATAAAGGGGATCAATGTAAATGGTTTGGGTGGCCATTTTATGAACTGTTCAGCAGTCTTCTAACTTGTGGGTAGATGTTCAGGAGCCTTTTTGTCACAGACTTGGCGCTCCAGTATCGCTTGCGGTGCGGTAGCAGAGAGAACAGTCTATGACCTGGGTGGCTGGAGTCTTTGACACAGCCTGGTATAGAGGTCCTGGATGGCTGGGAAATCGAGCCCAGTACATGTACTGGGCTGTACACACTACTGTCTGCAGCGCCTTGTGGTCGGATGGCGAGCAGTTGCCGTACCAGGCGGTGATGCAGCCCGTCAAGATGTTCTCAATGGTGCAGCTGTAGAACTTTTTGAGGATCTGAGGGAGCTATGCCAAATCTTTACAGCCTCCGTGGGAAGAGGCGTCGTCGTGCCCTCTTCACGACTGTGCTTTCGTGTTTGGACCATGATAGGTCCTTAGTGATGCGGACACGGAGGAACTTAAAGCTCTCGTCCTGCTCCTCTACAGCCCCGTCGATGTAAATGAGAGCATGAACAGCAGTGGTACAGTTATACTTCCTACTGTACTGAAACTGTCACCGTACTGATAAACGCAACAACTTGCGACTCTCGTCAGTGTGTACTAAGCCGAATGCAATGGAATTCACTTCATATGTATACACTGTATTCTAGTCAAGTCTTACCCTATGTAATTACTACTGTACACACATTTTCTATTCATATACTGCCCATAATGTCTATACACACCATCATATACATTCATATTCCGGACTCAGACATTGCACATTTCGCTACACCCGCAATAACATTGCAAAATATGTGTACGTGACCAATAAAATTTGATTCGAATTAGGACTACTGGAAAGCTGTTGGCCACCTAAACAGAGTTTCCACTGTGAGCTCCTGGAAACACACTCCATAAATCCAATCATTAATTGATTGATGAGGAAGTGTTGGGTAATCTAAGCTATCTATATGTGTGTAGGTGATACAGTATATCCTGCACCTTTAAAGTCCAAAGGTCACATTTGATATTAATTACTGACTTGCCTTGTTTGGTTTTGTACACATGGTTAGTGTTCAGGGACTTGAGAGTCGTTGAAAGAGGGGGGGGGGGGGGGGGACTGTGGATGTTTTTGAGGCATGAAGTGCCTATTGCCTGGCAACTAGCTTAGACATAGTGTAAATCAAACAGTACCAAGGACAAAACAATCAAATTCTTGGCACAGTGGGGGAAACGCTGTACACTGCATGATTCCCTTAATCTGATTTGAACCAAATTGTGTCTTATGATCTGATTATAACCAGGTTATAAAGTAACAGTGGGGTTACATCCACACATTAACACCTTCAAATGTGTCCTTAAATTATAATACAACCATGTATCCTGAGTGCATATGCACAAAACAGGAAGAAACATACAGTATGTATTGCTATACTAATTCACATTTCAGTAGGCTCACCTTACTTACTCCGAAGGCTGCCCCCTGCCGGCAAGGTCGCCTCTCTGCACCAATGACTACAGTCTGTTATAAAATACATCTCCCTCGATTGAGTGAGTAGGCCAAAATGTCTGTCACCAAAATCAGTTCAAGGGGAACATTTCTTTCCCTTATAAAATATTAAATCTATATGGAGCTTCCAGTAGCCTATGTAAATGATGCATATAGTGGCAGTTTACAGTTGAGTCATTTAGCAGACGCTTTTTATTCAGAACGACTAACCGGAGCGATCATGTCGAAGTGCCTTGCTTATGGACACCAACAGATTGTTCACCTATTCGGCTCGGGGATTGGAACCAGTGCCCATACGGTTACTGGCCCAACGCTCTAGGCTACCTATAGTAAAATAAATTACCTTACATAATAAAAACAGTACACATTGAAATTCACCAAACGTATTTATAGGTCAATTCCGCAACGTTTCTTATCAAGAGCCATTCGTGGTAAACCTGTATAAAATTCCACAGCATACCTGATGGGTTGAATAAAAATAACAATCAAGTTGGCCTGCACCTCTATCCCTACACGTATTTTCCCTGTACGTTTTCTGGATTACTACTCAAGCGCAAGAGAGACCTTGTTTCCTCTTCATCAGTATTAACGGTTTACAGTTGCCTTACCTTTTGAGGTCCATTGAACAATTCACTTTCTTCTGTCGAAGTCCGACTCATGTCTTGAACCAGGGTTAGGTCCTTTACGAGTAGTAAAACGTTGGGATGAATAATTCCTGTCTAGAAACGCGCGAAACTGCATCCGCGGTTCTCGGTCGTGCTGCCCATCGAGTTAACGGATGGATGGCGGAGGACCCGAGATATTGGCGAACTTAAAGACGGTTGGTTATAACTTCTGAGAAACTTTTTCGGCTCCGCTTCAGGCGGGCAACAGGAGTCCATCCGTGCAGTCCTAATGCCATCGGGTTTTTACGTGGGTGCTTGTTATGGCCATGGAAAAGTGCATGTACATGTAACTAACGTATTCAGGCCTACAACAATGACATCTCTTGTACTGCAGACAAAATCAAAGCAACATTTATTAGGCATGATTGTACAGTTGATAGATTCCGCAGGTAGCCCACAAACAGTTGCTTTACAAGGAGGTTATTTAGCATGTTAATTCTTTACAATTTAACATACAATACCCAATTCTGCTTCCGCCCTTAGCCCATTCCTAACAGCCCATTCCTAACAGTGCACAGTTCTGAAGGGACTGCAAACATAAGAGATATCCCACTTTAGTGCAAGTTGGAATAACATCTAAGTGAGTACCAGCACCATTCTCATTCCAAGAAGTGTATTCAGTCAGTAAATATATTGGAACTAGGCCACCCTGTGTGTCTGTGTCCAGTCATCTACTCACTTCTCCATGGTGGATTGTGTGACCGGCCTTTCTGAGATACAGATTAGAACTGTTGAGAAACATTGGCCTAGGATGTCATTCAGTCACTTCTCCTTTAACCCAAGGTTTGGTTACCAGGCCCTGCTCCTTCTTGACTGTGGGTGTATCTGGCTGGCAGGTGTCATTAAACCTCTCTCTGGCCTTCTCCCAGTTTCTCTGGGTCTTGTTCTTGCTCAGAGACCCAGCCTCGTCCACCGACACAGCAGCTCCCGCCCCAAGACCTGACTGGGACTTCCGGATCTTCAGCTGGATCTATGGGAAAACCGGAATAGTGGGGAAAAATCTGATCAGATGTGTGAGCAAAGTGGGAAAGAACTGGGATGACACCAGACAAATGAAGTGGAGGATATTGGTCTGAGGTTTGGTCAATTTAAATATAGCCATTTATGAATTCCTAGTTAAAAATAGGGAAAATCCCATCTCTGAAAAAAGGAAAATCCTAATAGAAAGGGAAAATGTTAAGATTACCGGGTCTTTCATTCCAGCTCCATCTTTGCCCAGGCCTTCTCCTTTCTTCCAGCCCATCTTCTCCAGCATCTTCCTTCCCTTGTTGACTTCACTGATCTCACTGTACCAGGAGGGAAACGGGCACATTGCAACGACTCACCACATCCTGGTCTTTCTACTTACACACACACATTATGTGCACACACACACTTGCCATCAACTGAACCAATCAGATTACCACGTACATGTGAACGGAGGCGGGTGCGTCGTCACGTTGGAAGGCTCCCTCGCTGCCCACAGTCTGACGACGAGACTCGGCCCTGTCAACATACCTGGGGTTCCTCAGGGCTTTGGTCTCCTCATACTCAGTGCTCTGTTGGGACAGAGGGAGACACACTTACTAAACACAGTTATATACACACACATAGTAATATCCTGCTGTTAGTGACAAGGAAAGAAGGTTCATAAGCTATGGGACTGCTCAGTCTCTTGCAACGTGCATGTCAACAAGATGTGAGACGAGCAAAAACAGAACCGTTTAATTGGACGAAACCCTCTGTAAGATAACATCTTTGTACTGTATACACAGAGAAGGCAGGGCAGGATCTGATTGGCAAGGACATTTTCAACAAAGGATTACAAATGGGAATCACTCATCACTGATTAACATAACAGCATAAGGGGACAACAGATGAAGTTGTAGTGGATGAACAAGTCACTTACCTTCAGGCCATATTTGACCTTCATCTGTTTCAGTTCTTTCTGTCTGAGCAGCTCCTTGTCCTCTTTGGTTGGAGCTGGACCTGAGGAACGACACACCCGGAAAGTTATAAACAGGGCTGTAGCATTAGTTACACTAATAATCATGCTGTGTGGGACATGGGTAGCTAGGTGTGTGAGCATCGCATCAGGCTTATACAGACAACATACAGAGATGGATGTAACACATTTATTGACGCAAATTCATCAGCTGTGTTCTGCACCTGTCTGTTCAGGCTGGTTTCTCTGGTGTTTGCCGAGGTGAGCCATGACCTGTCCAGGTTCACAGCCGTCACAGGTGTCTGTACCAGAGTGGATGTGGAAGGAGAGAACAGTCTCTCCCATCTTCACTTCATCCCCATGGGTCAGAGGGCAAGGGTCACACTTTGCTTTGGGCTGAGGGCAGTGAAAACAATACTGTTACTACCTCACTTTCCAACCAAGGTGTGTGTGTGTGTGGGTCTGACCCACCTGAAGGATTCGGTTGCCATTGAGGACAGTTCCATTCTGGCTTCCCTGGTCCACTAGCATGTAGCACTGTTGGTCCTGGTCAAAGTACACCTCTGCATGAAACTGGGATTAAACATTTTTTTTTTTTTTTTAAAGTTGACACCTACTCATTCCAGGATTTTTCTTTATTTTTTACTATTTTCTACATTGTAGAATAATAGTAAAGACATCAAAACAATGAAATGACACATGGAATCATGTAGTAACCAAAAAAGTGTTAAAAATAATAATAATTCAAAGTGGCCACCCTTTGCCTTGACAGCTTTGCACACTCTTGGCATTCTCTCAACCCACTTCATGAGGTAGTCAGTCACCTGGAATGCACTTCAATTAACAGGTGTGCGCCTTGTTAAAAAGTTAATTTGTGGAATTTCTTTCCTTCTCAACACGTTTGAGCCAATCAGTTGTGTTGTGAGAAGGAAGGGGTGGTATACATAATATATCCCTATTTGGAAAAAGACCAAGCCCATATTATGGCAAGAACAGATCAAATAAGCAAAGCGAAATGACAGTCCATCATTACTTTAAGACATGAAGGTCAGTCAATGCAGAACATTTCAAGAACTTTGAAAGTTTCTTCAAGCATAGTTGCAAAAACCATCAAGCGCTATGATGAAACTGGCTATCATCAGGACCACCACAGGAAAGGAAGACCCAGAGTCACCTCTGCAGCAGAGGATAAATTCATTAGTTACCTGTAACCTCAGATTACAGCCCAAATAAATGCTTCAGAGTTCAAGTAACAGACACATCAACATCAACTGTTCAGAGGAGACTGTGTGAATCAGGCCTTCATGGTCAAATTGCTGCAAAGAAATCACTACTAAAGGATACGACTTGCATGGGCAAAGAAACATGAACAATGGACATTAGACTGGTGGTAATCTGTCCTTTGGTCTGATAATCCAAATTTGAGATTTTTGGTAGGTGAACGGATGATCTCCGCATGCTTGGTTCCCACTGTGAAGCATGGAGGAGGAGGTGTGATGGTGTTTTGCTGGTGAAAAGGTTGGTGACTTATTTAGAATTCAAGGCACACTTAACCAGCATGGCTACCACAACATTCTGCAGCGATATGGCATCCCATCTGGTTTGCGCTTAGTGGGACTACCATTTATTTTTCAACAGGACAATGACCCAAAACATACCTCTAGGCTGTGTAAGGGCTATTTGACCAAGGAGAGTGATGGAGTGCTGTATCAGATGACCTGACCTTGCGCAGCGATCTAAGGCACTGCATCTCAGTGCTAGTGGTGTCACCACAGATCCTGGTTTGAACCCAAGCTGTATCCCAACCGGCTGTGATCTGGAATCCCCTAGGGTGGCGCACAATTGGCCCAGGGTCATCTGGGTTAGGGGAGGGTTTGGCCTGGGTAGGCCGTCATTGTAAAATAAGAATTTGTTCTTAACTGACGTGCCTAGTTAAATAAAGGTTCAATTAAATACATTTTTACATAAAACAAAAAAAAATCCCTTTGGGTTGAGTTGGACCGCAGAGTGAAGGAAAAGCAGCCAACAAGTGCTCAGCATGTGGGAACTCCTTCAAGACTGTTTGAAAAGCATTCCTCATGAAGCTGGTTGAGAGAATTCCAAGAGTGTGCAAAGGGTGGCTACTTTGAAGAATCTCAAATATAAAATATATTTAGATTTGTTTAACACTTTTCTGGTTACTACATGATTCCCTATGTGTTATTTCAAAGTTTTGATGTCTTCTCTACTTTTCTACAATGTAGAAAAACCCTGGAATGAGCAGGTGTCCAAACCTTTGACTGGTACTGTATATAGAACCCATCAATACCATTCACATCTAATTTGAAGCCCTGTAGATTTCCTGTAATGCATGTAGCAGAATCAAACAAATCAATGAAATAGGTTGCCATACCTTACTGACTCCCATTTCAGATAATCTGATGGCATGGTTCATATCCTTTTCCCTGAAAATATAGAATTATGTTAAAACAGTAATTCAAAATGCCACAGGTAGTTTCAACTTCTATGTCAGAAGTGTTGATCTGAGCTCTCATCTCCCCCTTGTGATGAAATTGATGAACTGACCACTCATAGGCCTATTCAATCAAAATAATTGGGAGAATCCCAACTAGTTTTGTTTGCCTCCTCTTCTCCGTCCTCGCCCCTTTTTGAAAAAGGTCAAAGGTAACCGAGGAGCGGAGGAAACTCTGAAAAAAAACGAGACTCCTTCTTCACTCGCGGGTCATCAGGCAAATGACGTTTACAGTGGTGGAATCTCAAACTAAATGTGTAAAGTGATAACAACTCTTGGATTAAAGGATAAGTGGCATATCATTTTTAAACGTGTGCACCTATTTCAAAGTGGGTGTGACGTATTTTAAAACACTATCCTCTGTCAAAGTAGGTAATCGAGGAGCGGATCAGACTCCTTCGTTCGCCTACTAACGAATTGACACTCTCCTCGACCACTTAACAGTTTCTGTGTCACGGAGGAGAGAGGACGGAGGAGTTGAGGAGAGGACAGACTTTTCCCAATTGAGAATCTCCCAGAGACTGTAGTGCTGTACTGACCTGCCAATGGTGGCTGGAGAGTCAGCTGTGATGATGAAGAGTGTTCCTGTCTGTAACACAGGAGATCTGACCACTGTCACCCTCACACAGGGCGGCCACACCTCCTCAGCAACTAGGGACAGAATGTGCACACAATATCACATACCCATGACAATTATACTGAGCAAGATTTTAACTACAGGAAATATTGAGGAAGACCGATGAACAAATAATCAGGTGGTGTTAGACGTTTAACAAAGTGAAAGCTATACAGTGAGAAAAAGTTGACAGACTGAATAACCCTAAACGGTGTCCCTCCTCTCCTCACCTTCCTGACTCTCCATCTCTGACTCTGAGCTGTATTTGGTGCGAAGAGGGGGGGAAGAAGAGGAGGAAGTAGACTTCCATTCTCCCTCCGATTCGGTGATCTCCCCCTCCTCAGGCTCGCTGTTCCCACGCAAGCCATCACATCCTGACGCAGCTGCCTCCTCCTTGCTGCCCAGTCTGTCCGACTTAGCCTTCTTCCTCCTTGAGCTGCTCGCATCATCAGAGCGCGACCAGTCATTCCTCTTCTTCCTCTTCAGCAAGCGTTCGGCGCTCTTTGCCCGGCGAGTCTTTGAAGAGCTTTTCTTCTGTGGAGGAGTGTCTGGAGTGACAGACCGCCCCCTTTGCCTGCGCGAGGCCACTCCCCTCTTGGGGATTCGCCGCTCGATCCACTCCTCAAACTCGAGCTCCTTTACAAGGCCCTGTGAGCAGACATGCAACCAATCAGAAGGGAGGATTCACCTGAAGCATCTCCAGAGAACTAAATAGGTGGACACGGGACACAAGAGGCTTTCTAGGAATTTGGACAGCGTGCTCCGCATCGGAACCTCCCTGCATTGTTTAGGGATCATTTTTGGATATATGGGTCTCCGTTTTCAAAGACAGTAGGCCTATACTGCCTTCACAGTCAATTCATTGACTCAAGCTGCAACACAATGAGAGTGATCCTCAAAAGCATCCTCTTGACCAGACCAAGCAGCCACATCCCTGAGCTCTGAAACATGCCCTTTCATTGCACTAGAGCGGTGGAGCTATACATCATGTCTGCATGGGGTCTTTCTGCTAAAAAAGTAGAGTTTGATGTGAGGAGTGTAAAAAGTGTATCTCTACGAGAAACTGAGTTCCAGAAATAGGAAATCGTCCATGTTAGTCAGTGAGTGAATCACATCTTCTACCCACGACCAGAGGAATAGCATTCAGTCGACTAAATGGCAGCGAGCAATAGCTAAAACTCTGTACCTGACGAAAATGTAGTAGACTCTGCAGGATAAATAACCAAGGCTATAGCTGCAGAAATTCTAAAACCACTCCTGGAAATAAAAACTAAAAACTGAGACCACATAGATCAGAGTTGAAATGTATCTTAAAGAAGTCCATTACAATCACTAAACTTCTGAAGGTGAGATGCCTCAGGAGCCTCATGTCAGCCAATGAGCACAATTCAAAAACAGTAGGGATAACAGGTCAGTTATATACAACAATGAGAAATATGTAGCTAGTTAAAACAATTACCCCTTCTTAATCATTATTTCAAAGGAACATAAATCCAGAATATGCTGTAATTCTCCTGTAGCGCTTCATCTCCAGGATAGTCACCTACCTTATCCTCCTGACGAGAGGCTCTCTCTGGAACTTTCTTCCACTTCCTGCCCTTCTTGTCCAGGCTCCTTTTCTCCTGGCTGGTCTCTGAGACAGGCTGTACAGTAGGGACCTCTATCCTGGAGTGGAACTGGTACTTGCCACTCTCTGCATCGTAGTAGTAGTACATCCCTGTGTTGTTATCATAGTACAACTGACTGGCCTAGGTGAGGGAGAGAGTGACGCAATTAAAAAGACTGTTACATAATGGCATAGTAATGGCGTGTGTGGTTTAGTACCGAGTCGTAGTAGAAGCCAGTGCTGTGGTCGTAGTACATCCCGGTGGCCTCATCAAACACAAAGCCAGTCTGTGTCATGGCCTGCTCAGCAGTGGCTCTCAGCATGTCAGCTATAGAGCCTGCATCCACCTCTTGCTGGAACAAACACAAGTAAAGAAAGTAAAGTTCCCAACTCGTTTTTGCACGGTCATCAACCTAAAACCTTTATTTCTTGTGCCCCGCCAAATAGATTGTGGTCCTGTATTAGGGAAATGAGCTCTTTAAATAAAGATTATTTTTGGTTAGACAAGAGACCTCAATGTCCTCAGTCAGAACAGAATGAGTGGGGGGGACGGTATCCAAACTCACCCCTGGTTGAGCAGCAGTAACACCACCCTCCAGAGACACTTCTGTAACTGTCTCTGTGGCTGTCATTGTATCTGTAATCATATATGTTTCGGGGTCATTGGTTGATTCTGCAGCTGTCATCTCTGAGGCATCAGTGGCTTCCTGCCCCTCTGCTACCACAATCCCCTCGGTGTCTGTTGCCACACCATCACCGTGGTAGTAGCCTCCTCCATAGTAGTAGTTGTAATAATCTGAAACGCACACAGACAAGGGTCAACGTATCTGTATGTGAGCAGAGCAACATAAAAAACAACTAAATCATTCACAAACTGCTGGTCCTGGGAAATAATCATGTGTTCATTTTACAACCATCCAAACACAATATGATTGCTCACCAGTTTCTGACCAGGTATATTCTGCTGTCTGTGTCTCAGCTTCAGCTTTCTCTTTCGCCTTTGTCTTCCGTTCATGAATCTCTGTACTCAGCCTGTCGACCTATTGTATCAATTCACGGCAAAGAAAAAAACATAAGCGTCATTTGTAAATTCATTTATTTGTGCATTTCAGAGACTTGTTCAATGATGGCTAGATTGTTCTTAGCAGCTAGCCTACCTGTTTCCTCAAGTCTTCGTTGTAGCCTTCTGTGTTCTTCTGAAGCCTCTCAGACTTGCTCAGTTGTTTCTGTAATGTGGTCAGTTGTTTCTGTAATGTGGTCAGTTCTTTTCTGCAGTTTTTCAGTTGCTTCTGTAGCGACTCTACTTTCTGGCGAAGCTCAGCCACATCGGACTCCGACCCATCCTCTCCTCCACTCGCCTCCTCTCCATTTGTCGCCATACTCCCAGCTGGAATCGACACACAAGGCCACAGGTAAAGTGAATGTTGAAAAAAAAAAGTATTTTGAATTGACCTGACCATGCGCAAAACCATGTACGCATGCGTTCGGTGTCAGCGCCACACACAGACACACAGGGTAAGTTTACCTATAAGCCAAACAAAATCTAAGTTTAGACATTTCTATAATATAGTGCCCTAATTTTTGTAAGAAAAGTGGAGACTAAAATGAAAGATTAATCTCTCGTGAATTTTTATGACTTTACTTAAAAAATGTTTTAATAACATGTTTAAATATTTGATAAAACAAGTGAAAAGTCCAGACTGGGCTTAATGGGTACCGAGTGTATCCTTTAAGCCCAGCGGGGGTTCCAAATAAACCCACCTCTAAAATAATCCATTTTAATTATATCAATCACCACTAAAGATATTAAAAATAAACTGAACCATACTATTCATCATGAAAGTAGCACTTATAACAGGGGGGGTCCAATAGTATCCACAGAGATCAAATATGGACTTAGGCTTTTGTTCTTGCCAACCAATTAATTGGCTGGGCCTGGCTCCCCAGTGGGTGGGCCTATACCCTCCCAGGCCCACCCATGTCTGTGCTCCTGCCTAGTCATGTGAAATCTATACATTAAATTGACTGATTTCCTTATATGAACTGTACCTCAGTAAAACTGTTGAAATTGTTGCATGTTGTGTTTATATTTTTGTTAAGTATATTTATGCTCATGTTCATTGAATATTAGGGATAACAACACACCATCTCCAAGTGTTTCAATGCCACGTGGGCTTAATAGAAGCCAACTGGGTTTAATTGGAACAGTGATTTATCGTGAAAAATAATGACTGGCAAAGCCTACTCATTAAATATTTGGAAACCAATGGTTTGGGGTATAAATGTACACTATAGACTACAATATTATGCAACGTTAGTAATGATCATCTTGAACAATATGTATTTACTGTAATTTACATTCTGTATTTACAAAAATGGCATCTATGTATAACAATGCAAGGTTAATTTTACAGTAAAATGAGGCAAAATGCATTCAATTAATGTGAACTGTGAATGGCCAAAATCTATTATCTTGTAGTTCACCAAGTCAGGTTGCTACTGTGTGAATGTGACATGCAGGCACAACTGACAGCATACATTATTTGTATTTGTAAATATCAAATAATACACATAAAATATGCTATCATGTGCATATACCAGCACATTAATCTCTTAAGTAATCATATTTTATGTCAAATTATCTGAGAAAGTACAAACACATATCTGGAAAATGTGTTAATCCCATGGTCGCCTCAACGTTTTTTTTGCAACTTTGAAATTGGCCACTAGTCAATAACTTAATAAAACATGAGATTGCCGTAGGGATATTTGTATTTTTTTTAAATTGAAGTGGGTTTACTATAATATGTATTTTTACGATAATCATTACGCCGATTCTGTTGCAACATGTTTTGAAACTGTTTAACGTTACTCCAAACGGAAACAAGTGTTTCTATTCTATTTGACAAACTCAGGTAGGTCCCTTCCCGTTTCGTTTACAACGTTTGTTTCCGTTTGGTTCTTAAACGTTAAACGGTTTCCGTAATGAATATACGTATGCATAAAAAAAAAGCCTGTTTAATTAATTGTTTGTAATTGTATATTAATGTTAATTGTATATATTTCGTCAAATGTCCAAGGCCGAACTAAGTGGATAATCAGTAGAGTACAGTTGAAATTAGTGTTTGCGCCTTCATTCATTGATAAGGTTAAACTGCCTAGTTAGCTGTATGGTCTTACCGATTCGTTTGTATTCCTCGCTTGGACGCTCGCCCTCCTTTCTCTCCGCCGAGAATATCAACCTGAAAGTTGAACATAAACATCTTGTAACCACCCTGCATTGCTGACACATCCGACCACATGTTTTGTTGATAATAAAGAGAGTTACAATTGGTACAGTTGATGTGTTTACAATCCACTTCGACCATGGCCTCTATTTTTTATACGTATTACGTCACTTTCTTCTTCTACGGTACAACAGCACACTGTTGGCAGAGGGCGCCACCTGTGGTTTGGAATGAGAATAGGCTACATGTTTGGAAATAACTGATTATCTCTGGTTGAATAAAAATACACAGCTATCTCAGAGGTTTGTGCTATAAAAAAAAATCAAATAAAACTGATGCTATCGATTATCATTCACATCGACTTTCAAAACGTTCTGTTAGACCTCACACTCAATGTCAACAAAACAAAGAAGATGATCGTGGACTTCAGGAAACAGGAGAGGGAGCAGCCCCCAATCCACATCGACGGGACAGTAGTGGAGAAGGTGGAACGTTTTAAGTTCCTCGGCGTACACATCACGGACGAACTGAAATGGTCCGCCCACACAGACAGCATGGTGAACAAGGCGCAGAAGCGCATCTTCAACCTCAGGAGACTGAAGAAATTCGGCATCCAGAAGGCAAGGTCAGTACAGGTGCATCAAAGCTGGGACCGAGAGACTGAAAAACAGCTTCTATCTCAAGGCCATCAGACTGTTAAACAGCCATCACTAACATTGAGTGGCTGCTGCCAACATACTGACTCAAATCTTTAGCCACTTTAATAATTCTAAATTGGATGTAATAAATGTATCACTAGCAACTTTAAACAATGCCACTTTATATATAGTTTACATACCCTACATTACTCATCTCATATACTGTACTCTATACCATCCGCCTATGCCGTTCGGCCATCGTTATTCCATATTTTTATGTACATATTCTTGTTCATTACTTTACACTTGTGTATAAGGTAGTTGTTGTGAAATTGTTAGATGACATGTTAGATATTACTGCACGGTCGGAACTAGAAGCACAAGCATTTTGCTACACTCGCATTAACATCTGCTAACCATGTGTATGTGTCCAATAACATTAGATTTGATTTGACTTAATTTGATTTAGACTGGAGAAATGTAAATACTCACTGCACTCAATGCTCTTTTAATAAATACTTCCACATACAAACCAGCAGGGGTCATCACAAGTATTGATGTTGAGGTTATGATCAAATGATGTGCCAAGCTTTGTTTTCCAGCTTTTGACCGTTCCAAATCCAAACATTAAGAAATACAACTGTTAAATGTCGTGAAGTCAAACAACTTCAACAAATCACACAAATGAAAAACAGGTGAGAAACTCCATTAACAGTGACACTCTCTCCTCTCTTTCTCAACACCTGTGTAGAACACTTTCCCTCTTTATTACTAGACCAAGTAGTGGCAGCAGCAGAATACTGCCAGGGTCCTAATGAAGAGTCACAGAGTCTTACACACACGCAGTGGCGGATTTAGGCATAGGCGACATGGGCAGCCGCCCAGGGCGGCATCTTGCCGGGGGCGGCATGGGGCGCCCGCACAAATGAATAAATAAATCAAATATATCCCGAATGGTGACATTTGCACGATCAGTTTTCTGTTGCTGATTTGCACGTCACGGCAGTGATGTCACCGTGTGGGACTGTGGGTCAGATAACCTTGTCGGAGTGGGCGCCCTGAGTTTGTGAGCCCGGGAGTGGGGGAATCTATCAAATAGCGCACGTACTAATGCAATTAGTAATGCAATTAGTTGTGCGTTTCTTGTTTGAAGTGCAATAGTGTAATAATCAGGTTCTCTTCTTTAAAAGTGTGTTATTCTATTTGTGTGATATAGGATTTGTGCAATTTAGTTGTATTTGTGTGTTTTTGTTAGCAATAGGGTAATAGTGTAATAATTGCATTCTCTTTTTTATTTGTATTTATATACTACAATTTGTTTCTATTTTTCTTTGTTACTTCTTTTTTTATATTTATGACTCTTAATTTTTGTATATATATATTTATATAGGGGGGTTCGCCAAGGGAGCCATACAAGCTAGAACCGCCACTGCACACATGCAAATTAATAAAGAGATTGTAATGTAAAAGGGAGTTACAGCGGAGTGCTGAAGAGGGATGTGACTTCCTGTTACTCACTGAGAGGAGGATGTCAGCCGTCTACTAATTGGCTGGAAATACAGGCTTAATTAGTTGACTCATTTTACAGGCATAGATAATGGAGGAAGCATAGAGGGCCCGGGAGCCCAGTGCAGGTACGTGTGCACATACACACACACACAGGAAGTGTGATGAGTGATTTATGTAATGCACGAGCCTTTAAGATTTAATGCACTCCAACTCCCTTAATTGGGGCTCCTGAGTGGTGCAGTGGTCTAAGGCACTGCATCTCAGTGCAAGAGGTGTCACTACAGTCCCTGGTTCGAATCCTGGCTGTATCACATCCTGCCGTGATTGGGAGTCCCATAGGGCTGCATACAATTGGCCCAGTGGTGTCCTGGTTTGGCCGAGGTAGGCCGCCATTGTAAATAGGAATTTGTTCCTAACTGACTTGCCTAGTTAAATCAAGGTTAAAGAAAATAGGTATTTGCGTTCCATGCGTATCCGTGACCTCACTGTGCTGCTGCTGAACATTCAAGGGGATTCAAGATACAGACAAGTACAGTACCTACCACATGGGCCTCTCTCTACCTCCCTCTTCAATTTAAGGGCTTTATTGGCATGGGGAAACATATGTTAACATTGCCAAAGCAAGTGAACTAGATAATAAACAAAAGTGTAATAAACAATAAAACAGGAACAGTAAACATTACACTCACAAAAGTTCCAAAAGAATAAAGACATTTAAAATATCATGCAATGTTGTAATGATGTGCAAGTAGTTAAAGTACAAAAGGGAAAATAAATAAACGTAAATATGGGTTGTATTTACAATGGTGTTTGTTCTTCATTGGTTGCCCTTTTCTTGTGGCAACAGGTCACACATCTCTCTCGCTCTCTCTCAATTTCAATTTAAGGGCTTTATTTGTCATGGGAAAAGTCTTGCCAAAAGGTCACAAAACTTGCTGCTGTGATGGCCCCTGTGGTATTTCACCCAATAGATATGGGAGTTTATCAAAATTGGATTTGTTTTCGAAATTCTTTGTGGGTCTGTGTAATCTGAGGGAAATATGTGTCTCTAATATGGTCATACATTTGGCAGGAGGTCAGGAAGTGCAGCTCAGTTTCCACCTCATTTTGTGGGCATTGTGCACATAGCCTGTCTTCTCTTGAAAGCCAGGTCTGCCTACGGCGGCATTTCTCAATAGCAAGGCTATGCTCACTGAGTCTGTACATAGTCAAAGCTTTCCTTAAGTTTGGGTCAGTCACAGTGGTCAGGTATTCTGCCACTGTGTACTCTCTGTTTAGGGCCAAATAGCATTTTAGTTTGTGTTAATTAGTTTTGTTCATTATTTCCAAAATGTCAAGTAATTGTCTTTTTGTTTTCTCATGATTTGGTTGGGTCTAATTGTGTTGCTGTCCTGGGGCTCTGTGGGGTGTGTTTGTGTTTGTGAACAGAGCCCCAGGATCAGCTTGCTTAGGGAGCTCTTCTCCAGGTTTATTTCTCTGTAGGTGATGGCTTTGTTATGGAAGGTTTGGGTATTGCTTTCTTTTAGGTGGTTGTAGTATTTAACCACTCTTTCTCTCTCACACACACACAGACATGAGCGCATACTCCTCCATCCCTGTGTCTTTAGGCTTTTCCCTCCTTCCAGACTCCTGTCCCTCCCTTTCTGTCATCCACACTATGAGATGTTAATCCCTCAGTTCTTTTGCTGTGACCACTGAAGTGTGTAGACCTGCAAACAGTTTTCAGTTTCCCCAAGGCAGCCTGACGGTTAAGAGAGTGGGGCCAGTCGTTGGTTTGAATCCCTGATCTGACAAAGTTGAGAAATCTGTTGTTCTGCCCTTGAGCAAGGCAGTTAACCCCCAACAAACACAGCTCCCTGCATGCTGATGATGTGGAAGTTGATTAAGGCAGCCCCCCCTCCCCCGGGAACCTCTCTGATTCAGAGGGGTTGGGTTAAATGAGGAAGACCCATTTCGGTTGAATGCATTCAGTTGTGCAACTGACTCGATACCCCATTTCCCCGATTCTGCATGCTGGTTCCTAGTCAAAATGAATTCACCACACTACTACAGCGGTCCGGATACACTTGGCCCTGGTGGGGGTGTTGCATGCTCCATACATTGGAACGTGTGAGTGTTTGGTCAGGTTTCGCATCAACCTGTTAGTTATTAAGGCCCTGATCTCCTGGCCCATAGAGAGAAGTGGAATAAGGGAGGATAGTGGTAGGGAGTGGAGGAAAGGTAAAGTGGGCGCTGCTGACAGAGAGGATGTCAGGGTGGGTGGAGGGCTGGGGATTCGAGCTGATACTTGTAACCGGATCTCCCAGAATAGCAGTGTTTAGGGAGGCATCTGCATGTGGATGACATTCTCCATGCGTAGGACAACTCCTCCTAATGAGAAATGGTAATCCACAATGTGAAAATGCTGGTTGGTATTATAATATTCACATTTTAAAATACAGTATCCCCAATGTGATCTGTGTAAAATTGGAAATAGTCTCCTTTGAAATTTTTGTGAGGTAAAAGAGATATCCTGTACGTCATTGCACTGTAACAAATTGCTGTACATTTGTTAGCTACTCTAATTCTTTATTACAGTACTGTAAAGAGCAATGCATTATGGGGGCTCAATGGCATTCCACTACTCTGATGCAAAATTACAGCAATGTTGCTGTATATTTACAGCAGCATACTGGGAATTATGGTGCATTGTGGGAAAAGGTTGTGGGCGGAGAAAGACTCTCTATCTCATGAACACATTTTGAGGCATGCCTTGTAAGAGGCTATATTTGTTGCACCCGTTAGTGAGAATGCAGTACTCCACAGAATACAGTACTAGCAGGGCATAAATTGGACGAACTGACATGTTGGAAAGGTGGCATCCTATAAAGGTGCCACGTTGAAAGTGACTGAGCTCTTCAGTAAGGCCATTCTACTGCCAATGTTTGTCTATGGAGATTGCATGGCTGTGTGCTTGATTTTTTTTTACACCTGTCAGCAATAGGTGTAGCTGAAATAGCCGAATCCACTAATTTGAAGGGGTATTTTCCGGTCCTCCCGGTGTGAAGCGATTGGGAAGGTCACTGGGGATCCACACGATGGGGATCATATTGAACTGGTTTTCTGCTCTTTGGTTTATGTCTGATAATCCAGGCTGTTGGCGTGTCATTACATGATCAAGTGTGTGGGATGCATGCTGGCCTCAGAAGTCATTACATCGGATTTTATTCCATGAAACCCCCAGGTGGTGGAATTGGACACCACCGATGTAAAAAAAGATGATTGTCCCATATTTACACCCACACACCGCCAAAAACGATGCTGATTACCACTTGGCTGTCTGGCTTACCCAATCTCTCCAATTATGTTGTACTGATCATTTGAAAGTATTACATTAGTTCTACAATGTTAAAAGTAGCCTAGAGGAATTACTGAAATGAGAACAGACACTTGGATAAAACTGTCAGACAGAGGTTTTAATACAAGTCCTTCACAGTTCACACACACACACACAACAGCAGCTCCCTGATGGGAATGCCATGTTACCAACCAGCCTGGGAAGGGTATCCAGTGGACTGGACTGTACTCTGATGAAGGGCACTGAGCTGGAGTCAAATCAATCTGCTCTGTCTGTCAGGAGACTTTGCCATGAGGCTGACGTCTGCATTGAAACTGGGCTGTGGGAGGGTGGAGTCTGAGGGGAGGTGTGTGTGCTTGCGTGCGTGCGTGCGTCGGTGAGACTTGAGTTCCTGTCTGGCCCTATGCTCTCCAGACGCCTGAGGCAGTTCATCTTGGTGAGGTGTCATCCTCCCTGAATAAGCTGTCAGTCAGCTAAATAATGAATATCAACATAATGGATGGGATTGGCTTTTAATCCCAGACGCCACGTGGCACAATGACATCACAGCAGGATGAATTATGGCAGCTTCACCAGAGGATCCTCGCTATCCCTATCCTATACAACATCGCCATCCTAGAATCCACCCGAATAACGCTCCCTTTCACTAGTTCTGTTTCACATATCTGAGGTGGAGAAAAACGTGGCATAGATATTTGGCCCATAGAACTGTAAAGTACTGTAGTTCTAATATCATAATAGCTGTACGAGTAGAGATACTGTATACGTAGATGTCTTGGATTGCCAGACTCAAGTTACCCACCTTAGTCCCGAAAATAGGTGTTTGCATCCAGGAGAAAACCATGTTTAAAACCCTATGTTGAACCTGGTGTTCTTTTATTCTCTGTGTTATGCTCTAATTTAAAAAACGACTAGGAACTCCGGCACACAGGAGTTCACAAAGCATCACTTATTTATTATGCTAATGTTCTGACGAAGGTGGAAAGGTCGAAACATCAGCACAATAAATAAGTTATGTTTTGCATGCATAGTGAGTGGGAGTGACTTTCTTGTAGTGTAAACTGTTTTCTTTCAGCACATCGGCGGAGCACCTACAGTACCAGATGTGAATTTTACAGTGCTGTAATAATGTGACCTTCTCCTACAGTAATCTAGAAGGACTCATCCAGAGCCACAAGGACCTGAGGGTATTTGCACCAGATTGCTTATGATCAATTACTAGACCTGTCCATCAGAGCTGGGAGCCCTACACACACGCACACAGCCGCGCACACACATGCACGCTCAAGCCATCCCCCCTTGTTAGAGACGTCTTCCAGGCAACGTCTCCCTGTTTTTCACTCTCCTTTTACTATATTAACGCATAGGTAGGACCGATGGCCACTCACTAACACAGCTTACATCTTATAGAAGAGTTTGCATTGTGTGTGTGTGATGGGCTATGTCTAAATCTGTTTTTAGCACACTGGTGGTGATATTCCCATGTTAATAAAAGACAGCTATGATCACAGTTTATCAGTGCATAATGTGAGTGGACCTTGTGTGAATCTGTGTGTGCGTGTGCGCGTGTGTGTGTGTCCATTATCCCCTGTGGTGTTCCACATCACTACGACGTCAGAGTATCAGCTGGGTTAGGGAAGATTAGAGGCAAGGTGTGACGTTTGAGTGGCCCACCGTGGGTGTGTGGGTGTGTATGTGTGTGTCAGTAGTGGCAAGGTGTGAAGTTTTACTGTGCGAGGGTAAATGTGATGTGTCAGATTACAGTGAGTCGGTAAACAACTACAGGAGTTGATTAAAGGAGAGATGTGGATGGGTAACGAACCTGTCCATAGACTACACCATCAGCTGGAAGCAGCTTTGTATCTGGCCTGCAGGATAAGGCACAGACATTGGCTGGGCCTTCTAACGCCTACGTTTAGGAATTATCTATTATAATTAATTTACCCTAACCTTAACCCTTAATTTAACTCCCGCAGGATAGTGATTCAGTGCTGGTACTCCTTGTATATAGCCACGTTATTGTTATTTTTTTTTAAAGTGTACTTTTTAACTCTGCATTGTTGGGAAAGGCTTTGTAAGTAAGCATTTCACGGTAAAGTTGTATTCGGCGCATGTAACTAATAAAATGTGATTGATTTTGATTTAAACCCTTATTCTAAACCTAACCCTAACCTTAGCAAACGGTTGCTTATCAACAGATAGTATGACCATATACCTTGAATTGAGCTCTGGGGCTGTCATTTCCAGAGACAATGAGTGGCAGCTTGGTGATGTTTAAAACAGATAAACGTATGCAGAAATGTTGGGTGAAACGGCAGAATTTGTTTGTGTTAAGAAAGTTAGAATTGAGGGGGTGAATATCGAACATAATAGGATCATTTTTTACCAGAACATGTCACTGTAAAGAGAGTACTAAATGTACTAAACTACTGTACAGCCATTTGTCCTGATTGCTCCTCAACACACATTCAGCATGAAATCTATGCTGTTGGTCTACCTTGAGAGTGAACAAATCAGTTCGAGTCATTGTACGTTCTAGCTATCCTGACTTGAGCTTTGTTCAATGTCACAACGCTGTTGTGTGCTCCATCCAAACTGTCACAATACCTTTCTCTCAGGTCTCTATGCCCTGAGGAGATCTGCTATTTTTACGCAAATACACACACTCTCTGTGTGTGTCTCTCTCCATCGAAGAGACTGAGCAGCTCTCTGCTCCCAGCTCTTGTTGAAACCCTGTTGTTTCAGTGAGTTGGACAACAGAGAGAAACATTGTGCATATGAAATCCCTGAACGGTGCTTTTAGCCTCCAGGCTTTCCCACTATTCCTTCATCGTATGAGACAGGACTCAGACACAATATCAGATAGATAAACGTATATTATAGTAGAGAGAGTAGAGAGTGTAGGAGAAGACAGTCTTCTGAGGGATTGTGGAATTGTGGAATCGTAGTGGATGCTTTTTTTATTGTTTTGGTTGATTTTGCAAGACTTGATTGTTGCATTTCTTTTCCAATCGCCTTGGTTTGAAGAGAACTGTAGTGTTGTTTTCAAGCCAGAAACCAAGGTCTCTGTGAACACCATGGGTGATTTAGGCTCAAACAGAAATGCCAGGTAATATTCTGTAGGTGTGGAGAGCAAATCAACCAGATGCTGCTTGCGTGACCAAAGTGCAGACCACCAAACTCTATTCATAGAGCTGCTATTGTCATTTCATTTCCTGGTGGTGACAGTATTACAGTTGCACATCCAGATGATAGTTTTTGCTCTAACTTCATAAAGTGCCCATGCTGGAACCTGGTCTCACATCAGACAGCATTATTTGACTTTTGAACGTAGCCTTGCAATTGGACGCTTGGCGACAGTTGGACAAACGTCAAGAATTAAAGTGAGTTTGTGATATCAGAACTCATCCCATTGCTAACTGTACCTTCTCGTATTTGTGAAGGAAAGGGGAATAGGGAGACAAAAGAGGCTCGTCCTCTTTGGAGAAAACATCTCCCTGGGCACAGATCTATTCCACGTTGGTTCAACGTAATTGAATTGAAATGATGTGGAAACAAAGTTGATTCAGCCAGTGTGTGCCCAGTGGGATGTGCATCTCTCCCGTAATAAACCAGTGACATCATAATCACTAAGCTAATGACAGCCATTATAAGTGGCGTCATTAGGCCTGGGCTTCTGGGGCTTCAGCCCGGGATGTTTTTGGTCCAGCCCCAAACCTTTTGATGGTCATATAAAAAAAAAAAAGTGTTTATCCCTGTGACAAAAGCTACAACAATATATGCTAGCTAATTTGTCCTGGGATATAAACATTAGGTTGTTATTTTACCTGAAATGCACAAGGTCCTCTACTCCGACAGTTAATCCACACATAAAAACGGTCAACCGCATCGTTTCTAGTCATCTCTCCTCCTTCCAGGCTTTTTCATATTTTAACTTATATGGTGATTGGCATCTAAACTTTCATAGTATTACCACGACAACCGGCAACAGTTCGTCTTTCAATTAAGAGGACAAGTACATTAGAGTGTCTAGTTTGAGAAAAAGACGCCCCACAAGTCCTCAACTGGCAGCTTCATTAAATAGTACCCGCAAAACACCAGTCTCAACGTCAACATTTAATAGGCAACTCTGAGATGCTGGCCTTCTAGGCAGAGTTGCAAATAAAAATCCATATATCAGACTGCCCAATAAAATGAAAAGATTAAGATAGGTAAAAGAGTCGCCTTTTCACTGTTGAGGTTGAGACTGGTGTTTTGTGGTTACTATTTAATGAAGCTGCCAGTTGTGTACTTGTGAGGCATCTGCTTCTCAAACTAGACACTTTAATTTACTTGTCCTCTTGCTCAGTTGTGCACCAGGGCCTCCCACTCCTCATTAATTCTGGTTAGAGACAGTTTGCGCTGTTCTGTGAAGGGAGTAGTACACAGCGTTGTACGAGATCTTCAGTTTCTTGGCAGTTTCTTGCATGGAATAGCCTTCATTTCTCAGAACAAGAATAGACTGACGAGTTTCAGAAGAAAGTTATTTGTTTCTGGCCATTTTGAGCCTGTAATTGAACCCACAAATGCCGATGCTCCAGATACTCAACTAAAGAAGGCCAGTTTTATTGCTTCTTTAATCAAAATGACAGTTTTCAGCTGTGCTAACATAAAACATAAACATAAAATCCTTTTCTAATGATCAATTAGCCTTTTAAAATTATAAACTTGGATTAGCTAACACAACGTGCCATTGGAACACAGGAGTGATGTTTGCTGATAATGGGCCTATATGTAGATATTCCATTAAAAAATGTTTTTATTTTATTTTAATCAGCCGTTTCCAGCTATAATAGTCATTTACAACATTAACAATGTCTACACTCATCAATTTGATGTTATTTTAATGGACAAAAAATGTATTTTCTTTCAACAACAAGGACATTTTTAAGTGACCCCAAACTTTTGAACGGTAGTGTATATTACTTTTTATAGATTTGCAAACATTTCTAAAAACCTGTTTTTGCTTTGTCATTATGGGGTATTGTGATGTCATTATGGGGTATTGTGATGTCATTATGGGGTATTGTGTGTAGATTGATGAGGGAAAATAACCATTTAATCCATTTCAGAATAAGGCGGAAACATTCAATGTCGTCTTGGTAAGTAACTCCAGTGTATATTTGGCCTTGCATTTTAGGTTATTGTTCTGCTGAAAGGTGGATTCATCTCCCAGTGTCTGTTGCAAAACAGACTAAACCAGGTTTTCCTATAAGACTTTGCCTGTGCTTAGCTCTATTCCTTTTCTTTTTATCCTAAAAAAAACTTCTTAGTCCTTGCCGATGACAAGCATACCCATAACCTGATGCAGCCATCACAATGCTTGAAAATATGAAGAGTGGTACTCAGTGATGTGTTATGTTAGATTTGCCCTAAACATAATGCTTTGTATTCAGGACAAAAAGTTAATTTCTCTGACAAATTGTTGCAGTATTACAATTGCCAACAGGATTCATGTTTTGGAATATTTTTATTCTGTCATTTAGGTTATTGTTGTGAAGTATGTTGAGAATGTTGTTGATCCATCCTCAGTTTTCTCCAGAGCCTTAAACTCTGTAACTGTTTTAAAGTCACCATTTGCCTCATGGTGAACTCCCTGAGCAGTTTCCTTCCTCTCCGTCACCTGAGTTAGGAAGGACACCTGTATCTTTGTAGTGACTGGGTGTATTGATACACCATCCAAAGTGCAATTAATATCTTCCCCATGCTCAAAGGGATATTCAATGTCTGCTTTTTTATTTCTACCCATCTACCAATACTGTAAGTTCCCTTCTTTGCGAGGCATTGGAAAACCTCCTTGGGCTTTGTTGTTAAACCTGTGCTTATAAAAGCATGCGCTGGCGCACACAGAGAAAATGATTTAGTGTAGAGGTGCTGACTAACAGTGAATAAACTGTGAGCTTTAAAAAGAAATTGACTCTGTAAGTTTTTATAGTTAAACCTGTGCTTGAAATTCACTGCTCAACTGAAGGACCTTACAGATAATTGTTTGTGTGGGGTACAGTGATGGGGTAGTCATTCAAAAATCATGTCAAACACCATTATTGCACCCTGAGTCCATGCAACTTATTATCTGACTTGTTAAGCAGATTTGTACTCCTGGAGTTATTTAGGCATGCCATAACAAATGCTTATTGACCGAAGACATTTAAAAAACAAATCCCAAAACACAAGTCTACTTTGACATTATGGAGTATTGTGTGTAGATCAGTGACATAAAATCTGAATGTAATCAATTTTAAAAGCAGGCTGTAACACAACAAAATGTGGAAAAAGCCAAGGGGTGTGACTACTTTCTGAAGACACTGCATATCATGTGTACAGTATATGACAAATAAACAAACTTGAACTTTAAATGGAAGAGGGAGGGCAGCCAGAAAGAAGGGGAGAAGATGGCCAGCTTTGTGGTTCGATTATATAGGTGAACAAAACACTGAAAAGACATAGGACCTTAAGTTGTGTCCTTAAATGTTATGTAATCTAAAAATCTCACATTAGCTTGTAGAACTGACAAAATTGAATTCATTATTGAGGTCTTTTAACTTATTCCATTCTAGAGCTCATTTTGTTTTGGCTCATTTCAGAGTGTCTTTATATTCATACTATGTACGCAGCTTTGTATCTGTCATGTTTGGAATTGTATTTCTATGTTTTGCGGACACTTGCATTTCTCTTTACAGTTGAGTTTCCCTGTTCATGTCAGTATACAGTAACTTTAAAAAGAACTATTGATATGTTGCACCTCCGCCTTGTTACCTTGCAATGAGCCAAGGAGGACGCCAGATGAGAACCGCAGCAGCCATTGGAAACTGGAAGGGAAGATAATCATTTAGGTGACCGAGACACAATCCCCCCCAAAAATTAAGCTACCCCAGTATATCCCTTTGACCGTTTTGGATTGCAGAACTAAATTTAAGACCCCAGACAAGACACAGAGACAGCAACAGAAGAGTAGATGACGAAGAGAGACACCATACAAGACAGACACTACAACAGAAGAGTAGGACATGATGGAGAGAGACACACCAGACAAGACACAGAGACCGCAACAGAAGAAGAGGTCATGAAGATCGACACACTAGACAGGACAAAAACAGCAACAGAAGAATAGGATATGATGGAGAGAGACACCAGAAGAACAGAACAGGCCATAACAGAAGAGGATAGACAAAGGAGACAGTAACAAACAAGAACCTGAGAGAGCAACATACAAGACAGAGAAAGTGACAGAAGAGGGCATATGGAGAGAGAACAGAGGTGGGTTGAGCAGTAGACTGTATCCCTTCTAGCTGCTCTATAGATTCTAATTAGTTGCATTTATTTGCACAAATTATAAGAGGTGAAATACAGACTGTGAAAAGTAATTTGCTGTTGAGGTGAAAAGGCCTGTGAAATGACTATTAAAGCAATTGTTTACTTTTACACTTTATACAACCAGGACAGGAGCGAGAGAGGAGGGTAGACAAGAGACGGCAACATAGAAGACTAAGAGACAGCAACAGAAGAGGGTAGACAAGAGAGACAGCAGCAGACGAAACAGAGAAAGTGATGGAGAGAAGCAGAGATGGGGTGAGCACACAGTAGACTGTATCACTTAAAGTGTGTGTGTGTGTGTGTGTGTGTGTGTGTGTGTGTGTGTGTGTGTGTGTGTGTGTGTGTGTGTGTGTGTGTGTGTGTGTGTGTGTGTGTGTGTGTGAGAGCGAGAGAGACGGCTTTTGGGTACTGTGGGATTCTTTAATCAGTTTGACTCATTGGACAGGTCCGAGTCCATGCTTGAAGTGGTTGAGTTGTATGGAGGTTTTTGGCAATACACTGTACAGTAGATGTATGTGTTCAAGAATATGGAGTAGAGAGTGTTCCAGAGTTGAGAGACCCACAGTATCTACTGTAATTGAGTACGGGCAGTGTCTGCTGTGGCAGGTGTGAAGGTACCTGAAAAAGATTTCAATCCTCAATGCTTATCTCAAAGTGCACCGAATTCATGCATTTAGATATTGAAATTACTTTTTGGGGGATGGGGGAGGATGCACCCGGAGGCCACTACTAGCTTTGGGCTAAGCCCCCCCCCAATGTCTTCAAATCCTAGAAAGGCCCCTGGCCATTATACCAGAGGCCAATTCTGGACCCCACTGGACATTATGAAGCCTATCACCTAAGTGACAATGCCACGCCTACCCCCACTTCACTTCCACTGCACCAAATACCCGAGTTTCCGACTTCTAATTATCCTTACACCTCTGAAGACTCTAGCCACTTCCATGCCAGTCGGAAGCACGTAGACTGTTTTATTTCTGAACACTCAAAAGCTTGTTTCCCCAGCGACTGTTGGATAAGGGAAACCATGGGGTGTTAAATAGTTAAATACGCTAACCACCCAAGCAATAGACCATTCTCTCTGCTTCCGCACGGCAAGTGGTACCGGGGCATCAAGTCTGGCACCAACAGGCTCTTGAACAGCTTCTATCCCCCAGCAATAAGACTGTTAAATAGCTAACAAAATAGCTGCACTCACTCAGACATAACATGCACACACATCTGTGGCGGTCGGTGCTGTTTAAGATGAGGGAGGACAATCATATGTAACATCGATAGATTTAAGCTTCTACATGATACTTACATTTTCTCTGTATCCATCATGAGGATGCTACAACCTATGAATGAACGTTTATTTGAAATGACAGAGAGTGACGCATTCAATACTGCCTTGCACACGCTTACCTGCATCTAGCTGATCTAGAGTGTAATCATTAGTCCAACAGTTGCAAATTCAGCCACGTTATAGTCCTTCTTGCATCTAAGCTCTCTCCTCCTCTCACTTTTCCCCTTCGCTTGTGGACTTCAATGCACAACACATCAACTATATGTGACCAGGCGAAAAAACCTTTCCAAGACAAAACATATCATAACCTCTAGCAGCTACACACAGCCTACATCGTTGTCACCATCTTAGCTAAACTAATGTCCTAGTCAAAATAGCTAATAGAACTAACGATATAGGTCATTCCGGCGCCAACAGAGATGGCCGCCTCGCTTCGCGTTCTTAGGAAACTATGCAGTATTTTTTTTTTTTTATGTATTATTTCTTACACTGTTACCCCAGGGAATCTTAAGTCTCATTATATACAGCCAGAAGGAACTATTGGACATAAGAACAACGTCAACTTACCAACACTACGACCAGTAATACGACTTTCCCGAAGCGGATCCTCTGTTTGGTCCACCACCCAGGACAATGGATCGGATCCCAAAGGCAACCCAAAACAACGGCGCCGCAGAAGGAGCAGCCTTCTGATCAGGCTCCGTAGACGGGCACATCGCCCACCTCTCCCGAGTATACTACTAGCCAACGTCTAGTCTCTTGACAACAAGGTAGTCAAAATTCGAACAAGGGTTGCCTTCCAGAGAGACATCAGAGATTGCAACATTCTCCATTTCACAGAAACATGGCTCACTCGGGATACGTTATCAGAGTTGTTACAGCCACCTGGTTTCTTCATGCATCGCGCCGACAGAAACAAACATTGTGGTGTGATCATAACAACATACATGAACTAAAGTCCTTTTGTTCACCTGATCTAGAATTCCTTACAATCAAATGCTGACCGCATTATCTACCAAGAGAATTCTCTTTGAGTATAATCACAGTTGTGTACACCTCGACGGCCCTGAAAGAACTTCATTGGACTCTATGTAAACTGGAAACCACATATCCTGAGGCTGCATTTATTGTAGCTGGAGATTTTAACAAGGCTAATTTGAAAAACAAGGCTCCCTTATCAGCATATCGAATGCGCGACCCGGGCTGGGAAAATTCTGGATCATTGCTACTCTAACTTCCGCGACGCATACAAAGCCCTCCCTCGACCTCCTTTCGGCAAAACTGACCACGGCTCCATTTTGTTGCTCCCGGGCATATGGACAGAAACTAAAACAGGAAACGTCTGTGCTCAGGTCTGTTCAATGCCAGTCCGACCAATCTGATTCCACGCTTCAAGATTGCTTCGATCACGTGGACTGGGATATGTTCCGGATAGCGTCGAACAATAACATTGATGTATACTCTGATTCGGTGAGCGAGTTTATTAGTAAGTGCATCGGTGATGTTGTACCAACAGCGACTATTAAAACCTTCCTCAACCAGAAACCGTGGATTGATGGCAGCATTCGCACAAAACTGAAAGCGCGAACCCCTGCTTTTAATCATGGCAAGGCGACCAGAAACATGACCGAATACAAACAGTGTAGCTATTCGCTCCGCAAGGCAATCAAACAAGCTAAGCACCAGTATAGAGACAAAGTAGAGTAGCAATTCAACGGCTCAGACACGAGAGGAATGTGGCAGGGTCTACAGTCAATCACGGACTACAAAAGGAAAACCAGCCCCATCTTGGACCCTGATGTCTTGCTCCCAGACAAACTAAACAACTTCTTCCCTCGCTTTGAGGACAATACAGTGCCACCGACACGGCCTGCTACCAAAACCTGCGGACTCTCCTTCACTGCAGCCAATGTGAGTAAAACATTTAAACGTGTTAACCCTCGTAATGCTGTCGGCCCAGACGGCATCCCCAGCCTCGTTCTCAGAGGATACACAGAGCAGCTGTCTGGTGTGTTTACAGACATATTCAACCAATCCCTATCCCAGTCTGCTGTTCCCACATGCTTCAAGAGGGCCACCATTGTTCCTGTTCCCAAGAAAACTAAGGTAACTGAGCTAAACGATTATCACCTCGTAGCACTCACATTCTTCATCATGAAGTGCTTTGAGAGACTAGTCAAGTATCATATCACCTCCACCCTACCTGACACCCTAGACTCACTCCAATTTGCTTACCGCCTCATTAGGTCCACAGACGACGCAATCACAATCACACTGTACACTGCCCTAACCCATCTGAACAAGAGGAATACCTATGTAAGAACGCTGTTCATCGACTACAGCTCAGCATTTAACATCATAGTACCCTCAAAACTCATCATTAAGCTCTCAAAACCCTGGGTCGCGACCCCGCCCTGTACAACTTGGTCCTGGACTTTCTGACGGGCCGCCCTCAGGTGGTGAGGGTAGGAAACAACATCTCCACCCCGCTGATCCTCAACACTGGGGCCCCACAAGGGTGCGTTCTCAGCCCTCTCCTGTACTCCCTGTTCACCCATGACCGCGTGGCCATGCACGCCTCCAACTCAATCATCAAGTTTGCAGACAACATTACATTGGTAGGCTTGATTACCAACAACGATGAGACAGCCTACAGGGAGGAGGTGAGGGCCCTCGGAGTGTGGTGTCAGGAAAACAACCTCACACTCAACGTCAACAAAACAAAGGAGATGATCGTGGACTTCAGGAAACAGCAGAGGGAGCATCCCCCTATCCACATCGACGGGACAGTAGTGGAGAAGGTGGAAAGTTTTAAGTTCCTCGGCCTACACATCACGGACAAACTGAAATGGTCCACCCACACAGACAGCGTGTTGAAGAAGGCGTAACAGCGCCTCTTCAACCTCAGGAGGTCACAAAACACTCAAACTTTTACAGATGCACAATCGAGAACATCCTGTCAAGCTGTATCACCGCCTGGTATGGCAACTGCTCCGCCCACAACCGCAAGGCTCTCCAGAGGGTAGTGAGGTCTGCACAACACATCACCGGGGGCAAACTACCTGCCCTCCAAGACACCTACACCACCCGATGTCACAGGAAGGCCAAAAAGATCATCAAGGACAACAACCACCCGAGCCACTGTCTGGTCACCCTGCTATCATCCAGAAGGTGAGATCAGTACAGGTGCATCGAAGGTGGGACCAAGAGACTGAAAAACAGCTTCTATTTCATGACCAGACTGTTAAACAGCCATCACTAACATTGAGTGGCTGCTGCCAACATACTTACTCAAATCTCTAGCCACTTTAATAATTAAAAATTGGATGTATAAATGTATCAATAGTCACTTTAAACAATGCCACTTTATAATGTTTACATACCATACATTACTCATCTCATATGTATATACTGTACTCTATACCATCTGCTGCATCTTGCCTATGCTGTTCAACCATCACTCATCCATATATTTATATGTACATATTCTTATTCATTCCTTTACACTTGTGTGTATAAGGTAGTTGTTGTGAAATTGTTAGATTACTTGTTAGATATTACTGCATGGTCAGAACTAGAAGCACAATCATTTTGCTACACTCGCATTAACATCTGCTAACCATGTGTATGTGACCAATAAAATGTTATTTGATTTGAGTTAGTAAATCTTCTACAATCATGCAGCCAGTAAGCAGCTTCGCAGTTACACCGGCAGGCACCGGTGGTTATAAATTAGTAAAACCATAAGCTTACCTTGACTTGGAAGAATTCCAGTGTTGGATAGTCATAGCCAGCTAGCCTACATTGCATCCCTCTATTTGAGCCTGGTGTTTGAGTAGGCTAAACTAGCTTACTGCATTTGCTGGCTAAGTAAGTGAAAGTTTTTAAAAAAATGCTGAAATAACTCTCTCGCTCTCTCTCTCGCTCTCACTCTTGCTTCTTCTTACGTTTTGAATAAATGAATTTGTTCAAAACTGTTCAACTATTGTCTTTCTCTCTCTTTGAGTCAACTACTCATCACATTTTATGCACTGCAGTGCTAGCTAGCTGTAGCTTATGCATTCAGTACTAGACATTCTCTGATCCCTTTATTGGGTGGATTACATGTCAGTTCTATCAGGGCACAAGGTGAGACCCAGAAGCAGACACATGAGGCAAATGGTTGGTCTTAGATGTTTATTGATCTATAAGGGAGTAGGAAAGAGAATGGTCGTGGACAGGCAAAAAGTAAAGCCTGTTTAGAGTACAGGAGGTACAGAGTGGCAGGCAGGCTCGAGGTCAGGGCAGGCAGAATGGTCAGGCAGGCGGGTACAGAGTCCAGAAACAGGCAAGGATCAAAATGGGGAGGACTAGCAAAAAGAGAATAGAAAAAAGCAGGTGCACAGGAACAACAAGTTGGTTGACTTGAACAGTACAGAGAGACAGGAAACACAGGGATAAATACACAGGGGAAAACAAGCGACACCTGGAGGGGGTGGAGACAATCACGAGGACAGGTGAAACAGATCAGGGTGTGACAAGTTCATGGTGCAAGAGCTCTGATAGGTTGGAGGACGTCCGCCAGATGTGGTCATAATTGCTGTGTAAGTCTATGGAAGGGGGTGAGAACCATGAGCCTCCTAGGTTTTGTATTGAAGTCAATGTACCCAGAGGAGGACAGAAGCTGACCTCTGGCTACACCATCTATACATATCTACCTCCATCACTCCCATATCCCTGCACATTGTTAATATGGTACTGGAACTGATCCTGTATCTAGTATGCTTACTTACTCACTTATTGTGTTCTTCATATTTCTTCTTACTTCTTGTGTTTTTCCCCCCTAGTATTACATTGTTATTGATTATTGCATTGTTAGGTTTTGAGTTTGCAAATTAGGCATTTCACCTTCTTTGTGCATGTGACATTAAAACTTGAAACTTGAAAAAACTTGGCGGAGTTGTAAAATCGCCTTCGTTTGATTTGATTATTTACCTTTCAATCACGACATCCTCCCTTCTATTCCCATGCATTTGATTGGCTGATTAGTTTGTGCCCGTGTTTCATGAAGCTACATTTCCTGGCCTATCAAAATAATTCAGTGATATGTGTGTGTTGCTCCCAATTACTGTGTGTATGGCCTGCCCCAGCAGAGATGGAAAAGGAAGAAAGACATCTCACTGGCAAAATGTTTATGGTATGAAAAAAGTACACCAGACCAAGCTGCTGTCACATTGGTGTCTATGGGACCGGAACTGTGACAATTTTTTGAACAGTAAACAGCCTGAGTAAGACATCTTAATTTATCCACCATCATTGGCTTTAGGTGCACAGATCCACTAGACTTTGCTCAAAGCCTGTATCAGTCATTTTGGTAACACCTTACTTAACACCAAGTGTTATAACACGTCATAACCATATATGTCGTAACAGCTGACGTAACTTGCCATAACCTGTCATAAGATGGTCAAAACACTTTCATGACCGCTATATTTACACCTGTTGTGACACATGTCGCGTTATTTTATGCCTGGTTATAACACCTACATAAGAGAGTCAAAACCCATATTCATTCAAATGATTTTTTTCACTGCCAAGAAGTTTCCTTTCGTTTGAAAGTTTGTTTCTTATGTTCTTTGTTGTTGTTGTGATGAATCCTTTACACTCATGTTTTTTCTCCCCACCATATTTTAAATAACTTGCAGAAAATACAAATGTATGACACTGTCAAGAAGCATTATGACCAGCCTGTGTCACTTCACTTGGACTAAAACAATACACTTTATGACATTGTCAATACGCATTACGACCATCATAATCGGATAAGCCAGATAGGCCTTTCACGGACATGCCCTTATATCAGTCATCAGACAAAAATAGGGCGTCTTGCTCCTGAAATCAGCCCCTACATTCATCCCAGTCATCAGCAACTGAGCTTTGGTGTGCACAATTACAATGATAATTTCAAATGGCAAATCAAAATTAAAATATATATAACAAAAACATACTGTTGACACGTAGGCTTTGGTGTAATGGAATGTTTTGCCTTGTGTGGTAGGTTTTGACACTCTTATGTAGGTGTCATTAAATATAATAACTACCGTGGTAGGTTTTGACACTCTTATGTGGGTGTCATTAAATAAAATAACTACCGTGGTAGGTTTTGACACTCTTATGTAGGTGTCATTAAATATAATAACTACCGTGGTAGGTTTTGACACTCTTATGTAGGTGTCATTAAATATAATAACTACCCTGGTAGGTTTTGACACTCTTATGTAGGTGTCATTAAATATAATAACTACCGTGGTAGGTTTTGACACTCTTATGTGGGTGTCATTAAATAAAATAACTACCGTGGTAGGTTTTGACACTCTTATGTAGGTGTCATTAAATATAATAACTACCGTGGTAGGTTTTGACACTCTTATGTAGGTGTCATTAAATATAATAACTACCCTGGTAGGTTTTGACACTCTTATGTAGGTGTCATTATATAAAATAACTACCGTGGTAGGTTTTGACACTCTTATGTAGGTGTCATTAAATATAATAACTACCCTGGTAGGTTTTGACACTCTTATGTGGGTGTCATTAAATATAATAACTACCCTGGTAGGTTTTGACACTCTTATGTAGGTGTCATTATATAAAATAACTACCGTGGTAGGTTTTGACACTCTTATGTAGGTGTCATTAAATATAATAACTACCCTGGTAGGTTTTGACACTCTTATGTGGGTGTCATTAAATATAATAACTACCCTGGTAGGTTTTGACACTCTTATGTAGGTGTCATTAAATATAATAACTACCGTGGTAGGTTTTGACACTCTTATGTAGGTGTCATTAAATATAATAACTACCGTGGTAGGTTTTGACACTCTTATGTAGGTGTCATTAAATATAATAACTACCCTGGTAGGTTTTGACACTCTTATGTAGGTGTCATTAAATATAATAACTACCCTGGTAGGTTTTGACACTCTTATGTGGGTGTCATTAAATAAAATAACTACCGTGGTAGGTTTTGACACTCTTATGTAGGTGTCATTAAATATAATAACTACCCTGGTAGGTTTTGACACTCTTATGTGGGTGTCATTAAATAAAAGAACTACCGTGGTAGGTTTTGACACTCTTATGTAGGTGTCATAACCAGCCATAAAATAACGCATTTTATGTCACAACAGGTCTTAATATATGTGTCATGACAGTGTTATGACCATATTATAACAGGTTATGACAGGTGATGTCAGCCATTGTGACATATTATGACATGGTTATGACCATGTCATAATGTGTTCTGTCCCTCGGTGTCAGGTAAAGTGCTACCGTCATTTTACATACGTTTGACATTATTTATTGACGATTGGCTGTAAAAATAGATTTAGTGTCAGTATCACGTCAAAGCACAAGGCAGATTATCTCAAACCCAGGACTTGGCCCATGAAAGACTGTATCCACTGCCACAGACTTTTGGGAAAGACAGCATACTCTGTCATGAAGCTAAGTTCCAGGATAAATTCATTCATCAGTGGACAGTTGAACAGCAAGACAACAAGACACTTTCCTATGGAAATGAGGTGAATAAGCAGGTTACTCCATCGTGGGCTGGACGGACAACCGTGTACTGCAACGTCAGAATGAAGTTCACAAAGGGCAAAGGCCTATGTGGACACAGGCAAAGACCAAGGCAGAGAGGAAAACAATGGAGACCAAAACTGGGGCCAGATTCTCTGAGCTATTTAAATGGACATATTTCATGCTCATACACATGGATGTAGTGGACCCTATGCATAATTGTATTTTACTGGGGACAGAAAAGCACGTTTTTGCCATCTGAAAGAATATTGGTGTGCTGGATGATGGCGTACTAAGAAATACTCAGCTTAAAGTTGACGCACTGAAAACACCTGCAGATATCCCACTGTGCACACACTGGTTGAATCAACGTTGTTTCCACGCCACTACAATGAAATTTGGAACAGATGTTGAATTGTGTCCCCAGTGTGATAGGCCAACTACATGCTAAAATCTCAAGACATTTGCCTGAAAACAAGACTCCCCAAATTTTATCAGCATATTGATTGCGCAACCAGGGGAGGAAAGACCTTGGACCATTGTTACTCTAACTTCCGCGACGCATATAAGGCCCTGCCCCGCCCCCCTTTCGGAAAAGCTGACCACGACTCCATTTTGTTGATCCCTGCCTACAGACAGAAACTAAAACAAGAGGCTCCCACGCTGAGGTCTGTCCAACGCTGGTCCGACCAAGCTGACTCCACACTCCAAGACTGCTTCCATCACGTGGACTGGGAGATGTTTCGTATTGCGTCAGATAACAACATTGACGAATACGCTGATTCGGTGTGCGAGTTCATTAGAACGTGCGTTGAAGATGTCGTTCCCATAGCAACGATTAAAACATTCCCTAACCAGAAACGTGGATTGATGGCAGCATTCGTGTGAAACTGAAAGCGCGAACCACTGCTTTTAATCAGGGCAAGGTGTCTGGTAACATGACCGAATACAAACAGTGCAGCTATTCCCTCCGCAAGGCTATCAAACAAGCTAAGCGCCAGTACAGAGACAAAGTAGAATCTCAATTCAACGGCTCAGACACAAGAGGCATGTGGCAGGGTCTACAGTCAATCACGGACTACAGGAAGAAATCCAGCCCAGTCACGGACCAGGATGTCTTGCTCCCAGGCAGACTAAATAACTTTTTTGCCCGCTTTGAGGACAATACAGTGCCACTGACACGGCCTGCAACGAAAACATGCGGTCTCTCCTTCACTGCAGCCGAGGTGAGTAAGACATTTAAACGTGTTAACCCTCGCAAGGCTGCAGGCCCAGATGGCATCCCCAGCCGCGCCCTCAGAGCATGCGCAGACCAGCTGGCCGGTGTGTTTACGGACATATTCAATCAATCCCTATACCAGTCTGCTGTTCCCACATGCTTCAAGAGGGCCACCATTGTTCCTGTTCCCAAGAAAGCTAAGGTAACTGAGCTAAATGACTACCGCCCCGTAGCACTCACATCCGTCATCATGAAGTGCTTTGAGAGACTAGTCAAGGACCATATCACCTCCACCCTACCTGACACCCTAGACCCACTCCAATTTGCTTACCGCCCAAATAGGTCCACAGACGATGCAATCTCAACCACACTGCACACTGCCCTAACCCATCTGGACAAGAGGAATACCTATGTGAGAATGCTGTTCATCGACTACAGCTCGGCATTCAACACCATAGTACCCTCCAAGCTCGTCATCAAGCTCGAGACCCTGGGTCTCGACCCCGCCCTGTGCAACTGGGTACTGGACTTCCTGACGGGCCGCCCCCAGGTGGTGAGGGTAGGCAACAACATCTCCTCCCCGCTGATCCTCAACACTGGGGCCCCACAAGGGTGCGTTCTGAGCCCTCTCCTGTACTCCCTGTTCACCCACGACTGCGTGGCCACGCACGCCTCCAACTCAATCATCAAGTTTGCGGACGACACAACAGTGGTAGGCTTGATTACCAACAACGATGAGACGGCCTACAGGGAGGAGGTGAGGGCCCTCGGAGTGTGGTGTCAGGAAAATAACCTCACACTCAACGTCAACAAAACTAAGGAGATGATTGTGGACTTCAGGAAACAGCAGAGGGAACACCCCCCTATCCACATCGATGGAACAGTAGTGGAGAGGGTAGCAAGTTTTAAGTTCCTCGGCATACACATCACAGACAAACTGAATTGGTCCACTCACACAGACAGCATCGTGAAGAAGGCGCAGCAGCGCCTCTTCAACCTCAGGAGGCTGAAGAAATTCGGCTTGTCACCAAAAGCACTCACAAACTTCTACAGATGCACAATCGAGAGCATCCTGGCGGGCTGTATCACCGCCTGGTATGGCAACTGCACCGCCCTCAACCGTAAGGCTCTCCAGAGGGTAGTGAGGTCTGCACAACGCATCACCGGGGGCAAACTACCTGCCCTCCAGGACACCTACACCACCCGATGTCACAGGAAGGCCATAAAGATCATCAAGGACATCAACCACCCGAGCCACTGCCTGTTCACCCCGCTATCATCCAGAAGGCGAGGTCAGTACAGGTGCATCAAAGCTGGGACCGAGAGACTGAAAAACAGCTTCTATCTCAAGGCCATCAGACTGTTAAACAGCCACCACTAACACTGAGTGGCTGCTGCCAACACACTGACACTGACTCAACTCCAGCCACTTTAATAATGGGAATTGATGGGAAATGATGTAAATATATCACTAGCCACTTTAAACAATGCTACCTTATATAAATGTTACTTACCCTACATTATTCATCTCATATGCATACGTATATACTGTACTCTATATCATTGACGGTATCCTTATGTAATACATGTATCACTAGCCACTTTATACTATACTATGCCACTTTGTTTACATACTCATCTCATTTGTACATACTGTACCCGATACCATCTACTGTATCTTGCCTATGCTGCTCTGTACCATCACTCATTCATATATCCTTATGTACATATTCTTTATCCCCTTACACTGTGTACAAGACAGTAGTTTTGGAATTGTTAGTTAGATTACTTGTTATTACTGCATTGTCGGAACTAGAAGCACAAGCATTTCGCTACACTCGCATTAACATCTGCTAACCATGTGTATGTGACAAATAAAATTTGATTTGATTTGATTTGCCCTGTAAAGAGCTGTTTGTCATAACAAGTGGGGGAAAAAACGATGATCTGAATAGTGTCTTCGGATGAATGTATCCAAACAAGATCTCACCGTCATACAGCTGACCGAACAACATGATGAGGTAGACATGCTGGGAGAGGTTCTAAGCACTGATCAAAGTCAAAGTTTCCATTTGTCGGGTGTGTACTTGCAAAGTGGTTCGCCACTGACAGACAGATGGGCCTACCATACATTCATCCAGATGCAGAACTAACACCAGGCGTAGTAACACAGTTGTTCTCTTGTGATGTGCTTGTTGGTCCAGCACATGAAAATACATGAATTTCTCATATCATAGATCGTGTAAATTGGTTCCAGAAACATCCGAATCAATATCATTTCAAGCCCCCTGTTGAGGTTTGGGGCAAGGCATTGAAATCTGTTTCAGAGGCAAAATGTATTCCAGTTCAGAGAATTATGAACCGCTGTGCATATTGCCAGTATAAAGTGCAGTTTGCCAGTATAAAGTGCAGTTTGCCAGTATAAAGTGCAGTTTGCCAGGATAAAGTGCAGTTTGCCAGGATAAAGTGCAGTTTGCCAGGATAAAGTGCAGTTTGCCAGGATAAAGTGCAGTTTGCCAGGATAAAGTGCAGTTTGCCAGGATAAAGTGCAGTTTGCCAGGATAAAGTGCAGTTTGCCAAGATAAAGTGCAGTTTGCCAGGATAAAGTGCAGTTTGCCAGGATAAAGTGCAGTTTGCCAGGATAAAGTGCAGTTTGCCAGGATAAAGTGCAGTTTACCAGAACTACAGAGTGACTGTGGTAGTAACCCTTTTAACGCAGGACTGTTTTGTAGGCATTAGGCTGCTTGGAGGAAAAACTATGAGAAATCAAGGGGCCTAGCATTGGGAATTTGAGAGCAAAGCTACTGTTCACTTCTTAAATTGTAATGGTAAAAAATGTTTAATGAATTTTTCTAACCAATACTACTAATAATATGCATATATTAGCTTCTGGGCCCGAGTAGCAGGACGTTTACTCTGGGCATGCTTTTCATCCGAAAGTGAAAATGCTGCCAACTATTCCCAAACAGGTTTACAACGTGTATCATACTTTAAAAAAAAGTTTTATTATCAATTTTTTAGATGCAACTTTGCATTGTTGTCATGTATTGTCATGTTGTGTCTTGTTTCTGTCCTTTCCCTTCACCCTGTCTCCCTCTGCTGGTCGTTATTAGGTTACCTTTTCTCCCCCTCTTTCCCCCAGCTGTTCCTTGTCTCCTCCTAACTACCTCGTCACCCCTTTTCCCACCTGTTCCCTTTTTCCCTCTGATTAGTCCTCTATATCTCTCTCTGTTCCTGTTTCTGTCTTTGTCGGATTCTTGTTTGTGTTATTCATGCCTGAACCAGACTATCGTCATGTTTGCTGCAACCTTGTCCTGTCCTGTCGGAATCTGCCGGTCCATCTGAGCCTACGTATGTTTTGTTATTAAAGAAGCCCTGTTTACGTTAGTTCGCTTTTGGGTCCTCATTCACGCACCATAACAATTGTACTGTGAAACTGCTTGATGTGTTAAAATCCTTTTTTTTTTTAGCTTGGCCTTTAATCAATCACTCCTTTGTGTTTGATGTTCTTTGATAACATTTGACCTCTTTTATTGTGGGCTTGTTTTTTCATTTGATTGCTTTAAATGTGTTGCTATTTTAAATGCACTTCAAATAAATGTTGAATTGAAGTTTGATTTGATATTGCATCTTTAATGGATGATTGCATTAATATAGACTCCATTAACTTTATAGTCTATCGTTTTTATTAAGATCAATCAAACAAATGTATTTATAAAGCCCTTCGTACATCAGCCGATGTCAGAAAGTGCTATACAGAAACCCAGCCTAAAACACCAAACAGCAAGCAGTGCAGATGTAGAAGCACGGTGGCTAGGAAAAACTATCTAGAAAGGCAAGAACCTAGAAGAAAACTTAGAGAGGAACCAGGCTCTGAGGGGTGGCCAGTCCTCTTCTGGCTGTGCTGGGTGGAGATTATAACAGTACATGGCCAAGATGTTCAAACGTTCATAGATGACCAGCAGGATAAAATAATAATAATCACAGTGGTTGTAGAGGGTGCAACAGGTCAACACCTCAGGAGTAAATGTCAGTTGGTTTTTCATAGCCAAGCATTCAGAGTTCAAGACAGCAGGTGCGGTAACGAGAGAAAGTCGAAAACAGCAGGTCTGGGACAAGGTAGCACATAGCACGTAAAAAGGTCAAGGTTCCATAGCCGCAAGCAGAACAGTTGAAACTGGAGCAGCAGCAAGACCAGGTGGACTGGGGACAGCCAAGAGTCACCAGGCCAGGTAGTGCTGAGGCATGGTTCCAGAGCTCAGGTCCTCTGGGAGGGAGAGGGAGAGAGAGAGAATTAGAGGGAGCGTTTTTCAAATGTATGAACTAGGTTATAGGCCTACTAAATAAATGTTTGGAGTAGATTGCCTGCTGATCTGAACTTGGGCGTGATATGAGGACAATAGGTGTTACGGCTATTAGCATTTGTAAAGATCCATGACCTTCCAGAGCCGACTAATCAAGACTGGTCAAGTTATGTTTCTATTCTGACTTAATACTGAGGTTCTACTTCTTATCATTGAACATACTCTGATTACAGTGCTTTGGGAAAGTATTCAAACACCTTCCCTTTTTCCAAAATTTGTTACGTTACAGCCTTATTCTACAGTTGACCAAATTATCAATCTACACACAATACCCCATAACGACGAAGTGAAAACAAGTTTTTAGAAATGTTTGCAACTTTATTAAAGATAAATAACAGAAATACATTATTTACATAAGTATTCAGACCCTTTGGTATTAGACTCGAAATTGAGCTCAGGTGTATCCTGTTTCCATTGATCACCCCTGAGATATTTCTACCACGTACCTATGGTAAATTCAATTAATTGGACATTATTTGGAAAGGCACACACCTGTCTATATAAGGTCCCACATTTGACTGTGTATGTCCCACAATTGACTGCGCAAAAACCAAGCCATGAGGTCGAAGGAATTGTCAGACACAAATCCCCCGAGACAGGATTGTGTCGAGGCACAGATCTGGGGAAGGGTACCAAAACATTTCTGCAGCATTGTATGTCCCCAAGAACACAGTGGACTCCGTCAATCTTAAATGGAAGAAGTTTGGAACCACCAAGAGCTGGCCGCCCATCCTAACTGAGCAATCGGGGGATAAGGGCCTTGGTCAGGGAGGTGACCAAGAACCCGATGGTCACTCTGACAGAGCTCCAGAGTTCCTCTGTGGAGAAGGGAGAACATTCCAGAAGAGCAACCATTTCTGCAGAACTCCGCCAATCAGGCCTTTATGGTGTCCAGACAGAAGCCACTCCTCAGTAAAAGGCACATGACAGCACGCTTGGAGTTTGCCAAAAGGCACCTAGAGGACTCTCCGACCATGAGAAACAATATTCTCTGGTCTGATGAAACCAAGATTGAACTCTTTGGCCTGAATGCCAAGCATCATGTCTGAATGAAACCTGGCACCATCCTTACGGTGAAGCATGGTGGTGGCAGCATCATGCTGTGGAGATATTTTTCAGCAGCAGGGACTGGGAGACTAGTCAGGATCGTGGGAAAGATAAACAGAGCAAAGTACAGTGAGATCATTGATGAAAACCTGCTCCAGAGTGCTCAGGACCTCAGACTGGGGCAAAGGTTCACCTTCCAACTGGACAACGACTCTAAGGACACAGCCAAGACAACGCATGAGTGTGTTCGAGACAAGTCTCTGAATGTCCTTGAGTGGCCCAGCCAGAGCCCGGATTTCAACCCGATCAAACAGCTCTGGAGAGACCTGAAAATAGCTGTGCAGCAACGATCCCCATCCAATCTGACAGAGCTTGAGAGGATATGCAGAGAAGAATTGGAGAAACTCCCCAAATACAGGTGTGCCACACTTGTAGCGTCATACCCAAGAAGACTCAAGGCTGTAATCGCTGCCAAAGGTGCTTCAACAAGGTACTGAGTAAAGGATCTGAATACTTATGTGTAATTTTCATTTTTTATTATTAATCAATTTGCTAACATTCTAAAAACCTGTTTTTGCTTTGTGATTATGGGGTATTGTGTGTAGATTGATGAGGGGGAAAAAAGCTATTTAATCAATTGTAGAATAAGGCTGTAAGGTCACAACATTTGGAAAAAAGTAAAGGGGTCTGAATACTTTCTGACTGCACCGTACATGTACACACTTGGTAACAGGCCAATTAACGATTAACACAAGTCTTCCTGTCTTTAGCATTTCACTGTGATGGCTGCTGTAAATAAATGGGACAAATTACTGTCAAAGAAGAGTGATTTACTCCAAATGCTCCAAAGTGGTTCATTACCTTTTCAGTTTAAAAAGGCCTAAAATTTAATGGAAATGGACCTTTGACTCTTAATGTTTCATATTCATAAATGTATATATGTATATATAGAATGCAGATGATACAAAATCACGTATTTATTTTCACGGAGCTGTGAATGTGTAGACCCGCACACTGTTAAAGCTCCCAATTCATAGCTTCGTTGGCGACGTTTCCATCCAAAAAGGATCTTCGTCAGGTCAAACACGCGGAGTGTTCGCATCCCAAAATATACAAGGAGTTGTGTAAGTCCACCGTCGAACACGTGACCTCATTAGCAATTACAGTATTTTACCTCTCTGTGGACATGCTAGGCAGACAGAGAGGAAACAATTATGGCTAATAGATGCTAACAACATCATTTACCTTGAAACGGCCATTCAGTGACTATGGAGAGCAATTGTTTACTCTATCATCAGCTCCCCTGAGGCCCCACTTGACATTTCTCAATGAAAGGCCACCAAGGACCCTGCCTGTTATGTCGTGTAGGCCAGTGCCAGAGCACCATGTTTTTACAGATAGAGAGAGGCGGTGGATGCAGTGTTTACATGGGACTAGATGTAATCAGCTCGATTGCATTTTGGCAGGGGTGGCTTGTTTAAAGAGCACTCGTGGGAGCGCACACGGACGGACACGCATTTGTGCACCTTTTCAAAAATAAATTCCATTTCAACATTGGGAAAACAACTCCACGTGGGATTAATCCTTTTGTTTTCCCAAGTGTGTCCACTTACGCTCAGCAAACACCAAATCAAAGCCAACCAAACCAAACCAAACTGAGCCTGTGTTGCAATTAAACGACAAACCCAACAAGACATAGCACTCTCTCCATTTTCAAAGCGCCATAAGGAACACATTTACATTTGGACCAAGGCCAGTCTTTGTTTACAGAGCATCCCAATCCAGTACTCTGCCTGGCACTCCCGCTGTATGGCAGAGAGAGGAGACCACAGGGAACGGAGTGATTTATGCTAAGACAACACCCAGGACCTGCCAAGTGCGTCAGTGCTCCAAGAAATCTGCTTAAACAACAATAGAGGGAAGAATTAAACCAGCCAGACATCAGCTACAATGATTTACCACGGCAACGGTGTGTTGGAACCCGGTGAGGTTCAAGCTTCTCGAAAATCAGTCACTATGAGTCACGGAGGTCAACTCATGGTGCAAGGCTAAGCTAGCTGATGTAGGCTAAGGCCTCCAGCCATTGTTTAACCCCCTGGCACTGTTTTGATGGTGAGTGACAAAGGACAGGAGGGACAGGTACAGAAAGGTCTAAATGCCATGCTGGGATGGAGCTGACCTTTCTTAACGTCTGGAGGACCTGGTGGCTTGGGGGTCGGGAAGGAAGGTGGGAGGGAGGGAGGTGATGAGAGGGAGAACTGTGAAGGAGGTGAATGGTATGGCAAAATATACATCTGTGGAGGTTTCCGGTAAAAGTGGAAAGGCTAAGTTGTAAAATTTGACTCAATCGTTCACTTTGTGAAAAGATTCTGATGTGGAGACACCCTAGACATGGGCCTTAGGGGCCGTAGCGGCCATCTTACAAAATGACTGCCAACTGTAACACTATTTTACAGTTCAGAAGGACTATTTTTAGATCAACACTGGTATTGAACTGGTATTGTTCTGTACCTTACACCTTGTGATGACAGCTTAAAACACAGGACAGTTGAGCTAAAGGATGTGCAAAGTGCTCTCTCTCTTTCTCTCTCTCTCTCTCTGTGTTTCTCCCCCCTTTCTCTCTCTCTCGCTCTCTCTCTCTCTCTCTCTCTCTCTCTCTCTCTCTGTCTCTTTCTCGCTTTGTCTCTCTCGCTCTCTATCTCTTTCTTTTTCTCTCTCTCTCTCTGAATTCAATTTATTTTAAAGGGATATATTGGCATGGAAACCTATGTTTACATTGCCAAAGCAAGTGAAATAGATAATAAACACAAGTGAAATAAACAATGAGAAATTGTAAGCACAACACACACATTTTTTTTAAATTATAGAGACATTTCAAATGTACAGTGTTGTAACAATGTGCAAATTGTGTAGTTGTAGTACAACAGGGAAAATAAATGAACAGATAAATATGGGTTGTATCTACAATGGTGTTTGTGCTTCACTGGTTGCCCTTTTCTTGTGGCAACAGGTCACACATCTTGCTGTTGTGATGACACACTGGTATTTAACTTAATAGATAGGAGAGTTTATCAAAATTGGATCTCAAATTCTTTATTGGTCTGTGTAATCTGAGGGAAATATGTGTCTCTAGCAGGAGGTTAGGAAGTGAAGCCCCCCCCCTCTCTCTCTGCTCATCTCTCTCTCTCTGCTCATCTGACACAGAGTCACAGGCTCACGGTGATTCCTGATTTGCTCTCGCCACAAATACGCAATCTGGTTGGTAGAGCCTATATGAGGGACAGTGTATCCATTGATCTGTACCGGGTACGTTTTTATTGAGACGCGCGCGGTGTGTCCACCTATAAAAGAGGAGGTCGGCTTGGAGCGCAGGACCAGACTTTCCCCTGTTCTGTTCTTGAGGTGCGATAGAGACTCCATACAAAGATACTGAGCAATATGGAGGGGACTTTCCGAGAGCAGCTTTTCTTCCTTGTGTTATGTCTGTCATTTCTGAAAGGAGACACCAGATACATCGAGGTAAGCCTCTGAAGTCACTTTCCCGTTAATATACCTTTTTCGTTCCCATGTGTTTAATGTATTAATGTACTAGACTTTGTCATACGAGCTCAATTAATGCAATAAAGTTGTTACAACTTGTTGTACTCAGTCAAATAAAGTTATCATTGTAATAACTGTCATTGTGCACTTGATTTATGCATTACGTAAGCTGCTAGCCTTTACTAAAACACTTGAGTTGTCTTGCTTGACGGTATATTGTTGTCAACTTGTCCACATTAAATCTTGACTTTCTTTTTATAAATATGATCTAAATGTCGTTGTTTTTGTGTGCAGGAAAATGACATTACACCAGAGGGATTATTTGCACTTCTTAATTCAGAGCTCAAAAGAGAAATACCCGAGACATTAATTTACAGGCGACCCCTCCGTAAGTAACTGACTGAAGTACTTTCTTGAAAGCCTTTATTATGCATATTTGCCGTATACACGGTCAATCTGTGAAGCAATCTTCTTATTTTTTGCCGACATGATCAAATCTTCAAAAACGCTTTTATTTAGCATGAAAAGTAAATAAAATGTAACTCTGAATTGTTTAGTCACAATTGTGTATGGATTTGTGTGAATACTATATAATCGAAAATAATAAATGTGTGATTTAAGGCCTCTTGTAATTTATATAATTATAATATTTATTGACTAAAAGTACAAATTTATGTATACTACCTAAGGAATTGGAAATGTATATTAGATTGTATTTTTGTCAGAAAAAAAATATCAACAGCCAATGTGCACACAATTTAATGTTAACCCCGTCTCTGTCTCCATTTCTCTCTCATTCTCCATGTCATCTCTCTTTCTGTCTCTATATCTCCCACCCCCCCTCTCTGTTACTCACACACCCATCTCCCTCCTTCTTCCCCTCTTCCCTACCTCTCCCCTCTATCTCTCCTCCTTCTCCCTATCCTTCTCTACCACCTTCCCTTTCTTCCTCCCGTCTTCATCCTCTCCCGCTCTCAGGTTGTCTGGACATGGTGGCAGTAGAGGGTCAGTTCACCTTCACAGCAGACCGGCCTCAGCTCAGCTGTGCTTCTTTCTTCATCGCTGAACCCGACCAGGTCATCAGTGTGGAGTATGACAGCGTTGACATCGACTGCAGGGGAGGAGACTTCATCAAGGTAACCACACACGCACATGTGGCATGCATGCACACATGAAAAGTACACACGCACAGCAAACACACACACACACACACACACACACACACACACACACACACACACACACACACACACACACACACACACACACACACACACACACACACACCACCTCTTTCACACCCACATACATCCCAAATACTACTCCCCTCCCATCTTCACCTCGACTGACGTCAGCACCACCAGGTCCAGGGATAGATTTACTTTTCCAGACAATTGATGGGATGAAATTCCCGGCAGATTATTTTGTTGTTATTCGTGCCCAGGTCTGAGTAGTGCTCTTCCCCCAAGGCTTGGTGTAAAATCCCTCACCTACACCCTGACCTGGGAACACCCGTTCTCAGTAGAAGATAACGATGGACTCCTAAATACCATAAAATGATGTCGTCACTTAGCAGATGCTGTCACCGGGGGTAACATAGGGTATTTTCCGGTGTCGTTTTCTTACTTGATTTTTGTGAATTTGTGCTAAGGCTTCAATTGAGTCCCACACTTGATTTACAGCCAGGTCACACCAGATTGACTTCAGTATTCAACGTTTGTCCAGGTCCCCAGGACATCGGGAGATGCCTACAATACCGTCCACTCGGGGCAACGTGAGCACCTATTACCATCTAGTAGGCTCCAAGGATGGCGGGTTCAATCCCAGTGCTAGGCACTCATTTGTATTTGTTTTGTTTTAACCCTATCCCAAACCTTAACCCTTACCGTAACCAGTCAGAATTAATGCCTAACCTTAACCTTTACCGTAACCAGTCAGAATTAATGCCTAACCTTAACCCTTACCGTAACCAGTCAGAATTAATGCCTAACCTTAACCTTTACCGTAACCAGTCAGAATTAATGCCTAACCTTAACCCTTACCGTAACCAGTCAGAATTAATGCCTAACCTTAACCTTTACCGTAACCAGTCAGAATTAATGCCTAACCTTAACCCTTACCGTAACCAGTCAGAATTAATGCCTAACCTTAATCCTTACCGTAACCAGTCAGAATTAATGCTTAACCTTAATCCTTACCGTAACCAGTCAGAATTAATGCCTAACCTTAACCTTTACCGTAACCAGTCAGAATTAATGCCTAACCTTAACCTTTACCGTAACCAGTCAGAATTAATGCCTAACCTTAACCTTTACCGTAACCAGTCAGAATTAATGCCTAACCTTAACCTTTACCGTAACCAGTCAGAATTAATGCCTAACCTTAACCCTTACCGTAACCAGTCAGAATTAATGCCTAACCTTAACCCTTACCGTAACCAGTCAGAATTAATGCCTAACCTTAACCCTTACCATAACCAGTCAGAATTAATGCCTAACCTTAACCTTTACCGTAACCAGTCAGAATTAATGCCTAACCTTAACCCTTACCGTAACCAGTCAGAATTAATGCCTAACCTTAACCCTTACCGTAACCAGTCAGAATTAATGCCTAACCTTAACCCTTACCGTAACCAGTCAGAATGAATGCCTAACCTTAATCCTTACCGTAACCAGTCAGAATTAATGCCTAACCTTAACCCTTACCGTAACCAGTCAGAATTAATGCCTAACCTTAACCCTTACCGTAACCAGTCAGAATTAATGCCTAACCTTAACCCTTACCGTAACCAGTCAGAATTAATGCCTAACCTTAACCCTTACCGTAACCAGTCAGAATTAATGCCTAACCTTAACCCTTACCGTAACCAGTCAGAATTAATGCCTAACCTTAACCCTTACCGTAGCCCTTTACACTCATACGCGTATGTGGGTTGAAAATGGCATCTTTGGGCACTAATAAGCATCTAATCGGAAAGCAGTATTTTGAAAGATGAGACGTTGACCCTTACGTTAACCCTTACCTTAACTAGTCAGAATTAATGCCTAACCTTAACCCTTACCGTAACCAGTCAGAATTAATGCCTAACCTTAACCCTTACCGTAACCAGTCAGAATTAATGCCTAACCTTAACCCTTACCGTAGCCCTTTACACTCATACGCGTATGTGGGTTGAAAATGGCATCTTTGGGCACTAATAAGCATCTAATCGGAAAGCAGTATTTTGAAAGATGAGACGTTGAGGATTATAATATAATACTGATTTGATGTCGTACAAGCAAGCCAAACACCCGTGAGTCCAAATGTGCCCTTCACATTTCTATATTATACAGCTCATGTCATATACAGTGTCAATGGGTTTTTTCATCGCTGTGTTTGATGTACAGTTACAAGATGACATGGGGTCCTACCCTGGGTTGTTCATTGTGAAGAACACCCGCCTGAACGCACGCATGACTCCTTTCTATGCCCCCCAAAATGACGATCGGCTTCTCTGAATTGCCTTGTGGCAAGCCTAACACTGTAAGATCATATTTTATAACTTGGCTAGTCTTGTTGGCAACAGAACAAGCTTGCAAGTAACGCCCAGCTGACCCAGATTGCGATTTATAATGAGCAGTTTTTTTGTTGTTTTTTTTTTACCAGTAATTGTGTTTGGATACAGGGTTGTGTTCCAAACAAAACAACTACAAGTGTGCTTGTTCTAGTTCCTTAACGGCACATGGGAGAGCTAAAGCACCATATAGCTGAAGATTCTTCTTTGAGTCATAAAAGTGTATTGGAATTACTTTGGAACTGTAAACGCTTTGGAGAGGTGTTTTGGCCACTTGGAGTTAGTCCTCTCACTCAAATCCTTGTCATTTTTTTGTCTTATTCTTCACCTCACATTTTCTAGGAATATTCTTATCATCTTGCTAAATGTCCAGAATCCAGAATATTTTCAGATTTCATTATCAACAAATTGAAAAGTACAGTAAATGTAAAATGCACATAAAATCAAGTGTGACGTTTGGATTCAGTCTTGTGTCAGGTGGACTTCTGTTTCATTAACTTTGGCCAGATAATTTCCCCATGATCTCAGAACGGTTCCTTTCAATTGCTACCATGCTTATGCATTTGCTTTTCATATTTCTTCTGTAAGAAACATTTCAATTTAGCCATATTCATATCGGCCAATTCCCACGAGTGTAAAGGGTTAACCAGTCGGAATTAATGGCTAAACTTAACTGTAGAAATTTGACCTTTAAAAAAAAATGGCATTGTTTAGAAGGAGTGCAAGGGCAGATTGAGTCACAGAGTAGGCATTTCCTAACGGAAATATGCAAATACATAGCCAATAGGATCTCGCTAGCTTGTGCTTGGCTCTGCCCACCGCCTTGCTTGTTCTGCCCACTATGCTTAACTTGCTCCCATCGGAAACGATACCCTGTGGTCTATCTTGGGTTAGTTCTTTGTTGATACCTTGTTGGGAATTAACAACACACAGACACAAGAGTCACTTCCTGATTTGAACACTGGCTCAAACGGAAGTCACCTTTAAAAGTCAATTATAGTGAACAGGTTGTTCATCTGCATTTTTTGGAACCCTCGTTTTGCTTACAGAGAAAAATTCTGGAAATTGGATTTGATTGAATGCTTTTGATTAAGTCCACATCTCTCTCCTCTCCCAGGTGTTTGATGGCTGGGTGATGAAGGGAGAGAAGTTCCCTAGTTCCCAGGACCACGCCCTGCCGTTGATGGAACGCTATGTGGACTACTGCGACTCTGGGACGGTCAGGAGAACCGTGCGGTCGTCTCAGAACGTTGCCATGCTGTTCTTCCGCATTCACACTGCCGGGAGCTCATTCACGCTGACAGTCAGGAAACCCATCAACCCTTTCCGTGAGTAGAGACCTGCACTAGCTTGATGGCCAGTTATAATGACCTTTAAGGTTGTACTTTGAGTACATGAACTGAAGCCCCGTTTATACCTGGTTCTAACATGCATCAGTGGTTCTGATCTTCTCCACATTCTGATTGTGTCCACATTTGTCGACAGGTGTAGACAATCAAAAGTCGCATGGTGAACTGATTGTGATTAGATCTTCCTGACCACCTCCAGACGTAGTCGAAGATACATCTTGTACGGATTTCCTTGAAGTGTAAACAGATCCGGACAACTAAAGTTTAAAGCCAATTTATAAGTTTAAAGCCAATTTATGCTCGCTCCGGAGGGCACCATAAAAAAAGGTTTGAAGCAATTGCAGAGTCTCCGGAGGCTTGCGGAAGCCAAATCGAGCTCCGTACCTCATCGGCGCGTGCCTCCCAAATGTTGTAACAATGCGTAGGGCTCTGTATATCTCCGCATTGACATGATTAGTTGATGGTAGGTGGGAGCAAGAGGTCCTGTATAAACACAAACTCATTTCCTTGACAACAGCTCTGATCTGCTCCACGAAGTGCAAGAAGTAGGCCTATGAATGATCTGACTTCTGCGGAGGCCTCAGTGCAGTAAATGCTTTACGGCCACTGCAACTGAAAGGTTGCTAGATCGAATCCCCAAGCTGACAAGGTAAAAATCCGTCGTTCTGCCCCTGAGCAAGGCAGTTAACCCACTGTCCCTAGGCCATCATTGTAAATAATAATTTGCTCTTAACTGACTTGCCTAGTTAAATAAAGGTTAAGTAAAAAATAAATAAAAAGATTTCGGATTGACCATGTTGAGGCTTTTATTCCTTTTGGGCAAGGTCCCACTTGTCCCGCTCTCGAAAAATAAATCACACCGGCCAGTTGAAGTAGTAATTATGGACAATGATACCTTCACAATTCCTCCAGAATTAACATCATGGTCTTCAATAGAAACAAGGTGCCTATACTGGCACTGTGGTTGGATGCCACAGGCCAATCGAAATTAGATAAAGCACATAGAAGTAAGGATATTTATGAAGAGATATCATCCCGAATGAGAGAAAATGAGTTCTCCCGTTCCCACATCCAATGCCAGTGAAAAATATAAACAAAATACTGGAAAACATTGTACAGAAAGGACAAGGACTGTAATAGCAGGCATGCCATTAGGTGTGCCAACATGGGGCAGGATGCCAATGACATGCTATAATAGTACTTTATACCACGTTGTAATCACCAGGGTTGTGTGCTAATGCTTTAGGTGACCCGTTAGGTTGTTCAAGCTGCTCACGTCTAAGCCGTACTTGTGTGTGTGTGTGTGTGTGTTTGCATTTGTACTAAGCAATTTTGCCCACTTAAATGGATACATTTTTGCTATAAGGTCAACACGTCTAGAGACACTGATACTGATATATCCCCCAACCCGCGCACCAATGACGTGCAACCCCCCGCACTTCTCTGATCCAGAGGGGTTGGGTTAATTACGGAAGATACATTTCTGTCGAATGCATTCAGTTGTGCAACTGACAAGTTATCCCCTTTCTTTTCTCATGCCCCCCCCCCACCTCTCCCCCTACAGCCTGTAATATCATCTCCCAGACACCAGAGGGCAGCTTCACCATGGTGATACCCCAGCAGCACAGGAACTGCAGCTTCTCCATCATCTACCCTGTAGAGATCAAGATTGCTGAGCTCAGCCTGGGACACCTCAACGACTTCCCCATCAAGGTGAGCCCTGAGCAGGGAAACATCTGAGCCTAGAGGTCCGAAGCACTGCTGATTTTCTTTTCGCCCTGGGAAATGTTTTGGTTGATTAATGTCACTCACTAATTAGCCAGAGATTCCACTCACCATGTGTCAGAGGTCTGAATCAAAAATCCTGATTAGAGGGGAAGAATAGAAAAAACATCAGCGATTCTGGCTTCTGGCAGGAAGTGGTTTAGTGAACTACCCTGTCAAAGACCTGTGTTAGCTCCCAGTGATGATGAGTGGATGCTTGGAGTTGGTGGAGATGAGTGTTAGGGGGTAGAAGGAAAGAAAGAAAGATGGAAGGAAGAAAGAAAGAAAGAAAGAAAGGGAGGGAGGGAGGGAAGTAAAAAATACCTGTGAATCCATTGAGCTGGTCTTTCTCAACAGAGGTCCATCCCAGGATGTGCGGGAGCAGGGGACTTTGTGGAGCTGCTGGGAGGGAACGGGATGGACCCGTCTAAAATGTTCCCTGTAGCTGACCTGTGCTACAAATTTAACGGTCCCGGTGAGCGGCACCAACACCATCCACATCCTAACTAGAATATATCTTTATTACCCACAATCACTATCCTAACTAGAATATATCTTTATTAATTCCACCATCACCATCCTAACTAGAAAATATCTTTATTAATTCCCATCACATCCTAACTAGTATATATCTTTATTAATTCCACCATCACCATCCTAACTAGAATATATCTTTATTAACCACAATCACCATCCTAAATAGAATATATCTTTATTACCCACAATCACCATCCTAAATAGAATATATCTTTATTACCCACAATCACCATCCTAACTAGAATATATCTTTATTAACCACAATCACCATCCTAAATAGAATATATCTTTAACTCCACCATCACCATCCTAACTAGAATATATCTTTATTACCCACCATCACCATCCTAACTAGAATATATCATTATTACCCACAATCACCATCCTAACTAGAATATATCTTTATTAACCACAATCACCATCCTAACTAGAATATATCTTTATTAACCACAATCACCATCCTAAATAGAATATATCTTTATTACCCACAATCACCATCCTAACTAGAATATATCTTTATTAACCACAATCACCATCCTAAATAGAATATATCTTTAACTCCACCATCACCATCCTAACTAGAATATATCTTTATTAACCCCACCATCACCATCCTAACTAGAATATATCTTTATTACCCACCATCACCATCCTAACTAGAATATTGTAACGGTTTTCTTCGTGAGAAGGAGAGTCGGACCAAAATGCAGCGTGTAGATTGCGATCCATGTTTTAATGAACAAACGTAAAACACGAATCAATGCAAACACTACAAAATAAAGAACGTGATGAACGTACCGAAAACCTAAAACAGCCTATCTGGTGAAAAACACATAGACAGGAACAATCACCCACAAACACACAGTGAAACCCAGGCTACCTAAATATGGTTCCCAATCAGAGACAATGACTAACACCTGCCTCTGATTGAGAACCATATCAGGCCAGACATAGAAATAGACAAACAAGACATCCAACATAGAATGCCCACCCAGTTCACGTCCTGACCAACACTAAAACAAGGAAAACACACACGAATGATGGTCAGAACGTGACAGTACCCCCCCTCCAAGGTGCGGACTCCGGACGCACAACTTAAACCTATGAGGGAGGGTGTGGGTGGGCATCTGTCCGCGGTGGCGGCTCTGGCGCTGGACGTGGACCCCACTCCATAACAGTTTTAGTCCACCTCCTTAGCGTCCCTAGATCGGTTACCCTCCTTAAAGACCGCTCGGGACAGAGGGGCAGCTCGTGACTGAGGTAACTCGGGACAGATGGGTAGCTCAGCCCTGAGAGGAAGCTCAGCACTGAGAAGAAGCTCAGCACTGAGAAGAAGCTCAGGCAGGTGGTTAGATCCGGCAGATCCTGGCTGGCTGGCGGTTCTGGAAGATCCTGGCTGACTGGCGGATCCGGAAGATCCTGGCTGACTGGCGGATCTGGGAGAATCTGGACGACTGGCGGATCTGGGAGAATCTGGACGACTGGCGGATCTGGGAGAATCTGGACGACTGGCGGATCTGGGAGAATCTGGACGACTGGCAGATCTGGGAGAATCTGGATGACTGGCAGATCTGGGAGAATCTGGACGACTGGCAGATCTGGGAGAATCTGGACGACTGGCAGATCTGGGAGAATCTGGACGACTGGCAGATCTGGGAGAATCTGGACGACTGGCAGATCTGGGAGAGTCTGGCCGACTGGCAGATCTGGGAGAGTCTGGTCGACTGGCAGATCTGGAAGAGTCTGGTCGACTGGCAGATCTGGAAGAGTCTGGACGACTGGCAGATCTGGAAGAGTCTGGACGACTGGCAGATCTGGAAGAGTCTGGACGACTGGCAGATCTGGAAGAGTCTGGACGACGGGCAGATCTGGAAGAGTCTGGACGACTGGCAGATCTGGAAGAGTCTGGACGACGGGCAGATCTGGAAGAGTCTGGTCGACTGGCAGATCTGGAAGAGTCTGGTCGACTGGCAGATCTGGAAGAGTCTGGACGACTGGCAGATCTGGAAGAGTCTGGACGACTGGCAGATCTGGAAGAGACTGGTCGACACAGACTGGCTGCTCTGGCTGCTCCATGCTGACTGACAGCTCTGGCTGCTCCATGCTGGCAGACTGCTCTGGCTGCTCCATGCTGACTGGCTGCTCCATGCTGACTGGCAGCTCTGGCTGCTCCATGCTGACTGGCTGCTCCATGCTGACTGGCAGCTCTGGCCGCTCCATGCTGACTGGCTGCTCTATGCTGACTGGCTGCTCCATGCTGACTGGCTGCTCCATGCTGACTGGCGGCCCTGGCTGCTCCATGCTGACTGGCGGCCCTGGCTGCTCCATGCTGACTGGCGGCCCTGGCTGCTCCATGCTGACTGGCGGCCCTGGCTGCTCCATGCTGACTGGCGGCCCTGGCTGCTCCATGCTGACTGGCGGCCCTGGCTGCTCCATGCTGACTGGCGGCCCTGGCTGCTCCATGCTAACTGGCAGCTCTGGCGGCTCCTTGCAGACTGGCAGCTCTGGCGGCTCCTTGCAGACTGGCAGCTTTGGCGGCATCCTGCAGACTGGCAGCTCTGGCGGCTCCTTGCAGACTGGCAGCTCCATGCAGACTGGCAGCTCTATGCAGACTGGCAGCTCCTTGCTAACTGGCAGCTCCTTGCTAACTGGCAGCTCTATGCTAACTGGCAGCTCTATGCTAACTGGCAGCTCTATGCTAACTGGCAGCTCTATGCTAACTGGCAGCTCTATGCTAACTGGCAGCTCTGAACAGGCGGGAGACTCCGGCAGCGCTGTAGAGAAGGGAGGCTCTGGCAGCGCTGGACAGGCGAGGCGCACTGTAGGCCTGATGCGTGGTGCTGGCACTGGTGGTACTGGGCCGAGGACACGCACAGGAAGCCTGGTGCGGGGAGCTGCTACCGGAGGGCTGGGGTGTGGAGGTGGTACTGGAAAAACCGGACCGTGCAGGCGCACTGGAGCTCTTGAGCACCGAGCCTGCCCAACCTTACCTGGTTGAATGCTCACGGTCGCCCTGCCAGTGCGGCGAGGTGGAATAGCCCGCACTGGGCTATGCAGGCGAACCGGAGACACCGAGCGCAAGGCTGGTGCCATGTAAGCCGGCCCAAGGAGACGCACTGGGGACCAGCTGCGTAGAGCCGGCTTCATGGCATTAGGCTCGACGCTCAATCTAGCCCGGCAGACACGCGGAGCTGGAATATACCGCACCGGGCTATGCACCCGCACTGGAGACACCGTGCGCACCACTGCATAACACGGTGTCTGTCCGGTCTCTCTAGCCCCCCGGTAAGCACAGGGAGTCTGCCCAGGTCTCCTACCTGGCATAGCCATACTCCCTGTTAGCCCCCCCCCAAGAAATTTTTGGGGCTGCCTCTCAGGCTTCCATCCGCTACGTCGTGCTGCCTCCTCATATCTGCGCCTCTCAGCTTTCGCCGCCTCCAGTTCTTCCTTGGGGCGGCGATATTCTCCAGGCTGAGCCCAGGGTCCTTTACCGTCCAGTTCTTCCTCCCATGTCCATTTCTCCAGGTGGTGCAGCCTCTCCCACTGCAGCTGCTCCTGCTGCTTCTTCTCCTGCTGCACCTTTGGGCGGCTACACTCCCCTGGTTTAGCCCAGGGTCCTCTCCCGTCGAGGATTTCCTCCCATGTCCAGAAGTCCTTATTGCGCGTCTCCTCGCGCTGCTCCTGCCTGTTGACACGCTGCTTGGTCCGTTGGTGGTGGGTGATTCTGTAACGGTTTTCTTCGTGAGAAGGAGAGTCGGACCAAAATGCAGCGTGTAGATTGCGATCCATGTTTTAATGAACAAACGTAAAACACGAATCAATGCAAACACTACAAAATAAAGAACGTGATGAACGTACCGAAAACCTAAAACAGCCTATCTGGTGAAAAACACATAGACAGGAACAATCACCCACAAACACACAGTGAAACCCAGGCTACCTAAATATGGTTCCCAATCAGAGACAATGACTAACACCTGCCTCTGATTGAGAACCATATCAGGCCAGACATAGAAATAGACAAACAAGACATCCAACATAGAATGCCCACCCAGTTCACGTCCTGACCAACACTAAAACAAGGAAAACACACACGAATGATGGTCAGAACGTGACAAATATATCTTTATTACCCACCATCACCATCCTAACTAGAATATATCTTTATTAACCCCACCATCACCATCCTAAATAGAATATATCTTTAACTCCACCATCACTATCCTAACTAGAATATATCTTTATTAACCACAATCACCATCCTAAATAGAATATATCTTTAACTCCACCATCACCATCCTAACTAGAATATATCTTTATTAATTCCACCATCACCATCCTAACTAGAATATATCTTTATTAACCACAATCACCATCCTAAATAGAATATATCTTTATTAACTCCCCCATCACCATCCTAAATAGAATATATCTTTAACTCCACCATCACCATCCTAACTAGAATATATCTTTATTACCCACCATCACCTTCCTAACTAGAATATATCTTTATTACCCACCATCACCATCCTAACTAGAATATATATTTATTAACCACCATCACCATCCTAACTAGAATATATCTTTATTAACCACCATCACCATCCTAACTAGAATATATCTTTATTAATTCCACCATCACCATCCTAACTAGAATATATCTTTATTAATCCCACCATCACCATCCTAACTAGAATATATCTTTATTAACCACCATCACCATCCTAACTAGAATATATCTTTATTACCCACAATCACCATCCTAACTAGAATATATCTTTATTAACCATCATCACCATCCTAACTAGAATATATCTTTATTAACCACAATCACCATCCTAACTAGAATATATCTTTATTAACCACAATCACCATCCTAAATAGAATATATCTTTATTAACCACAATCACCATCCTAACTAGAATATATCTTTATTAACCCCACAATCACCATCCTAACTAGTATATATCTTTATTAATTCCACCATCACCATCCTAACTAGAATATATCTTTATTAACCATCATCACCATCCTAACTAGAATATATCTTTATTACCCACAATCACCATCCTAACTAGAATATATCTTTATTAACCACCATCACCATCCTAACTAGAATATATCTTTATTACCCACAATCACCATCCTAACTAGAATATATCTTTATTAACCATCATCACCATCCTAACTAGAATATATCTTTATTACCCACAATCACCATCCTAACTAGAATATATCTTTATTAACCATCATCACCATCCTAACTAGAATATATCTTTATTACCCACAATCACCATCCTAACTAGAATATATCTTTATTAACCATCATCACCATCCTAACTAGAATATATCTTTATTAACCCCACCATCACCATCCTAACTAGAATATATCTTTATTAACCCCACCATCACCATCCTAACTAGAATATATCTTTATTAACCCCACCATCACCATCCTAACTAGAATATATCTTTATTACCCACAATCACCATCCTAACTAGAATATATCTTTATTAACCCCACCATCACCATCCTAACTAGAATATATCTTTATTACCCACAATCACCATCCTAACTAGAATATATCCTTATTACCCACAATCACCATCCTAACTAGAATATATCTTTATTATCCACAATCACCATCCTAACTAGAATATATCTTTATTAACCATCATCACCATCCTAACTAGAATATATCTTTATTAACCCCACCATCACCATCCTAACTAGAATATATCTTTATTAACCCCACCATCACCATCCTAACTAGAATATATCTTTATTAACCCCACCATCACCATCCTAACTAGAATATATCTTTATTAACCCCACCATCACCATCCTAACTAGAATATATCTTTAACTCCACCATCACCATCCTAACTAGAATATATCATTATTAACCCCACCATCACCATCCTAACTAGAATATATCTTTATTACCCACAATCACCATCCTAACTAGAATATATCCTTATTACCCACAATCACCATCCTAACTAGAATATATCTTTATTATCCACAATCACCATCCTAACTAGAATATATCTTTATTATCCACAATCACCATCCTAACTAGAATATATCTTTATTAACCATCATCACCATCCTAACTAGAATATATCTTTATTAACCCCACCATCACCATCCTAACTAGAATATATCTTTATTAACCCCACCATCACCATCCTAACTAGAATATATCTTTATTAACCCCACCATCACCATCCTAACTAGAATATATCTTTATTAACCCCACCATCACCATCCTAACTAGAATATATCTTTATTAACCCCACCATCACCATCCTAACTAGAATATATCTTTAACTCCACCATCACCATCCTAACTAGAATATATCTTTATTAACTCCACCATCACCATCCTAACTAGAATATATCTTTATTACCCACAATCACCATCCTAACTAGAATATATCTTTATTACCCACAATCACCATCCTAACTAGAATATATCTTTATTAACCCCACCATCACCATCCTAACTAGAATATATATTTATTAACCACCATCACCATCCTAACTAGAATATATCTTTATTAACCCCACCATCACCATCCTAACTCGAATATATCTTTATTAATCCCACCATCACCATCCTAACTAGAATATATCTTTATTAACCCCACCATCACCATCCTAACTAGAATATATCTTTATTAACCCCACCATCACCATCCTAACTAGAATATATCTTTTTTTTTACCCACAATCACCATTCTAACTAGAATATATCATTATTACCCACAATCACCATCCTAACTAGAATATATCTTTATTACCCACCATCACCATCCTAACTAGAATATATCTTCATTAATGTCACGTTCTGACCTGTATTTCATTTGTTTTGTATTTATTTAGTATTGTCAGGGCGTGAGTTGGGTGGGCAGTCTATGTTTGTCTTTCTATGTTTTGGGTTATTTCTATGTTTCGGCCTAGTATGGTTCTCAATCAGAGGCAGGTGTCATTAGTTGTCTCTGATTGAGAATCATACCTAGGTAGCCTGGGTTTCACTGTGTGTTTGTGGGTGATTGTTTCTGTCTCTGTGTTTGCACCAGATAGGGCTGTTTAGGTTTTCGCACATTTATTGTTTTGTTAGTTATTTCATGTATAGTGTCTTTATAAATTAAAGAACATGAATAACCACCACGCTGCATTTTGGTCCGCTTCTCCTTCACAACAGGAAAACCGTTACAATTAACCACCATCACCATCCTAACTAGAATATATCTTTATTAATTCCACCATCACCATCCTAACTAGAATATATCTTTATTAACCACCATCACCATCCTAACTAGAATATATCTTTATTACCCACCATCACCATCCTAACTAGAATATATCATTATTAACCACCATCACCTTCCTAACCAGAATTTTAACCTAAACAATCTATTGAAAACATTCAATTTATCCCTTCTATCATTTTGAACCAGACAAGCTATTAAAACGTTCAGTTTATATCTTATGCAAACACTAGCGACCATAACTTTCCAGGCAAAACATACAAATAGATTATTTACCATCAAAAACTCAGATTTCAGTCAACGCATTGACTGGGAACGCAAACCCCGGCCTCCCGCGTGGCAGGCGAGAATTCTACCACTGAACCACTATACTAAATGACTAAGATTGTCCGCAAATAAACTCAATTTACAAGTAAAATCAAGACACGTCACTCTCGGCAATTCCCAGAAGAAAAAATAGCCCAAATCTAAATGTACAAGCGTTACTCCAGCTTTGATTCTCAAATGCCAAATGAATAAATTAGCTATCAAAGAATAAAATCGACAGTTAATGACTAGGAAACAGATATTGTGCCTTTTAATAAAAGTAGATTATGTTTACTTATGCAACGTATTTCAATGACTTTACTACATCACATTAATCACGCAATGATAATTAGTTTGATGGAAAACCTTAGGCTTTGTACGACATTATAAATTACATCGAGATTCCCTCTTAATTCTCTCTAACTTTATTCAGTTTATTCAATAAATCCCGCAACTTCTCTCATACTGGGAAGAAAAAATATAACATGTTCAGACCTTAAGGGCAGTTAAATTTAAAATGTTTCACCCAGACGGAGATAATCCAATATGCGTTTTATAGTTCCATCGTTAGGGTAAGATAACCAAAAGTGGACACACTTTAATCAGTTTCTAGAGCTCAATTTCCCAGATTTTGTAGATTATTTTAATAGTGCTTAAAACCTCATCTTTATCAAATTATCCATTTAAGATACCAACTCAAAACCTACGTACGTCTACGAATGGGTGGTTTAAATTGTATCTAATCATTCTCAGCATTACTTTATCAAATCTCTAGTAATTGATTATACACACATACAATTTATCATAATTTCAAATAATTCACAGAATCCATATAAAACTTAAGAAATCTTAGGTACTCACACAGAACTTTCAGGATCACCCACACAGGATTGGTCAGATGTTCACACAGAACTGGTCAGACGTCCACACAGAACATAAAAAGGTTTGCCCACACAGAGTCAACCTACCCCGCTCACACAGAACAGTCCGACAACTATTACCTAGTGATCCCATAACAAAATACCCACACAGAGTCAACCCTACCCCGCTCACACAGAACGGTCCGACAACTATTACCTAGTGATCCCATAACAAAATACTCACACAGAGTCAACCCTACCCCGCTCACACAGAACGGTCCGACAACTATTACCTAGTGATCCCATAACAAAATACTCACACAGAGTCAACCCTACCCCGCTCACACAGAACGGTCCGACAACTATTACCTAGTGATCCCATAACAAAATTCCCACACAGAGTCAACCCTACCCCGCTCACACAGAACGGTCCGACAACTATTACCTAGTGATCCCATAACAAAATACTCACACAGAGTCAACCCTACCCCGCTCACACAGAACGGTCCGACAACTATTACCTAGTGATCCCATAACAAAATACCCACACAGAGTCAACCCTACCCCGCTCACACAGAACGGTCCGACAACTATTACCTAGTGATCCCATAACAAAATACCCACACAGAGTCAACCCTACCCCGCTCACACAGAACGGTCCGACAACTATTACCTAGTGATCCCATAACAAAATACCCACACAGAGTCAACCTACCCCGCTCACACAGAACGGTCCGACAACTATTACCTAGTGATCCCATAACAAAATACCCACACAGAGTCAACCCTACCCCGCTCACACAGAACGGTCCGACAACTATTACCTAGTGATCCCATAACAAAATACCCACACAGAGTCAACCCTACCCCGCTCACACAGAACGGTCCGACAACTATTACCTAGTGATCCCATAACAAAATACCCACACAGAGTCAACCCTACCCCGCTCACACAGAACGGTCCGACAACTATTACCTAGTGATCCCATAACAAAATATCCACACAGAGTCAACCTACCCCGCTCACACAGAACGGTCCGACAACTATTACCTAGTGATCCCATAACAAAATACCCACACAGAGTCAACCCTACCCCGCTCACACAGAACGGTCCGACAACTATTACCTAGTGATCCCATAACAAAATACTCACACAGAGTCAACCCTACCCCGCTCACACAGAACGGTCCGACAACTATTACCTAGTGATCCCATAACAAAATACCCACACAGAGTCAACCCTACCCCGCTCACACAGAACGGTCCGACAACTATTACCTAGTGATCCCATAACAAAATACCCACACAGAGTCAACCCTACCCCGCTCACACAGAACGGTCCGACAACTATTACCTAGTGATCCCATAACAAAATACTCACACAGAGTCAACCCTACCCCGCTCACACAGAACGGTCCGACAACTATTACCTAGTGATCCCATAACAAAATACTCACACAGAGTCAACCCTACCCCGCTCACACAGAACGGTCCGACAACTATTACCTAGTGATCCCATAACAAAATACTCACACAGAGTCAACCCTACCCCGCTCACACAGAACGGTCCGACAACTATTACCTAGTGATCCCATAACAAAATACCCACACAGAGTCAACCCTACCCCGCTCACACAGAACGGTCCGACAACTATTACCTAGTGATCCCATAACAAAATACTCACACAGAGTCAACCCTACCCCGCTCACACAGAACGGTCCGACAACTATTACCTAGTGATCCCATAACAAAATACTCACACAGAGTCAACTCTACCCCGCTCACACAGAACGGTCTGACAACTATTACCTAGTGATCCCATAACAAAATACCCACACAGAGTCAACCCTACCCCGCTCACACAGAACGGTCCGACAACTATTACCTAGTGATCCCATAACAAAATACTCACACAGAGTCAACCCTACCCCGCTCACACAGAACGGTCCGACAACTATTACCTAGTGATCCCATAACAAAATACCCACACAGAGTCAACCCTACACCGCTCACACAGAACGGTCCGACAACTATTACCTAGTGATCCCATAACAAAATACCCACACAGAGTCAACCTACCCCGCTCACACAGAACGGTCCGACAACTATTACCTAGTGATCCCATAACAAAATACCCACACAGAGTCAACCCTACCCCGCTCACACAGAACGGTCCGACAACTATTACCTAGTGATCCCATAACAAAATACCCACACAGAGTCAACCCTACCCCGCTCACACAGAACGGTCCGACAACTATTACCTAGTGATCCCATAACAAAATACTCACACAGAGTCAACCTACCCCGCTCACACAGAACGGTCCGACAACTATTACCTAGTGATCCCATAACAAAATACTCACACAGAGTCAACCCTACCCCGCTCACACAGAACGGTCCGACAACTATTACCTAGTGATCCCATAACAAAATACTCACACAGAGTCAACCCTACCCCGCTCACACAGAACGGTCCGACAACTATTACCTAGTGATCCCATAACAAAATACCCACACAGAGTCAACCCTACCCCGCTCACACAGAACGGTCCGACAACTATTACCTAGTGATCCCATAACAAAATACCCACACAGAGTCAACCCTACCCCGCTCACACAGAACGGTCCGACAACTATTACCTAGTGATCCCATAACAAAATACCCACACAGAGTCAACCCTACCCCGCTCACACAGAACGGTCCGACAACTATTACCTAGTGATCCCATAACAAAATACCCACACAGAGTCAACCCTACCCCGCTCACACAGAACGGTCCGACAACTATTACCTAGTGATCCCATAACAAAATACCCACACAGAGTCAACCCTACCCCGCTCACACAGAACGGTCCGACAACTATTACCTAGTGATCCCATAACAAAATACCCACACAGAGTCAACCCTACCCCGCTCACACAGAACGGTCCGACAACTATTACCTAGTGATCCCATAACAAAATACCCACACAGAGTCAACCCTACCCCGCTCACACAGAACGGTCCGACAACTATTACCTAGTGATCCCATAACAAAATACCCACACAGAGTCAACCCTACCCCGCTCACACAGAACGGTCCGACAACTATTACCTAGTGATCCCATAACAAAATACCCACACAGAGTCAACCCTACCCCGCTCACACAGAACGGTCTGACAACTATTACCTAGTGATCCCATAACAAAATACTCACACAGAGTAACCCAGGGCATACCTGGCTAGCACATTTAAAATAATTGGAATTCACCACCTCTGAGGGTCACTTAGACAATCACACAGACGCACAGAATGAGGTCCTTCTTCCAATAGGGCTTCACCAAATGCCGTGTTTTCACCTAGAAATACACAGTCCCTTTGGCCCCTCACCCCGACAGACCTCACCAAATCCCCACTGTGATCAATTCAGTGTCAGGACGGCTCTTGGTCACTCGCAACCGGACAGTGGCAGAGTATCTTTTGAGTACACAAACCCCCAGATTACTCTCCTCTGACTCGGCCCTGCTTACGCCGCCAAGGTGCCTTCCTTACAAAGGAATTCACGCTCAGAGTATACGTAACAGGCATAATTAAAAAACTTGACTTCAAATCTGTGTGTGGTTCGCTCACCTTTTTCTTTAAAAAAAACTCAGTTTGAGATGTGGTATCCACTCGGCTTGCTTCCTCTCAGATCAAAGGTTGGTCCATCTGCTTCGTTCCCGAAGTGTGGTTTCCCTAAGATCCCAAGTTTAGGGGATCCCTCGTGCACGATTTATTTACTTAGATCGTCAGGAACGGTCACCGAGTGAAGATTCACATCCCCTCCTCGTCGCCAAATGTCGTGGAAATTTCCTGTATTTACCAAATCATGAGAGCAAACCACACACAAGTCAGAGTTAGTTATCACAAAGTCCATATTTAATTATATGAGCTCCATCACAACCCTGTGACTCTCAGATCAATTCAGTGTCTATAAATGAATTCTCTGAGAGTTCCTTACACATTGCAACTGAGATCCTTTATAGCAAAGACACACATAGCCAGACAGCATTAGGCATAATTTATCATTCAGCTTTGTCTCCTAAACTATGCTCTTTTCTCAAACTCAGAACCTAAACAAATCCTCATATCAACAGGCATATATCCAATCCACCCTAACTTGACAAGATCACAGAGACACATTGACTGGCACACAGACATTGTGGAGCCAAGAGATACACGCTTGACCTCTCCCCTCTCTGCGGACCAATTAACTTAGTCTTGACAAAGACCAGATAACTGCAAACCCGGCCACAGTATTATACAAAAAATAAACATTCTGATGAGAAGTAACTTACAAACATATGATGAATATAAAATATCTTACCTATGTCACCAACTAATTCTGATTATTCCCCAACACCACACCATCACCATCCTAACTAGAATATATCTTTATTAACCACAATCACCATCCTAACTAGAATATATCTTTATTACCCACAATCACCATCCTAAATAGAATATATCTTTAACTCCACCATCACCATCCTAACTAGAATATATCTTTATTAACCACCATCACCATCCTAACTAGAATATATCTTTATTAACCACCATCACCATCCTAACTAGAATATATCTTTATTAACCACCATCACCATCCTAACTAGAATATATCTTTATTAACTCCACCATCACCATCCTAACTAGAATATATCTTTATTAACCACCATCACCATCCTAACTAGAATATATCTTTATTAACCACAATCACCATCCTAACTAGAATATATCTTTATTAACCACAATCACCATCCTAACTAGAATATATCATTATTAACCACCATCACCATCCTAACTAGAATATATCTTTATTAACTCCACCATCACCATCCTAACTAGAATATATCTTTATTAACCACAATCACCATCCTAACTAGAATATATCTTTATTAACTCCCCCATCACCATCCTAACTAGAATATATCTTTATTAACCACAATCACCATCCTAAATAGAATATATCTTTATTAACCCCACCATCACCATCCTAACTAGAATATATCTTTATTAATTCCACCATCACCATCCTAACTAGAATATATCTTAATTACCCACCATCACCTTCCTAACTAGAATATATCTTTATTAACCACCATCACCTTCCTAACTAGAATATATCTTTATTAACCACCATCACCATCCTAACTAGAATATATCTTTATTAACCACCATCACCATCCTAACTAGAATATATCTTTATTAACCACCATCACCATCCTAACTAGAATATATCTTTATTACCCATTTTTGAATTCAACGTTTTTGTTGTTGTTGTTGCTTTGCTTTCCGCGTGCAATATAATGTCTGACTGTTTTTGAAATCCTCTCTTTTCCTCGTCCTCCAGCCCAGATGAAGATAGGTTGCGATAACACGGTGGTGAGGATGGTGTCCAGCGGGAGGTTTGTCAACCGGGTGGCGTTCCAGTACCGTCTGCTGGACCGGCAGGAGCTGCAGAGGATCAAGGTGAACAGTGTGGAGGATTTCTGCTTCACTGGCTGAGCTCTCTGTCTCTTTTTCCATCTCCCCCCAACACGTTGTCTATCTACCACCTAGCTAATGGGGACCACGCATCACCGGCTGCCAAATCTACTATGAGACTGATTACAGAAAAAAGCCTGAAGGTTGCCATAAAATTCTGTTCTGTACTACATTTTGAATTTAAAGAGATTTATTAATTTTGTACCTCATTCATTTTTTATTTTTTTTTGCTCACTTTCTGTTCAATGAATTGTGGCTGGCGCTCAAGCTTAATAAAGTGTTATTTTGTGTTTGTGGGCATTTCTAATATTGGTTTTTATTCTGTTGAACTTGTGTGATTATATGCAGTACATGACTGTACAAACGGGCCAGTGAGGGTGTTAAGCGGGGCGTTTTTAGTTCACATTCTCTACAAGAAAGGGTTCTGACAAACGGAATGTTTCTATCTATTTATTTTGCGAGACGATGTGTGTGGTTACAGGAGTGTGGATGGGAGGCGAGTGTTCAATGGAGGATGTCAAATACATGTTCTTTGCTGTTATCTATATTTATTTGTATCAAACAATTTTTTTGTAATAAAACTGAATCGCATGAGAAAGCACTCATTGGAGATGATAATTCCTTTCATTTTTTTTAATCAGTAAAATTATGCAGAACTAACAGGGTTTGCTGTCAGGGGAAGGATGCTGGGGAGGGTGGGGGGGGGTCTGGGGGGGCCTGGGGGGGGGTGTCTGGGGGTGTCTGGGGGGGGTCACTATGAAGAGGAATGGAAGACGTCAACATCAGTCTCAACCTAACAAGAAAACCCTCTCCAGTTCCCGATCACACAGAATTTAAGCACTCTTAAAACAGTCAATAGTACATCGTAATCTATTTTGATTAGTTGAGTTTACTTCAATAGAACCAGAAAGAACACTGTGATATTTTGGTATCCAAGTCATTCCATATCCTGAAGCCCAATCCCTCTAGTTCATGATTACATTTAGATCAGAATGTATTAATACAGTAAATTATTAATATATTGCTTTGCAGAATTATCCCACATCGCACGTGAAACAAACCAATAACAAATTCTCTTGATGAGACACTTTTGGAAGTGGGCTACTTTTGATACCAAGGGTTGATGGTTAAAAGCTTCATGGTTCATTTAGGGTCAAACAGTACTTCATATTTGGTTTCCTGTACACAGAATTAATCACAAACAGATATTCAGTGATATTACCCAAATACACATATCGGAGCCTCAATAAGCCCACTGTCCTCCAGCTGTTTGTTGAAGAAAAAAAAACCCTGAACACAATCAACCTTTCTGCCACCTTCTATAAGGCAGGACATTACTTATGAATTACTTCTGATTTCCTTTATAAAGGGTTCATGAAGGATTCATTAAGTCGCATTTCAAGTTCTCCTTCATTAAAAGTGCCGTATGTCTGACTTATGTATGAGTAATACTCTCCCCCCCCCTCTCTCCACAGGGAGGACAGGGGAACATGGTGTGGGTGTTGCTGACGAGTGCTGGTTTGATTAAAGGTCAAAGTGTGTATTGTCACGGTGAGACACCTGGTGCACCACCCCACCGAGCAGCACAGCTAATTGATAAGGATTTGAGATCACCCCAGTTGGGTTTGTACGCTTGCGTGCGCACATGTGTGTGTGTGTGCGTGTGCGTGTGCGTGTGCGTGTGCGTGTGTGTGTGTGTGTGGCAGCTGTGTGAAGAATCCTGCAGTGATGTCACGACTGTAAGTCATCTTCAATTGGAAATTGGTCTCACACTGACTCACATCAATGCCTAAACTAGTGGAAAATAAGTGTGTGTGTGTGTGTGTGTGGTGGTGGTGGTGGGGGGGTCTATAATGGAAGCTCTGAGGCAATTGTGGCGTATGTATTGATTTCTTATTACATGTTGGGAAAACTCATTCTGCGCCTATGGCTGCGTTTACACAGGCAGCCTAATTTTGATATTTTTCCATTGATTGGTCCTTCGACCAAGAATTTGGGAAGATATCAGAATTGGGCTGCCTGTGTGAACACAGCCTTTGTGACCTGAGAAATGTATGACCTGATTACTGCTAGACTACAGAACAGAGGACATTACTACCAGACTCCAGAACAGAGGACACTACTGCCAGACTCCAGAACAGAGGACACTACTTCCAGACTCCAGAACAGAGGACACTACTGCCAGACTCCAGAACAGAGGACACTACTGCCAGACTCCAGAACAGAGGACACTACTGCCAGACTCCAGAACAGAGGACACTAGTGCCAGGTGTTTTGTTACATTACAAAAATGTCCATCATCATAGCAGGACAAAACACACACGATTTACAATGTTTTCCAAGCATGTTAAATCTAAACATAGACAAAGGCGATATGCACTTTGGTAGAAGGGAAATGCCAAAGAGGATGAATCAGGCATGTGGTCCTTTTAAACTGAACCATGCTAATGGTCCTGTTGAGTAATTATTATTTTACGTAGGTCTTGATGGGGACCTAAGCATTGTTTGTACCTTCAACCCAGCCATAAAGAGAGGGTGATAAAAGTACTTTTTGTCTAATGGATGACAGTCCATTACAGATCTGAAAATAAAGCTTTTTATTGTGTGTGTTTTTAGGGAGGTATTTCTGCCCTCATTACCATATTACATGGTCGTTTTCTACTTGGGCAGTCGAGTCTCTAATGGGGCTAAATATTGAAGAATAAATTAGACACACTTTCCTTTTCCCCATTATGTAAAACTGGTGTTTAGAGAGAGAGAGAGAGAGAGATAGAAAGAAAGAAAGAAAGAAAGAAAGAAAGAAAGAAAGAAAGAAAGAAAGAAAGAGAGAGGGAGGGAGGGAGAGAGGGAATTTGAAAAAAGAGAGAGAGAAAAGAGACAGAGGAAAGAGAGAGGGAGGGAGAGAAAACGAGAGAGAAAGAGAGAGAGAGAGAGAGAGAGAGAAAGAAAGAGAGAGAGAGAGAGAGAGAGAGAGGGGGAGAGAGAAAGAGAGAAAAGAGAAAGAGAGAGAGAGAGAGGGAATTTGAAAAAAGAGAGAAAGAAACGAGACAGAGGAAAGAGAGAGGGAGAGAAACGAGAGAGAAATAGATAAATAGAGAGAGAGAGAGAGAGAGAGAGTGAGAAAGAAAGAAAGAAAGAGAGAGAGAGAAAGAAAGAAAGAAAGAAAGAAAGAGAGGGAGGGAGAGAGGGAATTTGAAAAAAGAGAGAGAGAAAAGAGACAGAGGAAAGCGAGAGGGAGAGAAAACGAGAGAGAAAGAGATAAATAGAGAGAGAGAAAGAGAGAGAGAGAGAGAAAGAGAGAGAAAGAGAGAGAGAGAGAGAAAAGAGAAAGAGAGAGAGAGAGGGAATTTGAAAAAAGAGATAAAGAAAAGAGACAGAGGAAAGAGAGAGGGAGAGAAACAAGAGAGAAATAGATAAATAGAGAGAGAGAGAGAGAGAGTGTGAAGGAGGGAGAGAGAGAGAGAGAGAGAGGGAGAGGGGGAATTTGAGAGAGAAAAGAGACAGAGGAAAGAGAGAGGGAGAGAAAACGAGAGAGAAAGAAAGAAAGAAAGAAAGAAAGAGAGAGAGAGAAAGAAAGAAAGAAAGAAAGAAAGAAAGAGAGAGAGAGAAAGAAAGAAAGAAAGAAAGAAAGAAAGAAAGAGAGAGAGAGAAAGAAAGAGAGAGGAATTTTGAAAAAAGAGAGAGAGAAAAGAGACAGTGGAAAGAGAGAGTGAGAGAAAATTTAGAGGGTCAGAAAATCAGATAAATAATTAGAGAGAGAGAGAGAGAGAGAGAGAGAGAGAGAGAGAGAGAGAGAGAGAGAGAGAGAGAGAGAGAGAGAGAGAGAGAGAGAGAGAGAGAGAGAGAGAGAGAGATGGCTTTCTCCCTAACCATCGCACTACTGACCATATATACACCTTACACATACTAATGAATAAACACGTCCATCAAAAAAAAGAGGGCAAAATCTTTGCTTGCTTTATTGACTTTAAAATAGCATTTGATTCGATTTGGCACGAAGGGCTATTCCACAAAATTCTTCAAAGTGGGCTGGGTGGTAAGGTATATGACTTAATAAAATGTATGTACACAAAAAAAACATATGTGCAATAAAAATAAAAATAAAAAATCTAATCAGAATTTCTTTCACAACGTCGAGGTGTGAGACAAGGCTGCAGTTTGAGTCCAAATCTGTTCAACATTTATATCAATGAATTAGCAGACATGTTGGACCAATCTCCAGCCCCAGGACTCACAATATTTGACACAGAGGTGAAATACCTGCTATATGCTGATGACTTGGTACTTCTATCACCAACCAAAGAAGGTCTTCAACAGAACATTAATATTCTGGAGCAATATTGCCATAATTGGGAGTAAATTTCCAAAAAACTCAAATCATGATTTCCCCCCAAAAAAACATATGTCAGAAACACAAATATAAATGCACCCTGAACAACACCTTAATTGAACACACAAAAAATTACACCTACTTTGGTCTGACCATATCTGCATCGGGAAACTTTAATATGGCAGTGAATGCACTCAAAGAAAAAGCCCGCAGAGCAATGTATGCAATAAAAATGAAATTATTCAAAATCAACATCCCAATTAGAATTTGGACCAAAATATTTGACAGTGTAATCCTACCAATAGCTCTTTATGGAAGTGAGGTTTGGGGGCCACTCAATGAACTGGACTTTAAAATGTGGGACAAACATCCAGTTGAAGCCTTACATGCAGAATTCTGTCGGAAAATCCTACAAGTCCAGAGAAATACACCAACTAATGCATGTATGGCAGAATTGGGCCGTTTTCCAGTAATAATGAAAATACAGAAAAGATCATTAAAATTTTGGCTACATCTAAATTCAAGTCCAAATTCAAGTCTGCAATTTAAAGCACTTCAAACCCAAGAGCTGAGCCCAGAAACGAGCCCTCTCAGTCAGCTGGTGTTGGACCTCACCAACCAAGCTGACACCAGCACTGCTTCAAAAGAAAGAATTCCAATAAGCAAAATCATGAACCAATCAAAGGACTCATATTTACAACATTGGAAAAACTAAACAAAATCCCAAAGCCGACTAAATTGCTATCTGACCCTAAACAGAGAATATGATTTGGCTGATTATCTCTAATCTGTCAGAGATACGAAGCAAAGACAGATCCTTACCAAGTACAGGCTGAGTGACCACCGATTGGCAATAGAAACCGGCAGACATAAAAAGACATGGCTACCCAAAGAGGAGCGTGTATGTGGTCATTGCACGACAGGGGAGGTAGAGACAGAGATGCACTTTCTCCTTTACTGTGATAAATATTCCTCACAAAGCGATTCATTATTCACAAAAATGACTACATTTCTTCCACATTTTTACAAATTGAACCCAGACTAAAAACTAAAAATACTCATGGGCGAAGGAGCAATGGCTCCGCTTGCAGCCAAATATGTATTTTCCTGCCATAGCCTGAGGGACA